>NW_022111310.1:12740913-12741786 GCF_000313985.2 Echinops telfairi
GCTGCACCCATGTACGTGCTCTGGTCTAGCCAGATTTGTAAGGTAGAATTTGGGTCATGGAAGTGGAGGGTGGCATGGAGGGGGTGGAGAAGCATTAAAGAACTAGAGGACAGTTGTATGTTTTGTCTGTGGCATCTGCTCTTTAACTGGCTGACAAAACGTGTGTCCTTTGGTGCTTGTGTTGAACAACATAGTTTAGAATGAGGGGACAATATGGATTCCTTGGTTGGCACAATGGGTAAGTGCTCAACTCTTAGCTGAAAGTTTGGCCATTTGAAACCCACTCAGATGTCCTGGGAAGGGCAGCCTGGTGATCCACTTTTGAAAGGCCACTCCTCCTCAAAAGCCTTGCTGCGCTCCGAAAGACGTGAAGTCTCTGAGTCAGGACTGGCACTAGCATCTGTCCGTCTGTTCATTCGTTTGCTTTGCATGGAGATCTCCGTGTGGTGATTATTCAACCTACTGCGCATCAGCGTGTCTCAAAGACTCCTCCAGGATGGCAGACATGGACCAACTGCGTTCTCCTTAACTGCTTCAGAGGATGGACTATGATTTAGCCAGTCATTTCCCTAACATCGAATGAAGTTGCTTCTGATGTTTATATTGTCAACCTAAATGTTCTTCGTGAACATTCTTAGACCCACCTCTTTGTGCATATATAAAATGATGGATAAATCCAGTATGAGCGTTAACAGGTACAGCCAAAGGGTTCCCAAAGGGTCTATGCCAATAACCACTTCCACCGAAACTATATAAAGAGGTACGAGTGGCACCTCCCCCCAATCAATAATGGAAATCATGAATCTTTGTTATTCTTCACATTCTGAGGGATGAAAAATGTTGCTTCATTTTCGTGTGAATTCCAGCCTGACG
>NW_022111310.1:12742409-12750636 GCF_000313985.2 Echinops telfairi
AGGGTTCATGAGCAGAGAGGGAGGAGAAAAAATGAGGAGCTGATGCCAGGGGCTTAGATGGAGAGCAAATGTTTTGAGAATGATGAGGGCAATGAATGTACAAATGTGCTTTACATAATTGATGTATGTATAGATTGTGATAAGAGCTGGATGACCCCCTAAATAAAATGATTTTTTTTAAAAAGAGCAGATTAAACGGAAAAAAAGATTGACAACCTTGAAGTCCCTGAGGGACAGTTCTACTTTGTCCCACGGGGTCACTATGAGGGGTCCAGACCTGATGGCAATGAGTTAGATTTCCAGAAATGATTTATTGCTCCTAACTGAGCATGAACCCTTTATGTGAATGAGAATCAGAGCAGGACAAGGAGGCAGGTCTGGGAGACTTTTCCAGAAGGCCTGGAGTTTCAAGAAGGCTTTGATGCTGGTATAGATTAGAGCTCGCAACAGAGATTGAACCCCTCAGGACCAATCATGAGAGGAGTGATATCAGGAGGGAAAGGGGAAGGTGGGGGGAGGAAGGGGGAACTGATCACAGTGACCTACATATAACCCCCTCCTAGAAGGATGGACAACAGAAAGTTGGGTGAAGGGAGAGCGGTTGGTGTAAGACATGAAAAAAATTAAAAATGATCAAGGGTACATGAGGAAGGGAGGAAATGAGCTGATATCAGGAGCTCAAGTAGAAAGAAAATGGTTTTTTAATGATGATGACAACCTATGTGCAAATGTACTTGGCACAATGGATAGATGGATGGATTGTGATAAGATCTGTAAGACACCCCCCCAAAAATTTATTTTTAAGAAGGCTTTGATGCTCAGTGGGATAAAACATCATTCAGAGTCAAGCTTGCCTACGGAGAAAAGACAGGATAGCGAGAAAGAGGACCAGAGGGACTGACTCTGTAAACGTCTGTCTGGATGTTCACTTATT
The DNA here is from genome assembly GCF_000313985.2 of Echinops telfairi. Classification (NCBI taxonomy): domain Eukaryota; kingdom Metazoa; phylum Chordata; class Mammalia; order Afrosoricida; family Tenrecidae; genus Echinops; species Echinops telfairi. The sequence goes on from NW_022111310.1 coordinate 12,743,344, forward strand.
CATCAGTGCAAATAAAGCCAGCCTTTCAAGTACTGTTAACTCCTAGGATAAGGTGACCAGACGTCCCGCTTTTGGCGGGACAGTCCCGATTTTTAACAATTTGTCCCGCATCCCGCGGCATTTTTAAAAAGTCCCGATTTTTGGAAAGAATGCACGACAAGTGAGGGTATATAGTTTTGGGCTGCCATGTGGCTATTTCACCAGGATATGAGTTTTATCAAAGGGTGTCCTACTTTGCCAATGTTAACATCTGGTCACCTTATAGGAGCTGTTTTCTTGAAACCTGCACTAAAGCATAGCTGGAAATTAGAAATTCAGGTGGAGAAAAAAGATGTCACATTTAGTGTAAAAAAAGTAGAAGTCAAGAGACTCTCTTTAAAGTGTAACAATATTTTCTGATTGAAGAAATAGCGTGGGCTTATTGTAGAAATTGGAATGGACCCAAAAAACTATAGAGAAGAAAATAAAGAAATGCATCTAATCCCACCACTTGGTTCTGCTGTGTTTTCTCCTCTGGTTCTTTCCCTGTACACACGTTTTGAAGACTAAACTTGGGATTCTATGATATGTATCATTTTATTTGATATTTTAACTAATATGATACAAAGAGCATGTTGACTTGTCATTAGAAATGTTTCCAATGTGGCATCTTTAACAACAACATCATGTTCCTTACTGGAGTATGTTGAATGTACTGAACCATCTTCTTGCTGGAGAGCGGAAGACAACAAAGCTATTTGTCAAAGAGGTGTGAAAAACAAGTACTTGACTAAGTTAGGATTCTTCAGGACAGAGTCTGCTGGTGCATTCTTCCTTCTAGAGCCTAAGGACTCTTAACAGGGTCAGCGATCCCTCCCAGGGACACTGCAGGAGCCATAGCTCGCACAAGTCTCCTCATTCTTCCCCACAAGCAGGCAGGACTCGGAAAGTGGTGTCCCAGGGGTAGACCCGCGTAACCTTGGACTAGCTAGAACTCTGAGCCCAGCGCTCTTTCCCCAGAGATGTCAGGTATTGTGAGGGGCTGGGGGTCAGGGGGTGCAGGACGCTAGAGGTGGGTTCTGAAGACCACAGACTGGGGGGAGAAGTGGACCCTCGAAGCAGCGCTAGAAGAAAGTAGGGGAGGAAAAGGAAGGTCTAGATGTAGGGGTACAGCGCCACCCTAATAGAAACGAGATGGCAGGGGAGCTGAACTCAGGATTGAACGCAGCTCCTAGTGTGGGTGGTTGCTGTTGCCATGTGCTGCCGTCTAGATGCTTCCAGCGCACGCATCCACATGATGTCCCCACCCTGTATCCCCCACATAGCAGCCTAATCACAGTCCATGTCCCAGAGGGAGATCCACCAGATCTGCTTTGGACCGTACTCAACAGAAATAGTCTTGGGTCTCCTTCAACTCAATAGCTCGAGTCGGGAGAGGACAATTGTGAGATCTCCTTTAAAACATCAGCAGACTAACTTGGGATCTGAACTCACACATGGGTTAGCGGTGGAAGAGCTTTCCTCATCACAAAGAAAAGTGTTCCTTTCTCCCTGAGCACCTCACTTCACAAAGCAACTCTCTCTGTTGAATGTTCTGAAAGGTCCCCCATGCTCTGTTTCTCAGTTACAAGCCAAAGTCCGCCCGTAGGCCTCTGATTCTTCTAAACAAAACCTTTAGAATATTATTTTTGGATGAACACTTTCCATCCCGGGAGACTGGTGAAGCTTTTTTTTTTTTTTTTCTTTGATCCTGGAAATCATTTTTTTTTCTTCCAATTTCAAGAATTTAAACTTAATGGTTTGGATGTCATTTACAAGTTCAGACTGCTTGGGGGTCCGGTGGGACAACAACTTCGCAAAAGAACGTATTCCTGTTCCTAAAATTAAGCAACTGTTCAAACATCCGAGCTTCCACACTGGTGTGTTGAAAGGGCATGTTCCTATCACAAGGGGAGACTTCCTGCAGGGCTATGGGTGGGGGAACTCTTTTCATCCCTAGCCCTTGTAGTCCACCATCAACCCCACCCCCCGCCCCTGCCCCCACCTCCGGATTTTCTGGGCTGTCATTTGAGGCTCAGCCATGCAGACAAACTCGAAGTTCACTCAGGGTCAGGCACAAGAAAGGACAACAGAACCCACATTCTTCTTCCCAAAATATCTTTTCCCAGACGCTGGGATATTGCCTGGCACACAGTAGGCACCCAATACATTTGATTAAGTGCATGACAGAGAAGAAAACCAAGGGAGACAAAAAGATAAAAGAGTGGGAGACAGGAAGGGCAAGAAGGACAAAGAAACGATTCTGAAATGATCTTTAATAAATGCCCTTTCTATTTTTTGCGTACACAGTTTTATAATACGCATACAAAAATGGTGAATGTGTATCTAGGAGCCCTGGTGGCATAGTGGTTACTTATTGGTCTGTGATCTGCAAGGTCAGCCGTTGGAAACCACCAGCCGCTTCTCTGGAGAAAGATGGACTTTCTACTCCCATGCACAGATCCCATTTCAGAAACCCACAGGGGCAGTTCTACCCTGTCCTATAGGGTCGACATGATGGCAGCAAGTTTTTTTGTTTTAATAATCAATGAAACATAAATGAAAATGAATTTCTAACATGTGGCAGTATTATGCTGCGCTCTATTACATGCATCAACTCAAACCCCAAGGCTACCGCGATGAGATGAGGACCATTATTAGCTCCACTGTACAGCTGTGGAAACAGGATTGAGAGAGTAGGTAATTCACCCCAAGTTTCAGAACTAACTAGCAGGTGTGGGGCCAGAATTTGAACCCAGATCTCTGTATTAAGAATCGAATCTTTCTTTCTTCCTTTCTTGATGTTTTGTTGTCGTTGTTGAGATGATCAGAAACAGCAATTAAAACATGTCTACATTTAAATTCAGTGACATTGTACATTCGCTGAATTGTACAGTGGTTCTCGCCTTCCTTTTCCAAGTTGTCCCTCCCCCATTAAAATAAACCCATTGCCCCTTCACGTCGGACCCATCACGTGGCGGTTGCTGATCTCAACCTTCAGGGCTCGGTCTCAGAAGAACACAGCGCTCGCGGCAGACCCTCTTTACGAGTTAAGCTGGTTTTCAGGAAACTCCGGGTCTAGGGGATATTTTTGATGGAAGGTTTAAAGCTTAACTTTGGGTAATTGTTTCAGGACTTCATCCAGCTTCTACAGATCTACAAAATCTGCATTCTACCAGGAGGGAGGGGAAAAAACGAGGAGCTGTAGGACTCAAGTAGAAAGAAAATGTTTTGAGAAGGATGATGGCAACAAATGCACAAATGTGCTTGACACCATGGATGGATGGTGATAAGAGTTGTACAAGTCCCCAATAAGATGATTTTTTTAATCCGCATTCCAGGGGGATTTAAAATTCTGTCCAGCATTTTCTTCTTCTGATCAACTTTCTTTTATTTTATCCTCGGCTATTATTTGTTATTGTTATCTGCATGCTCCATTAGCCCGTGGACCTCATCGTTCCCACATGTCCTTCAGTTTGCATACCCCTCTTTTCTCTGGACTGTTCTTTTGGGATGACCACTTTGAACTCCAGGAGCCTGGTGAGACCCAGGAGGCCTTGGGTGGTACCAATGGCCAGCACACCCAACTGCTAATCATGGTGGAGGTTTAAGTCCATCTGAAGACACCGCAGCAGAAAAATGTGGCCATGTCCTTCACCCACACCACAAGTTCGCCCACACCACAAGTTCACCCACACCACAAATGGAGCACAGTTCTCCTCTGACCCACATAGAGTCCCCGTGAATCACGTCAACCTGCTGAGCATCCATCTTCCTCCATCTCAGAGCCACAGAACTCTTTCCCTTTTCTTTGCGACTGATGGGTCTACAGGCAACCACCTGGCTCACGGCCTTCATGTACCAGAGCACTCAGGTTACACGCGTACAGGCGAGGCAAACTGAGGAAGAGCCAGGCTCTTTCTCAAGCCCTAAGTAAAGGGACAGTATTCCAAGTAGGAGAACCAGTATGGCAAAGGCCTTAAGGCTGGAAAGAACGTTCCAGGAACTGTGGGGAAGGCGTGAGGCGCTAGGGACAAGAGTGCTGAGGTCAGAGGAAGTCTGGGGCCAATGCATGCGGATTCCTTCAGGCCACCATGATGAAGCTTTTACCCAGAAGGCCGCAGGAGGCCTCTGCAGAGGTTTAAGCAGATGAGCACTATGACATCATGCATGGTTTTGAAGGAGTCCTGCGGGCCTTGTGGTTATGTGTCAGGCTGCTCACTGCAAGGTCGGCAGTTTGAAATTAGCAGCCGCTCTGCGGGAGTAAGACTGCACTTTCTACTCCCATAAAGAGTTACGGTCTCGGAAACCCACAGGGTAGTTCGACTCTGCCCCATCGATGGCAGTAAGCGTGTGTGTTTGGTTGTTGTTGTTTTGTTTTTTAAATCATTTTATTGGAGATTCGTACAATTCTTATCACAATCCAGCCTGCCAGCCATTGTGTCAAGCACATTTGTGCATTTGTGTTGCCATCATCATTCTCAAAGCATTTGCTTTCTACTTGAGCCCTTGATATCAGCTCCTCATTTTCCCCCTCCCTCCCCATTCCCCCCTCCCTCATGAACCCTTCATAATTAATAAATTATTATGATTTCATCACATCTTACACTGTCCGGCATCTTGCCTCACCCACTTTTCTGTTATTCATCCCCCAGGGAGGAGGTTATACATAGATTCTTGTAATTGGGTTGCATATATGTTTTTTAAAAGAACACTAAATACCATGAAGAAATGGAGGGGAACCCGGATGTCCATTAGCTATGACGGCCAGCTTTGAGCTGCGACCCTTCGTCCATGGTTTTGCCCAAATGTTCACACTACAGTTGACCGGGTGTGCTCAGCTCAAAGCAGCCGCTCACCCTTAACACGCGAAAGTCAAAGACATCCAAGAAGAAGGACCAGGCGTCCAAGAAACCCAAATGGCGCTCTGCTCTACAGCATGCCCGGGAGAAAGTTTGGCAGCATCAGCGCTGTCTTGCCCCTGGCCATGTCCTTCCCAGGGCAGCTCTCTGGATGGCAGAGGTCCCTCCAGGCTCAACTTCCAGACCCTCCCTCCATTCCATGCCCACCCCTCCCCCACCCACTTGACGAGCTCAGTAGGATACGGTCGGAATAGCACACTTTTGCTCAGACAACCAGCAGCCCAAATTCTAAATTCCAGGCCTCAGTTTCGCCACGAAGACATGCCCTCTGCCTGCCGTCCTCAGACAGGATGGGTGTGACGGGGCTTCCTAGAATATAAATGAAGTGCAAGGACTCCTCTTTCCACCTCAGCAAGTTCTTGTACTGGCTGCGAGGATGGCCCTTTTCCGGGTCCGACTGTGTGGCGCTGAGCAGTGACCATGGCTGTGGTCGCTTCCCCGGGAGACCTTCGGGGGAGCTTGTCGTAAGGCTTCCCCTTCTGGTTATGGGTCAAGATCATTGAAACCTCACCAGAAGAAGGGACCTGGCCCAGGGTGGCACCAACCACATTCTCTGGAATTGATCTGGCTGCCAAGGACCCAGCTGGGCAGAGGGAACCTCGCCTACCTGAGGCTCAGACAGGCCAAAGAAGTTCTCCAAGGGAGGCAGGCTATCTTGTAAGGGAAAAGACTCAATATTCATGAGAAACCAGGCGTTGTTTGCCCCTGGGGGGGTGTGGCAGGGCTAAGCCAGGCCTGTGAAGATGGGGGCAGACTGGAGGCTCTGGTTGCGTGGAGGACAGCTGCTGTGTATGTCTGGGGGTGCAGTGTCGGCGGGAGGGGTGGGGGAAGCAGGGCATTCTGGGTGACAGCTGGGCTTACAATGTGGGCATTGTTCCCTCCCTGCATTGTCTCTGTTCCCCTACGGGTGGAGGGTAGGGAAGAAGAACTAAGTCAGGGAGCATCTGCCAAGGCTGAGGGCAGGGACATACTGACTGTGTCGGTGGTGGCCCACTCATCGGCCAACCTGACGAAGGTTAGAGGCGCCGCAGGAAAGGCAGGACTCCCTTCCTCGGCCAGACCTCCTGACCGCCTGAGCCCCTTTGATTCCGTCTCTCGTTTCAGCCCTTTGACACGCGCTGGGCTTTCCTGCTTTTAGAACACGTCTTCGCTTTCATTTGGCACACTTCAAAATTTCCCTGCGCACATTTCTTTCATGTTTACTGTGTTTTGTGTTCTTTTTTCACTTTGCCACTTGAACCAGTTGTTAAGCATACAATTCGGTGACATCACTCATCCTGTTATGCCACCATCATCCATTTGTAAAAGTGTTTCTGTCACCTCAGCTAGAGCCCCAGGGCCCCTTCAGCCATAACTCCCATTGGCCTCCCCTCCTCGCCCTAAGTAACTCCTAATAAAAATGTCTGTCTCTCTGTATTTGTCTACTTGAGATATTTCACATAACTGGTACTTATTCCACTTGGCAGAATGTTTTCATGGTACATCCGTGTCGGAGCATGTACCAGAACTTCATTTCTCTTACGGCTGAATAATAGTCTCGTCTATGTATAGACTACCTTGTGTTTATCCATTCATCTGTTGATGGACACCGGGCATGTTTCTGACCTGTTGGCTATTGTGAATGAAGTTATACCTAACCCCCGCTCCCCCCCACTCCTGCCAAATGAAAACCTCACTGCCATTCAGTGATGGTGTCCACTCATAATGACCCTATAGGACAGGGTAGAACTGTCCCTGTGGGTTTCCAATGCTATAAATCTTTATGGGACTAGAAAGCTTCTGCACCTAAAGACCTTTTTATAGCATATTATGTCTGCTTCATTGACCATTAATATAATAAAACCTATTGCTGGTGAGTTTGCATTTAAATTTCCATATGCTTATCATGTTGCTGGTGATAAAAACCAAACGCCTGAGCGGATGCCAACTCATAGTGGCCCTATAGGACAGGGTAGAACTGTCCCTGTGAGTTTCCGAGATGATGAACTGTCCACGGGAGCAGAAATTCCTGTCTTTCTCCTGAGGAGCGGCTGATGGTTTCAAACTGCTGAACTTGCAGTTAGCAGCCCAACAGGTAAGCACATGCCACCGGGGCTCATTTTGCTGGTGAAGCTCCCTTCTGAGAAGGAATCTGATCATGTGGATCAAGAAGAACAAAAGCCTTGCCAGCCCATTTCGGTGAAACACACTCTTTGGAGTGTCCTATGTGTTAGTCCTTACTCATCTGACGGTAATCCTTAAAAATCCTAAAAGAGGAGCAGTCAAGTTCACAGGTGCGCTAACTGTAGCTCCAGGCTTAAGGAATTTGCCTAAGGTCCCACACATGAGATTCTAAACCCAGACTTTCTACCCC
>NW_022111310.1:12751568-12753190 GCF_000313985.2 Echinops telfairi
GCTAGAAACAGTATTATCCAACAAAATAATAGCATGGAAGCTTTTTAAACTAAGAAATAGGTAAAAATATTATAAGCACAGTTGTGTCAGTCACAGCAGGTAGAGCACTGGGCAGCATGAACGTGCTGTCGGAGCTTTGGAATCTTCGTGGAAACTGGAATGAAAAGAGAATAGAACTTTCCCAAAAGCTTACTGAAGCCCCCTGGTATTGAGAAGGAAGTCGAATTGGGGTCAAATATGTCTGCTCTTTCAATGTCGGGGACAGGTGCTTTTCCAAGTTATCTGCTCTCTCTGCCCGTTCAAGTGTATTTTGGTTTTTGCTTTATTGCAATTTAAAAAATTAAAGGGAATTCTTGAGATTTTTTTATAATTTCACAGTTTATTCAAGACCTTTTATAACTTATCACTGTCTTTTTATCAGGATCTTGGAATACATTAAACACATGGTCACCTCGTCAATTCCAACTCAGAGTGGCCCCAGGTAAGACTCCCACCTATATGGGGAGCAAACAGCCTCAACTTTCTTCTGCAGAGCTCCTGGTGGGCTTGAACCACCAGCTCAAAGCTCACAGCCTAACGTCTAACCCACTAGGCTCCCTTGGAATATGTTAGAACCGGGAATTATCTGCCATCTCCCCTTGCTTTTACTGTACGCGGTGTGCTGTCACAACGGCTTAGCCTCTGGTCTGTGAAAATAGGGGTGAGGGGGACCTCATTCACTGCCATCAAGTCAATTCCGAGCCATGGTGACCCTGCAGAACAGAGTAGAACTGCCCCTCGGAGGCAGTTTATGAGACTGTAACTCTTTACAGAAGTAGAAAGCCTCATCTTCTCCCAAGGAGCAACCGGTAGTTTCAAACTGCCAACATGAGGTTAACAGCCTAATGCATAACCTCTATGCCGCCGGAAGAGAAACCAGCAGTAAATAATTGGCGGGTCAAAAACAGGGTCTTGCTGTAGTGTCACAGCGGCCAGGGGACCCTGGAGAAAAAGGCGTCCACCTTCTCTTAGGGTACCAGCTGCTCCCGTCTGTAAGGATTCTAAGCTTTTGAGGGTTCTTATCTCGGACTATTTGGGCGCTAACAGCAGGAATCTACATAAAATAGCCTAAGCTATCTGGGGATCAATGGCAAGATTATTGGAAGTATCCATGACACTCCCAAAGTCTGAACCTCATGAGACCAAGAAGCCAGGGGGTGCAGGGCCCCATCTCTTCTTCCCTCCTGCGCTCCCGCTCTGCAGCTTAGATCAGGGAACCTTTCACGATGGGCGCCGCCCAGCCAGCCACCCCTCCCCAAGAACCTGAGACTAACATCTACCTCACCTTCTCAGAACGGGCTCCCTTTGCTCCCTGCCTCGTGCCGGCATCATCCCCCAATCAGCATCAGGTTCGATCACCAAGCAAGGGGATGCCACTACGCCCCCAGAAGTAAGGACACAGAAACGCTGGCTTGCTTACTTTGGACACATCATTGAAGGACCAACCCTTCGAAAAGAACATCATGTTTGGCTAAACCACAGAGTCTGCAAAAGCAAGAGAAACTCTCGATGAGATGGGGCGATGCACTAGCCACAGTAATGGGGTCCAGCATATCAAAGACCATGTGGTAGGACCGGAGAAC
>NW_022111310.1:12754122-12756301 GCF_000313985.2 Echinops telfairi
TGAACTATACATGTAATAGTTGTTGAATTGGAGGATGTTGTGTTGTGTATATTTTTGCCACAGTTGAAAATAATCATATGAAATAAGGTAGGTTAAAAATCAAGTTGAACATATTTACAATTAAATAAATTGTAGTTATAAAAATGAAACTAAGTGAAGTCTTAATTGCATGGGAGCAGGCATCTAAAGTACAACCATTGGCCTCTCCCAATATAGAGGAAAGAATAAACATCAAATGATGTATGGAAAGAAAAAAAATATATATATATATATAAATAAAGATGTATGGAAAGAATACGTCCAATGGACTGAATGCCCACACAAGCATCCGTCTCCATAGCCCTGAGATCAGAAGAGCCAGGTGTTGCCCAGCAACCACCACCCACTGCTCTCAAAAGCATCTTAGGCTGTCCTGTACCGAGTAGGGGGAATAAGGAACAGAACTCAAAAGCATAGCAGAGACAAGGTGACTGGTTGGGTAGAGAGAGTTGGGACCCCCAAGACTGTGGCCCTCTGTCACCCTTCAGGTCTTGAACTGAACTCAACCCTGTGGGACAATAATTGATCATGTGGGATTATCTGGGGGCAGGGCACCAGCATTTGCCAAAAGACTAACTTCAGAGGCGTGAAAGGGAAGTAGACACAGACTGTACAACTGATGATCTGCTCTGTGAGCCTTCAAGAAACTCACAATAAAAAGTCACATTCAAAGAGACAACAACGGGGTCTCTAAAAATAATAAATAAATAAATAGAAAGTCCTTTAAGTTGAAAGGAAAAATACTCAAAGTTCATTAACTTCTCACTGATTTGGCTAGCTTTTACTATTTCCTTTGCCGTGAATCAGGAAGATCTTCTTCTGTTAAGGAACAGAGAGTGAACGTCTCTGTCCCGTATTCTTTGGGATTGTTTTTGTGTTTTCACAACCCTTTGAATATGAAAAACCATTCTTAGCTCATGGGCTATCCAGAAACAGATCGTGGGTCAAATTTGACCTTCGGGTCATCATTTGCCAATCACTGATCTATGCTCTTTAAGTATTTGACAGGTTTTTTCACTTGTCTCAGAGCAAAACGAGGTAATTTTGTGTTATTTTGCATCTCTTCCCAACTCAATTGAATAACATTGCTGAGGTAGCTTAAAATCCACTGCGCTGGGAGTGTTTCTTCTATAGAGATTGACAAAGGCTGCCAACGAGGACCTCTTTCCCCGAAGAACTGGTTGGTAAGCCTTTCCCAGCACACCGCTGTCCTGAAGTCCCCATGGACGAGAACCTCAGAACATAAAGAGGTTTACCACCTCCCCAAGGAAATCCAGGTGGAGAAGGAGAGTGGAGGGGGATATGACACCCATTGGGTTGGGGGCAAGAAAGATTAAGGGATGCCCAGAACTGCACACCTGGCTCAGGCGACACATGGTCACCCTCAGGATTCAGCCTGGCTGGAACATAGCCTTGCTTTCTCTTCTCTCATTTTGAAAATTATTTTTCTGTCCTTACTGCTGCCCTGGCCAGTCACAACATCACTGAGATCGGTCCCAAGCCACCAGGGACAGACGCGGTGAGGAAGGTCCGGGCAGCGAGGAGGACAAGCAGATGCCAAAGGCAAAGACCATGTTCAGTAGGGCAGCCTCCTCTGCCGCTCGAGTGTGGCTTTGGGGCTTCCCTTAAAATAGAACCATCAATGTGCAGGTCTAGACGAAGCAGCAATTTTGGTTTTAGGGAAAGCTGATACCCGAGCAGGATGAGCATAACCCTGAGAATGTTTGTTTTCAGCAATTTGGCCTCAATTAGGCAGGAAAAGTGCCTGGCGAGGAACAAAGACTCAACCCAAACCCCGTCTGGGCCTTTGTGGCCTCTGTGAGGTGACCCTCCTGCTGTGAATATTAACTACATGGCTTCTGCCTTTGGCCAAATGAGGTGCAGCCTTTAACACTTTCTGTGTGGAGAAACCCTATCTGTGTCCCACGCCTCCCTCCCAGCCCCAGTGAGAATCTACCCTGAGCACTTGCTCCTCCCCTCACGGACTGTGATGGTCCTAATGGATGGAAATTAGGACTAATACCTAATTCCCAAAATACAAAATGCCAGGGGCCACACCAGTCTTGGTGGGTGGAGGATGAGGACAGAAGTAGATATTCAGATTCAGGTTACCTGCCTAACAGGTAACCTGATGGAAACA
>NW_022111310.1:12757838-12760187 GCF_000313985.2 Echinops telfairi
AATCCCTTATGTAAACTTTCAAAAACAAGCAAAACTAAGAGAGGTGATGGAAATCATAGAGTGGCTTTCTTTTGGAGGGGTAGTGACCGGATGGAGACAAGAGAGAGGCGTCTGAGGTCTGCTAAGGTTTTAGTTGTTTCTTTCATCCTGGTTACAAATGGTCTGCATTTTGGAAATGCATTGAGCTGTACCTTTGTGGTCTGAGCCCTTTTCTACATGTGTGGTACATGTCGGCTAAAATGAGGGCATTTAAGAAACATGCAGAGTAGGATCGGCCATCCTGGCTCGTCAGGCTAACTGGAGGACCGACAGGTGAGGGTGGAAGCAGGATGAAGAAGACTTGGACTTCCAGGCCAAGGGCGCTCATTTTTGTGCCAGGAGTAAGGGTGTATTACCATAGGCTTTTCCTTCTGGGTATTTCTGTAATATTATCTTAGCTTCACATGTCATAGGAAGGCATAGCAATATGTGATATAAACCCTTCGTTCCGTTTCCCCCGTGTGGACATTTGACAGAGGACAGTAGTAAATCACAAGGGAATTGACACTCCAATTCAGGTGCCTGTTCTAATTTCACTAGTTTTAAATGTATTCGTGTGCGGGGGTGGGGGGATGTTTTCGTTCTATGTAATTTTATCACAGGTGGAGACATGTGTGATTACCACCACAGTCAGTATGCACAGTAGTTGCATCAGAAGGATTCCTCATGCTACCTTTCTTATATTGAATGGTTAAAAACAAACGAACTGTGGTGCCCTTATACTATGGTATCTGTACCAATAAAAAGAAAGGAATGATTGATACACAGCCTGGATGGATCACAAGGGAATTATGCCGAGTGAAGAAAAAAACGCCAGTCTCAGAAGGTTACATCTTCTATGATTCCATTTGTATAACATCCTCGAACAACTAAATAATAGAAATAGAAAACAGAGGAGTGTTGCCAGGACTTAGGGGGGTGCAGAGAGGTGGCTGTGGCTAAAATGAGATGGTACCCAAGGCTTCTGAGCAGAAGGACAGAAATCCACAGAACATCTAACTCCTTCTAAGCCCTCATCTCTGACATCCCAAGACCTTAATCCTCCCATGGCTGACCCAAATCACCCACACTCACACACCACCCACCGCCCTCCTTGGCAGCTGAACCCCTAGTTCATTCAGGCCTCCATGAAAAGACCGTCTGGATTGTGGACCCTCCCCACTGGCAGCCAGCATGTCATCCAGTGAGGAAGAAGCTCCAAGACCCCTCCTCCTTCTTCTGCAGAACCCCTGAGAAGCTGAGAGCCAAGAGCCCTTTGCCACAATTCCTACATTAGCTGTGTTGTGACTTAGACAGGGTGTTCTTTTGTTCTATCTCTCTCTCTCTTTCGAGAACAACGATGTTGCTGGGAGAGGTGAGCATGACATTTTTCTGTTCGTTTGAAATGAAACCCATAGGAAGCCTCCGGGCGCATGGCAAAGTCTGACATAATCCAGTTACAATGGGGGATTAAGGGGGCTGAGCACCTCGCACGAACAGGAACAGGCAACTCCCAGATGCACTAAGAATGGATGGCATACCGGGTCAGACAAACAGAGAGAGAAAGGAAGGAGATGCACTCTCCAAATGTAGATCGAGAAGAAAGTCCACACCCTGGAGAGGGATGAGCCAGGCCTCTGGAACAACTGACTGGTGCTCTGTCTGGGAGCCCAGTCCTGTACTCGCTGCTAAAGCCACCTTCTTCTCTGCCACAAGGAGACCACCTATGATATAAGGTCTTCTCAGAAGAGGGTACCTTTTTTAAGGGCCAGCCCCAATCCCAACTACGTGGACACTGTCCCTCCCCCCAAAAGAATTTACTTCAGAGGACAGCACTGAAGCTGCAGCTCAGGGAGAAGGACATGTCTGATCAAAGCACCCGGGAGCAAATGAAGGGGGAGGAAGAGAGAGTGGAGCACATCCTAGCCCACCAAACCTGGAGGACGATATTCCCACTCAGAGCAGCCAACCCACAGAGAAGACCATATGGTGGGCCCACTATGAGACATGACATCCCTCACTGACCCATAGCCCTACAGGGGACAACACTGGAGACACAGTGTGGAAATTGCGCCCAATCGGATCCCACCACACTGAGGCAAAACAATAAGGGCGTGCAAGGGGAACAGAGTAATGAAGCCCCCAGGGAATACCAAAAATAGAATTTGGGGCCAGGACTTGGCACTCCATCAGACTCGACCAGAAAACACTCCTAAAGGCCAACAAACAGTCCTTAAACTAACTATAGGCTTTTCTTTTTTGTTGGGTTTTTTTTTTTGTTTTTCCTTTTTCCCCTTCTTTTAAATTTTGTATGTCAGTGACTTTTTTGTT
>NW_022111310.1:12761552-12766892 GCF_000313985.2 Echinops telfairi
GGAAGGGAAAAAAGACGAGGCGATACCAAGGGCTCAAGGAGAAGAAAAATGTTTTGGAAATGTTGATGGCCACATATGTACAAGTGTGCTTAATAAAATTGAATGGTGGATTGTCATAGGATTTGTTAAAGCCCACCAATAAAATGATTAATAAAAAAAGAAGAAGAGGGCACTTTTGAGCTGAACCTGAAAGGAGGAGCAGACATTGGCCACAGAGAAAGGGGGAGCGGGAGTAGTGGTCCCGACAAACAGAGCCGCGTTGAGGAAAGAAGCGGAAGTATCTCAAGGGACCGGGCGGGGTCTGGTGTGACTGAAGAGAGTGATGCGTGGAGGGAGGTCCAGGAACTGGGACAGGAGGGGTAACAGGCAGGAAGGGCAGTGCGGGATAAGAAAGGTCTTAAGGGTCATAGTAAAGAACTTGACCAATAGGCAGCGGCAAGTAGTGGCCATTTCCAAAGCAGGGGTGCGACTCGGTGCTCTGGGATTACTCATGCGGCCCTGTGTAAGGATGAATTACAGGGCTGAGACTCGGGTCAGAGAGATTGGTTAGGAGCCCATCATCGCCTTCTCTCATCCCAACAAACAAGAGGATCCAAATAAATTAGCCAACTTTCTGGGAGAGTTACATGTTCAGGTGGTTTCACTCCAAACATCAGCTTTCTCTTGTTTGGACATGATTTGTCAAAACAAGGAACAGGCTTTGACTGACAGACACCAAGAAAGAAGAGAGTGAGAGAGAGAGAAAAACAACATTTTAGAAGTATACTTTTAAAAGGGTTTGGGATTGACACGTAACCACACACACACACTGCCAGGGGGATGAACAACAGAAACCATGGGGGGAGGCAGCAGTCAGTGTAAGATACCAAAATAATAATAATTTACAATTTATCAAGGGGCCACGGGGTGGGGGGCAGAGGGAAAAAAGAGGAGCTGAATCCAAAGGCTCAAAAGTAAATGTTTAGAAAATACTGATGGCCACATTGGTACAAATATACTTGATACAATTGATGTATGGATTGTTATAAGAGCTGTAAGAGTCCCAATAAAATGATTTGTTAATTTTTTTAAAATGCTGACCTTAAAACAGTGGGTCAAAAGAGAATACATGATAAAGTGTTACATTTAAAAATAAATAAATGTTCAAAGGGTTTGGGGGGGCGAGGGGGTTCCCAGCTTGAGGCTGCAACATTTAGGCACTTGGGGGGGTGGTCCCAAGGTGGCACCCAACAGAGATCTGGAGCGAAGTTACAGGCTTGGGTCATGCTGAGCACAGCAGAGCGGGCCCCAGGCTGCCGGACATCCATCAAGGAGATGGACTGAAGAGCCATCCTTGGGCGTGGCACCGGACATGGCGGTGGGCTCCTTCCCTCTGTGCTTCGGGGATACAGCCCACAAAGAGCTGCTAGACTAGACGGAGTCTCGTGACGGATAGTTGGGGGCCAGAGTAGGTTCTTGGTGTCACGGGTCCAGAGTTTAAAGACAGGGCCACCTCCCCTAGATTTCCACATATCCAACTCTGAAGGAATGTTGTTCCTACCTGAGGCAGAGTCCTCGTGAAGCCGTTTTGATGGTAAAGCAGAATCAGTCTGCTACTGAGACAGGCACGAAGAGCCTTTGCTTTCGGCCACAGTTTGACAGCATTTCCTCTGATTACAACAGCTTTGAATGGCAGGCTTTTGTGTGCGGCTTTTCCCATGATCCTATTCATCCGGGTTAATGTAAAGGCTTCCGGACCCCCCGGTAATTTCCCTAAGTCCTTTCCTACACGCCAGCCCCACCTTACCCACCTTTAAGCACCCATTTAGGTAATTTGAGAATTTCAAGGACCTGGTTCTACTCTCATCCCAAAACATCAAATGTCATCCCCAAATAACCAATGGTTGTCACCCCAAAATATCAACTATCAAACTCGCAAGCCAACAGGAGGGACTCATCCTGCCTTCGGGTTGTGTCGCCAAGTGGGTGAAAACGAGAGGGAATTGAAATGGGATATGTAGGAAATCTTGCAATGCGGGAGCGGACAAAGCTCTTTGACAGACTTGATAAGTTAGCCAATGTCCCCATAGCTGCGATAAGCCTGGACTGGGACGGCATCACCTCCAGAGGTACTGGATATCATGTTATCAATGTCTGCCCTCCAACATGCTTTGGGATTCCCAGGGTCCGATTTACTGGAGACGGGGCTTGCATGGCAGTTCTGTTCACAGTGATGCTTCCATTCCATTCTAGCCTGAGACTGACTATGTCACACACACCAGATCAAACATTGCTGGGCCAAAGCAACAGGTTGCTGTCAGTCATCCGCTCCCTTCTTCAGATATCCCACCCTCTTCCCTTTGCCTTTCCAAGTGTTGTCATCTCTACAGGAACACTCCGAACCCATATGTCCACACAGGCCACTGCGCCACACCCAGGTATCAGCTCCAATGTCACCTTTCCTGGAGAGGCTGGGGAAGAAGCTTCCAGGGGGTGTCAGCCTCCCACTTCTTGATCTGGGTAGCAGTGTAACTAAAGGGTGAGTTCCCTTTGCCAAAAAAAAAAAAAACCCCAAAACATTCTTAAGTTGTACCCTTATGATTTGTACACTTTTCTTCCATTTTAAAAGTTGAATTCACAAAATAAGTTCCCTTCTCAGAAAACCTTCCTGACTACTCCATGCTTCCCACCACTCACCCTCATGTTAACTTTATTTATTTCTTGTCTTTGAAGCACTTTAAACCGATTGTCGTTGAGTTGATTCCAAATCAAAGCCACCCTATGGGACAGAGTAAACTTCACTGCCCCAGAGCTCGCTCGCTCTCTCTCTCTCTCTCTCTCCCCTAGCATTTTGGTTAGCCGCTGAGTGCTTGTGGCTTCCCCATACCTTTCCTCCTGGAGCACTGGAATGGTCTCAAATTCTCTTGCGCATGTGTGCCTGGGTGGTTACAAATGGGGCTGCTAACTGCAGAGTCCGCAGTTTGAAGCCACTCCTCAGAAGGCAGGCAGGGGTTTCTACTCCTGTCAAAGGTGACAGCCTCAGACACTCCCAGGGGCAGGGCTACCCTGTCCCAGGGGGAAACTAGGCGTCGGCATTGACCAGATGGCCGTGAGTTTGGTTTGGGGTTATGTATCTGTCCCCTTCTCTAGAAGGTGAGCACGTAGAGAGAACACAGGGCCGTGCCCCCTTGTTCCAGGCTGTACCCCTAGTGTCTCTAGCCAGGCCCAGCAGAGAACGGTGCCTACACCGAGCTGAATGAACGGCTGAGGACAGTGCTTCCCCACTCCTGTTTCACATCACCTGCTTCCTTAGCCTGTCTCTGAATGAAGGATGAACACTTCTCATTTTGCAGACAAACCAGTCATTCCCCAGCTCTCTAAGGCCACGACCTATTTTATGTTCCTGCTACGGCAGAAAAGACCCTACCCCTGGTGTCCCTCAGGCCTGGGACCCTTTCTTGGCCGTGGGACTCGGTTAGTCGTCTCTTTCCTCCCCGAGCGTCCTCTCTTCAAACACAGTGGTGAAAAGAATCCCTGTCTGTCTCAGTGGCGGTTGTAAAAAGTACATGGAAAAAAAAAGGGGATTTTCAAAGTAATGTAAATATAAAACTGCTTTTAAACAGATCGTTATTTTAAAAGTAACACAAGAATAACTTTCCTTTGCATAGACAAAGGCTTTCCTTCCTCCTGAGCCTAAGAGGAAGGTGCATGTGTCTGCCCAGCGATATTAATAAATGAATCAACAGTGGCAGGCTGCAAGAGGAGTCCGCAGGGTACAATCTTCGGTTTCTTACTCTAAGTGCTTCTTCAGTGGGAGGTTCCATGTGTGAACATTTGAGCTGTCACTTATTTTTATGTTTTCCTATCTATACACTATGCCTAAGAAAAGGTTTTTTTTCCCCAATATACATGTGACAAATCTAGCTATATCTCTGTAGGCCATTAATATAAAATACACCAAAAGGGCTTCTGTAAAGTGTCAGTAATAGTTGATCTTTTAAAATGTGATGGTCAAGAAGTGTCCCCCTTGGCTATAGGATTGAACTGATGGAAATAACTCATTTTACCAACTGATAAACTTAAATTCTCTTTATACTACCACGGTGGAGAATCACGTATATCCTTACACCAAACCGAATCAAACCCACAGTCAGCGAGTCATCTGTGCCATAGTGACTCCATCAGGGTGTCTGAGGCTGTGAGTCCTCATTGGAGCAGACAGCCTCCTCTTTCTCCCTGGTTCGAACAGCCTCGCTTTATGATCAGTGCAGTGCTTAGCCAATACTGCCACTAGTTCTGAAAAGTTCCTGATCGTAATTCTCTGTGTCACAGTCATTTATCAACCTTGGATCCTGCTACCATACACAGTACAGGGATGCATAGAGTTAAGAAAAGTCAGACATGGTCATTTGTTTATGAGTATTGATTCTCTCATCCAGACGTCTGTTTAAGGCTCTTAGACAATTACAAGTGAACACAATAACCCAGATGAGGCGAATTCATTAAGTTACAAACTGATCCTCCCCCCACAGAGTGGGCTATTATTACTCATTGCCATCAGTCAATTCCAACTGATGGCGATCCTATGGGGCAGGAGAGAGCTGGCCCTGGGGGTTTCCGAGACTGGAACAGAGTGAGCAGGAGCCCATCATATGCTCCTCTTGGATTTATGATAGAAAGTTAGACCCATCAATCAAAAATGCTTTCTACTATGATGTGAATTTGACACTGGTGCAACCATGAATGCAACACAGCTCTCCTGGGCCCCTGATCACCTCTGCGCTGGTCTGCTTGTTGCTGGGCTGGTTCCTACAGGTACTGAGAGAAATCCAACGTCACAAAGTCCTGACCTACAGAACAAGCCTAGCAAGGTCTTCTATCCTCAAAAGACGCTTGAACTACAAATAATGGTAAGTCTCATTTGGTATTAATCAGGTTTCAGGAAAATACATAAGATTACTCATTTCCTGGTATTTTGTTTACTTATTTATACATTCATCATGATTTCTATATTAGACCTTTTTTCTTGAAATACTCTCAAATAAACTAAAATTAAATATACATGTTTACATTTCATGTGGAAAAACCACTGGAGAAATCTTTGGAAATCACCCAAATTTCACCAGCTCCCTCAAAGTCTTGCCAGGAATCAAAGAAATTACTGGTTTTAAAAATATGTAACCATAACAAATGATTTTCTTAAAATGATTTAAATAGGGAAATAGGTATTCTTGCACATGTCAAAATTCTAACTCAATATATTCCAAGTACTTGAAATGGTCGCACCTGCGGACTCCAAGAAATGAAAGTTCAAATGACCATGATCACAGCGAGAGTTCTGCAAACCTGGGTGTCCCTCTT
>NW_022111310.1:12769771-12773663 GCF_000313985.2 Echinops telfairi
GCCAGATTTTATGTTGCTGGGCAGACACTATGAATACATTTCTACCCAACCTTCAGTGAACCACACCATGGACTAAGCACCGTGATGATCGTGGAAGTTGACCTTGTGGGCAGCACGGCATTACACAGAGGCCACACCAAAAGGACTTGACATAGAGGCCCCGCTGATGGAAGTGAGCCCGGCCTTGACATTGCCTGCGCACTGGCTGGGTCTGAGGGCTGGGGTACTCAAATGGGAGAGGAAGCAGAGAGTGGCCGTCCCAAGCGTGTGGAAGTGGCAGTCATTGGACCTTGCGGGGAACCTTAGGCTTGGTGGGTGTCCAATGGAAAGGAACCCTGAATCGCCATGTAGGTAGTACCTCGATGCCCACCTCACAGCGACATGATAGCTTTTGATCTGCTGGGTAGAGATCTGTACTTAGAACATTGGTTCTCAACCTTCCTAATGCCGCAACCCTTTCATACAGTTCCTCATGTTGTGGTGACCCCCCAACCATAAAATTATTTTCATTGCTACTTGATCACTGTCATTTTGCTACTGTTATGAATCAGGCCACCCCTGTGAAAGGGTTATGCGGCCCACAGGTTGAGAACCACTGACTTAGAAGAATTGCTCCAGGAAGGCCCCCATATTTAAGTATGTGACACCATTCCTCGTGCTTAGAGTAAACAGAGCACAACTGAATGGGAGATCGGATGGTGCAGGGCAACAACTCATGGGTTGTGGATCAAGGTAGAAATGTACTCACATCAACCTGTCATACCCGCAGTGTCTGGAGGGCTGAGTCATCGGGAACATTGATGATGTTGCCCGTGAAATCGCCATAAACCCCAGGGGGAGGATTAACAAGGTTGTACTTTTTTGTTTGTTTCTATAGGCTTTTGTTTTCCTGTCTTTAGCTTGGTTTTTTTGTTGTTGTTTCATTTATTTTGTTTGTTTGTTTGTTGCTGTTATTGGTGTAGTTGGTCTTATGGGGGTTGGACCTCCAAAGGAAACCTGAGTGGTGCATTTCCCATGGACATGCAGATGGATTCTGGGCTCCGACTGAACTCAAGCCCCAATCCAAGAAGAGTTAGTTCTGATCACATGGCCCTGCTTGATACTCACCTTCATGAAATGGTCACTGAAGATAAGGGTGCTACAGCAAAGTGTGCTGAAGAGAGCAGATGGTGCCCGGCTATCAATCAACATAGTGTCTGGGGTCTTAAAGGCTTGTATTCAAACAAGCAGCCATCTAAGTGAGGTGTCAACTAAGTCCACATGGAAAAAGCAAACCAGCTTGTGTATCCAAAGATAACAATAACAAATTTCACATATGACCAAGGGGTAAATATCAAAGCTAAAATTATGAACACCCAATTGTTAGTAGACCATGGAAGCCAGTGGGAGCCCAAAGCCCATCTGCAGAGTAACTAGTTAGATGAAGCTGCTGGCAGACCCCCAGTAGCCACAGGCAAGAGTCTTGAACAGCCGTAGCGTCAGACAGAGATCATTGTAATCTTGATTATGCTGGTTCGAACTTGATGCTTGGTCAGTTGACCTCCCTCTTGACCCAACCTGAATTTGTTGTAGGTGCAAGTATCTCTTACATGTTACATGACAGAAATTTCTTTCCTGGCTTTTTTAATGTTGATGAGGGTCTTTCCTTTCTTACTCATTATTTGTATTTTTATCTTTATGCTATTATTATTTTATTCTTACCACTTTATCTGGATTTTGTTTTTTTACTGTTTTTATTGGGTTTCCCAGTTGTGATGCTCAGAAGGAGTGGATGTAAAGAGATAATAATGGGTGCAAGGGTTTTTAGGGAATATAGGGGTAGGGTTGGGAGATAGGGGTGTGTGAGGGGATTTCAGGAGTAAACAATGAAAGCAGGAAGGGGCAGGGAGCACTAGAACTGATTGTGATTATACAACTGGTTTTAAAGGTGATTTAACCATTGGGGGGGGTGTTCAAAAATTGATTGTGATAATTGAATTGTATGATATGTGGACTAGGTGCCAATAAACATATGAAAAAGAAAAGAATATTTCTCAGGCCTCTAAGTCTCCATATATGAATATACTGATACAGCCATAACAGCCAGGGAAGCGCAACAAGGAGTCGCTGGAGCAAAGGTCTGACATGCCTACTCAAGGCGGCAGGGTCGCTAAGCAAACAATTCAAGGAGCCCATTTTTTGTGGCAACCTTATAGCTGGTGTGGAGGGGGAGACACCTTTGTATTGTAGCTCAAACTATTACACATTCAACTCGTCTCCAAAAAAAGAAAGGAAGGGAAAAATAATAATTCATCTCAGAAACTCAAAGGGGTAGTTCTACCGCATCTCATAGGGTCACGATGAGTCAAACATGACCCGAGGGCCGTGAGTTTGAGTCTGATGAAGAGCAAGTTGCTGCCATCCACTTTGAACTTGTCTTTCCTTCACGTATGACGGTCTTGATGTCCTCCCACAGCTCATCAGGTCTCCTGCCATTAGTGTTTATTATTCATCAAATCTGTTCTTCAGATGTTCTCAAAATACAGATAGGCTGTCTTTTGGCTCCTCTGGGCTTGTTTTAGGTTTCTTCAGCTTCAACCTGAACTTACATATGAACAGTTAATGATCTGTTCTACGCTGGGCCCCTGGCCGGGTTTTAACTGCTGACATGGAGTTTCTCCACCATCTCTCCTACCATGAAGCCAACCTGGTTTCTGTTTATTCCATCTGGAGAAGTCCATGTGTACAGATTCCTTCTGTGTCGTTGAGAAAAGGTATTTGTGATAGAGAAGTTGTTGGGCTTGCAAAATTCTTATCATGTGATCTCCAGCTTCATTTCTATTCAGACCACATTTTCCAGCGACTGTTCCTTCCTATTTGTTTCCAACTTCTGCATTCCAATCCCCAATAAATACCAATGTATCTTGATTACAGGCTTGACAAATTTCAAACATAAGACATTGGTAAAATTCTTTAATTCTACACCACTACTAGTCGGTGCATAAATGTGAGTCATAGTTGTATTGACTGGGTTTTCTTATATGCAGATAGATATTATTCTATCACAGGCAACACTGTACTTAAAGATCAATCTGTAAACATCCATTCTGAAGATGACTGCAATGCCATTCCTCTTGAACCTGACATTCCTGACATAGAAAACCATCTGATCTTCTCATTCAAAATGGCCAACACCACTCTACTTCAGCTCACTAATATCTAGATTGTCCATCTTTATGGGTTCCATTTCTTTTTTGACAGCTTCCAATTTTCCTAGATTCATGCTGTGTGCATGAATCTAGTTCTAATTATTAATAGATGTTTTTGGCTATTTCATTTTGAGTCATGTCCTACCAGCAAAGGAAGGTCCCACAGGCTTTACTCTCACAGGCTTTCCTCCAATCACATTATAGTCGACTCGACTTTGAGAAGGTAGCTTTTCCTTAATCATATTTTTCAGTGTCTTCTGACTGGAGAGGCTCATTTTCTAGTGCTATTGCTGACAATGCCCTCCTTCTATTCATTAGGTTTCCGTATCCAATGCTAGCCAGAAGGTTTTCAGTGGCTAATTCCTCTGACCTAGACAGTCTATTACCTTCTCATGGTCTCTTCTCAGTGTGGAAGCTCTGCTGAAACCTGTTCACTTTGGATGAACAGGTTTTTAAAATATCCGTGACATACCTTCCAGCATCACCACAACACAAGCCATCACAGTATGACAACTGATAGACAAGTGATGGAACATTATCAGAGGATTGATTAGATGCTTTCTGAAATGCTTGTACCCATGATGCAATGCTGCTTGCTATGCAAAACACTATGGAATTTTAAAGAATATTCCTTAGAGAATGGTTAGGTTCTTCACCCTGATTTGGGTCCTCCCTGACAAATATGCCTACAATTTGGCCCAGCT
>NW_022111310.1:12778118-12787696 GCF_000313985.2 Echinops telfairi
CTTGACTTCAGAGAGGAAATGTCAAAAGAAAGGAGGATCCTACAGTCCACAGAGACTTCTGTCAGATTTCAAATTCAAAGCTTAGAGGTAACATATATGCGTGAATTGGACGGGGGTAAGAAGAGTGCGGATGGTTCTGGGAACGTGCCTTACTAGAGGAATTTTGCAATAGATATTTTTAAGCTCCCTGTGCAGAACTGCTTGTTCCACACCCAATGACCATGCTTCCCTACTTCTTTTGCAATAGACTCATATTTCTTAAAGGCAAAAGAACCCACTACATTTCACAGCCCCTTGCAACTAAGTGTTGTCGTTTCTAGCCAATGAGATTTGTCCTCTTGGCAAGGAAGCTGATAGAGAGTGACTGATGGGAGAATTGAGATTTCTGTCCCGTCTCTTGGCTCACGGAATCCATATAGCGGGGGAGACAGTTGCATTCCACAGGTCTGAAAGTACTCTTGATGAGCTCAACACCTATAAGGGGGATGGAATTGGGTCCCTGGCCCTCACAGAGGCACAGAGTTTGGGGTGGGGCAGTCTCCAGGTCCAGGCTGACGAGGGCAGTGGAAAGGCATCATATTAGAAGGTGCAGGGGAGATGGAGGGCAGATGTGCAACAAAACCCAGATTCTTATGAGTGACCCAGTTTCCTTGTTGGATTGAGACTGGTGGAACAACCAAGACTCTCTGTCGTCCTTCCATCGTCCTTCCGGTCTGGAACGGCGTTAAGCCTGTGTGAGAATCATCGTCCAGTGAAGATGGAAAGGGCAGTAACCACCCAAGGATTAGGAAAGAAGGATGAAATCAGAAACCCCGGGAAGGAGTGGGGTCAATGAGGGTACATTGGGAGGACGCTCGGAGGTGAATTAAGACAAGATGTGTAGGAACTGTTGAATGCAAAACGGATGATCTGCTCTAGAAAACATGAGCAAATTTATGTAAAAAAAAAAAAAAGTAAGTCTGAATGTGGATCATATTCTACTCTGTACGAAAGGTTCTAAGGATATCAAATAGGAAATATTAATTCTACTGACAAGGAAGGTTTCTTAAATCCCTGCTCAGGATTCAATTAGGATTTTATTGAAAAGGCCCAGGCATGGACCAATCACATGTTACATAATATAAACCTGACCTCCTTCCTCTCAGGTTTTTCTTATCTTCTTCAACAACTAAGTGGTTGAACTTCAAGATGAAGAGGGGTTGATAAGCTGTCCACCTGCTGTCATTTAGGCTACAGGATGATGAAAGACTCACCTGCCTAAGAATCTCCGTTTCCACCCTCCCACAGGAAGTGGGAATTTCTTTATTGCTACCAAAGTATGCATTTATTAATGTCGTGCCAACCATGGCCATCTGAGGTGCTGGGGCTGATTCCCGGCCCCCGGGCCAAAACACAGCAAGCGGGGACCCGGAAGTGGAGAGCAGGAAGGCAGGCATCTGGTTGAATCTGTTCTGTGCTCCGCAAGCATCCCACACCCTTCTTTACCTCGTGGACTTCAAGTCAGCCAGGAAAATCACCCATGCTCTTCAGAGGCTTGGATGGTGAAAGGGAAAAAGTAAAAAGAACGATGGTTGAGCATGAAGCAAAGTGTCTATCTGTAGCAGCAGCACCGCCAATTACAGGCTTTTCTCATATAGATCCCTCCGGGACCGCCCAGAGTGACGTTCAGCAGACAGCCAGCAACCAATCAGACTGCAGGTAGCAAGGGCCACTTTGGGCAGCATACAGTGACAGCCCTAAAACGACTCGTACATCGGTTCATAAACGCCATGGTGGATCCCGAGGCAGCCAGCAACAGGCCTAGCAGTAGGGACATCTTTGCCTACAAGGGGTGAAGATTTTATTACAATGATTTAGTGGGTTTTTTCAAAGCCTCGAATCGGCAGCATTCTGCCCGCTTCCAGGAGAGCTTCTGCGCCTCCTTCCCCGCGCGCGCACACACACACACACACACACAGACACACTGCTAGACACATAGTGATTCAGCGGGGATGTTGTGCTTAGTGAGTTTTCATATAAGCTAAAGACCCAATGCTGGGGGAAAAAAATTTAATTGAAAAAAAAATTGTTTTAAGCACTGCTTTCTTTAATAAAGGAACCCTGGTGGCATAGGGGGTTATATGTTGAACTGCTAACCACAAGGTCAGCAGTTCTAATCTACCAGTTGTTATGTAAGAGAAAGATGAGTTTTCTGCTCACTTAAAGATGCACAGCCTCAAATCCCAGCAAGGCAGTTCTCCTGTATCCCATAGCGACTCTGTGAGTCGGAATCAACTCAATGGCAGTGTGTTGTGGGGCTTGAGTTCTTGGAGTACATTTAAAAATGGGCAGTGGAAAAATGTCAGCGTTGCTCTATTGATCATGGTGGGAGATTTCATATATATATATGATGACATTACCAGGGGTGTTAAAAGTCATACATCTTTAACCTTAAGTGAACATTTAGCTAGTTCATTGTGTTTTCCATTGTGAATGCAAACTTAAAGAACATACATGAAGGTTAGAAATGAAGATCAAAAATTGTGGCTAAAAGGCAAGGTATTATTCAACACTTTAATATATTTAGAATGCTGGGCTTATATTCCCCACCTTATAGTCAAATCTGTCTATTTCTCAATAGGAGTATTCTAGACTTTTGCACAAGCTTTAAAATTTGCACCAAACGCATTGCCCTTGATTATAGTGACCCTGTAGGACAGCGTGGAAGTCCCCTGGGGTTTCCAAGACGACACCTGTGGGAATGGAGAGGCTCATCGTTCTCCTCCAGAATGGCAGATGGTTTTGCACTGTCGCGTTCAGTCAAGCAATGCAATGCAGAAAAGCCACTCTGCCACCAAACCCGAAACCAAATTCCCTGCCGTTGAACCGATGTCAGCTCATAGCGGCAATATAGGACAGAGCACAACTGTCCCTGGGGGTATCCCACGCTGTAGGGCTTTATGGGAGTAGCAAGCACCATCTTTTCCTGAGGTGTGGATGGTAGTTTCAAACTGCTGACCCTGTGGTTAGCGAGCCCAACATGTAACCCACTACACCACCAGAGATCCCTCCAACAAGCATTTTAAAGTTAAGGCATTACCATGGCACCCAGAGTCCGTAGGTGGCCAACACAATCTGTGGTTCACTGAAAGATTGGCAGTTCCTGTCTACCCAGAGGCACTTCAGGAGAAAGACCACGTGATTGAGTTTTTAAAAAAACAATTGTGGGAAACTTTACGAAGCACCGTGTCCTCCGTCTCACATGGGTCTCACTCACTATAAATCAGAACCCAGGCAGCAGCCGCTGGTTTGGTGTGTGTTTGTGAACTTGGAATGCAGCCTTTTCCACGCTTGAGTCTAATTGTGTTCTGCACAGTGGGACACCCCCCGAAAAGCCAGGCCAGCACAGACCTAGACAAAGGCACACCAGAGAGCTGGGGAGGGAGCCTGGCAGTGTCCGATACAAAAGGCAAGGGTGGGACCCAACTCAACATTTTTTTCCTTAATCCAATATGCCAAAGCTTTGATTTCAACATGGACTCAATATGTTAAAACCATGAATGAGATATTTTACATTCTTATTCTCAAACTGTCTTCAATACCCACTGTATAGTATTACAATTACATCTTAATATAAAGGCTAATTTTTACTGGAAAATCCTGCTCTGTGTATAGGTGATAAATTTACAGCTTGAGAAAATAGATTCACATATCCAAATTGTTCCAAACAACACAAAATCCAATCACTAGATAGTATCAACTTTAACTCTTAAATTCAATAAAATTTCCAATTCAGCTTCTGAGTAATACTAATCACGTTTCAAATGCTCAGAAGCCATAAATTGTACTGGACATTCTTATTTCTGAGTCAAGACTATGGTTTCTTAGTTCAAAATCACCACAGAACTCTATGAGCCCTGGTGGCGATGTAGGTTACGAGTTGGGCTGCTAACCACAAAAGAACCACAGAACTTTTTGATACCTAAGAATGACCAGAAAAATCATGATGCCAACCAGAGGTTTTACCCAGTGGCAGTAAAAGGAACATGGTTCCTCTACTGAAGAATCGATTAAGGCACATTAAGCCAAACCAAGCTCACTGCCCTTGAGTCCACGCCAACTCACAGCGACCCTCTGGGACAGAGCAGCACTACTGCCCCTGTGAGTTTCCAAGATTGTGACTCTTTGCTGAAGTAGAAAGCCCCATTTTCTCACCAAGAAGCAGCTGCTTTCAAACAGCTGGCTTTGCTGTTAGCAGCCTAACATGCAACCACTATGCCATCAGGGCTTCCTAGGCACAGCCTCAAACCCCCAAACTGACGGCCATTGAGACAATTCTGACTCTCAGTGATCCTATAGACAAGGAAGAACTCCCCCTGTGGGTTTCTGAAACTGTAGATCTCTACAGAAGCGGAAAGTCCCATCTTTCTCCAGGGGAGTATCTGGTTGTTTTGAACTGCTGACCTTGGGATTAGCAGCCCAACATGTAACCACTATGCCACCAAGGCTCCTTTAAGACCTATTCACTGACTCATTGCCATCAATGCTAACCCTAAAAGACAAGCTAGAACTGTCCCTGTGAGTTTTCGAGACAACTTAATAGGAGTAGAAAGTCCTGTCTTTCTCCCTAAGGCACATGGAGGGACAAAAATAAAGTTGCATTCTTATTGCATTCCCATAGCTGTGCTCATCCACATTCAGAAAACCGGTTATCATTGTATAATGTGTCTCTCAGAATTTCATATTCAAAGACAAATTCTTCATATCCACCCCAAAACCTACCCAGTCTTCCCCATCTCTATAAACAGCAACATCTCTGTCATTCCATTTGGTCAGATCAAAACCCTTAAAGTCATTCTTGAATACTTCATGCATTTTATATGTTAGATTCAATCTGCATATGTGCCGGGTTCTACTTTCACGTCTGACCTCAGTCACATCGGCTCACCCTGATTATTACAATGGCCTCTTACCATCTTGCTGCCTTTGCCCCTGCCTGGCTACAGCGACTCAAACGCAGGCCCTTGTAAACCGTGCCAGTTCTGCTCAGAGTCCTTCCACGCCTCACGTTCAACTTAGAATCAAAGTCAGTGTCTCCCACAGACTAGCCCCTAAGCTTTTTCCAACAGTAATCTCCCACCACTTTCCACCTTGGTGGTCCAGAACTGACCACACTAGGCCCCTTGCTTTCTTTCCTTCTAGTTCCCTCGCAATGCCAGGCCTTTATAGCAATGACTGTTCATCTGCCTGCAATTCTCTGCTCCCGGCGAGTTTGGGCTGAAAGACCACCTATCGGAACAGCCTCGTCTAACCACTCCGCATAAGTAGCAGGTCTGCTTTCTCTTCTCTCTCCCTGCTCAGGAACTCCCTCTCTTCCCTTCCTCTCACAGCAGTCACGTCCACGTCCACGTCCATGTCCACGTCCATGCCACATACAGTCCCAGGTGTACTGTGTCGATTGGCTCGCTGTCTGTCCCCCTATATCAACATGCCAGCTCCCCAATACTCCCCCATTATGGCAGGCACTCATCATATTTGAATAATTGAAGGAGAGTTGATATTAAAATGCTTATAAAAGTTCCTAAACTCCAATAATTTTATATATTTTTAAGAACTCTCCCAGGGGCCCTTGTAGTATTTGAAAACAAATTCTGCAATGATGAGATCCTGGCGCCCCTCACCTTCCTCCTGCCTCCTTTTGGGCCTCCTGACCCTCCCCAGCCCATTTGCCATCCAAAGGAGCCCCTCCCACTCCGGGAGATTTTCTAGGAAGGGGGCTGGAGAGGCCCAGGGGCTCCTTCCTCAGCCGCCGGGCCTGCATATGGGCCTCAACTCGGACACACACAGACAGCAGGGCCAGATCCAGGGCTCTGCAGGCCTCTGTTCTGACCGCCAGACAAGAATGTTTGTCTCTGTAAATCTGACTTGAGCTCGGCTTAATTACGGACTTGGTAGTCTCTGCTCTCTGCAAAGCAGCTTGTCAAGTATGTGGCACTTTTGATAATTCCAGGGTTGGAATTCAGTCTATTTTTGCATTTGAAAATCAGCCTGGAGCCAGGGTTTCCCTTTCATTCAGAGAGACGAAACCCACGGCACATCAAAGGCGGGCATGCTGTAATTTTGTCCTTTCTGATACATTAAGAGCAGGCCTTTGCACGCTGGCTGCTTACTGTCCTCTGGAAACCTCCACTGGGCCTGTCAATATGAGGCCTGGTGCTCTCTTTTATATCATTACGTTTTGCCTCTCTATAGCCAGCTCAATCAGAAAAATTACACTCTCAGAGGCAGCCTGGAGTCAGGGGACCCGAGGGAACATGGGACCTGGGAGCCAGAAACTAGGTCCCAGACCTGACCCACAGGCCCAGCCTCAACGACGAGAATGCTTATGGAAGATCAGTTTGACTGAATGAATGAATTCCACAGCACTTGGTCCTTCAAACCAACAGTTCTCAGGTACCTCCTGGACATCACCACCAGGATGACACAAGTGCAGAGACACGGACCCTTCTCCAAGGAGTCTGAATAGAAGACAGATGGGAAAACAGACCCTTTCGGTCCACGAAACCAGAACCAAAACGCGCAAAGCAAACTGGGAGCGCAGAGCTAAGAAAACATTGATCTTGTGATGGGCAGCTAGGTATTTGCCAGGGATCAGGAAGCAGGAGGCCAGGCCAGGCCATTCAAGAGAGGACAGCATACACAAAGCCTTACACAGCAGGAGAGGGGTCAAAAAAGGAAAGTTCGGCACAGGAGTTATGGATTGAATTGGGTCCTCCCAAAATGTAGGTTAAAGCCTTAATTCTGTGAAGGTGACTTTATTTGGGTCACTGATCTTTGACGGTGCTGTCAGGTAACAAGAACTCTTACAAGGATTGAAAAGCAAGGTTGTGTCTTTGAGGACTGGTTTACCTGCCCCAAACCAGGTTATGGTTCATGACCTCCCACACAAGTGAAGTTGGACCTGGAGTAAGGACGCCCTGAAGAAGAATCAATGCATCCGAGCTGGGGAAGACTATTGAAAGCACTGTGGACCGCCTGAAGAACAAGCTAATCTTTCTTGGGAGATGGACAGCCAGAACGCTCCTTAGAGGCAAGGATGGCGAGACTTCGTCTCATTTACCGGTCAGGAGAGACCATCCCCTGGAGAAGGACACCATGCTCGCTGCAGTAGAGGGACAGCGAAAAAGAGGAAGGTGATCGATGAGATGTATTGACATAGTGGCTGCAACAATGGAACAATGGGGAGGACAGGGCAGTGTTCTGCTCTGTGGTCTGCAGAGTCGCTATGAGTGGAACCAACTGGACAACAGCATCCGTGAACACAGGGAGGTGCTACCTTTCAAGGCCAGTCCTAATCCAATGTGCACAGCATCCTATACAAGAGGGGATGATATGCGAGATGGCAGGGTTATTTGGCAGCTATAAGGCAAGGAGCTCCTGGGATATTCAGGAGCCAGGAGAGACAAGAAGGATCTACTTGCAGAGCCTTCAGAGATAGTGTGGCCCTGCCAGCACCCTGAATTCATATTCCTAGTCTCTACAGTGGAGAGACAACGCACTTCTCTTCTCACAAGCCACCCCATTGGTAGTATCTTGTTACTGGCCGAAAACCAAACTCACTGCCAATGAGTGGATGCTGACTCACAGAGACCCTATAGAATAAGGTGACCCAACGTCCCGCTTTTGGTGGACAGTCCCGATTTTTAACAATTTTTCCTGCGTCCCACAGCGTTATAAAAAAAGTCCTGATTTTTGGAAAGAATGCACGACAAGCTGGGGTATACACTTTTTGGCTGCCATGTGGTTATTTCGCCAGGATATAAGTTTTATCAATGGTGTCCCACTTTACCAGTGTTAAAATCGGGTCACATTACTATAGAACAGAGTAGAATTGCCCATGTCCGTTTCAGAGACTATCACTCTTCACGAGATTAGAAATTCCCATCTTTCTCCTGAGAAGCAGCTGGTGGTTTAGAACTGCCAACCTTCCAGAGCACAGCCCGATACATAACCACTATGCCACGAGGACTCCTTCACCTTGTTACGGCGGCAGCCCTAAAAAATTACCAGAGTGGAATTATACGTTTAGGGGAGTGAGGCCAAGGAGGTAGGAAGACTGTGAGGAGAAGACAGGGTGTAAAAATCATGCACGTGAGACCCAACCCATTAGGTGAAGGTCACTTCTCATGGGAAAGCTTGGAAGAAGCCACTTGATGAAATGGGCGAGAGGGACATGATAGTCAACAGCCACTGAGCATGCCAAGTTCTTTCTACTTAAATCTATGAGGTCCCGAGATGGTAAGCAACTTGTGAAGCTGACTCACCTGTGGTGAAGGTGGGAATTTTGAAGACAAGCTGCAGACTCCAGGACTCAAAGCCCAAATGGACTTTGCGACTGGGTGAGCCAATGGACATGAATGTGCTTGACACACTACAAACTGTAAAGGGCTGCCCTGTGCACTCACTGATGCCCACTGGTTTTGCTACAAGGATTTCCAAAACAAGAGGTCATTTTTCTTCAGTGGCATGTGCTAGAACAGCCCTGGGCGTTTTCTCTCAGGCTCAGAGGAAGCAGTCAGCAAGAGGAGGCAGAAAGCACTCTGGATTACTGCAAAGGAAATCTGGACTTCCATGAGTCACACTGAGGGACAGAAAAACTGATAAAATCAAATGAGATAGCCCTTCTGAAAGTTTAGCCTGTGCTGGCACCTGCTGGTGCCCGCAGTGGATGTGCCAGCCTTGTATGAGAATTATCCCTCAGAGGAGTACAAATGTATGAAGTGTGTGTGTGTGTGTGTGTGTGTGTGTGTGTGTGTGTGTGAGAGAGAGAGAGAGAGAGAGAGAGAGAGAGAGAGAGTGTGTGTGTTCAGTGGGATAGGGGTCATTGGAGCTGTTTGCACGGCCGCTGACTTATTTTTCTCCCCTGAGAGACTGCTGTGTGCACCATTCAGGCAGGAACTCACTCAGATAACCACTGAGCACCTTCGATGAGCACCCACAATGTCATGCTGCCACCATTCTTCACCCCGTCCTTCTCCTTCTCTGAGAGATGTAGATACGGAAACTGGAGGACGAGACTTGGCTTGCTCAGGATCACAAAACTATGACCTGGTGGCCCTGACGAAGACCAAAATTCAAATGAATCAGGGCTCCTTTTCACACCAGGCTGCTTGCAAAAGAGCCAGCTGTTTCCTGGGTGAATTCCCAGGTCAGTTCGCCATCCGGGGGTGTGCAGCACTGATGGATGCGAACAGGGACAAACCCCTCTCACGATGTTTGCAAACCCTCATCAAGTCAAGGTAGTGATCCTAGAGGCTGGAGTACAGTCGTTCCTACCGGTTTCAGAAGCTGCGAGTCTGTTAGCGGAGCAGAAAGTCCGTGTTTCTCCCAGGGAGCAGCTGGGGGTCTCAAGCTGCTGACCTGGTGGCTAGCAGGCCTATGTGTAACCCACTTGCAAAGGTTCTGAACAGTGGGGTAGGTCTGAACATAAGGTACAATCAACCAGCTGGGAAACTTGAGGATCTCCTGCACCTGCATCTGAGGTGGGGTGGCAGCTCAGCGTGGAGACCCAAAGCCCCCTCTGTAGACAACTGGACATC
>NW_022111310.1:12789389-12790798 GCF_000313985.2 Echinops telfairi
GGCACAACCCCTGAGTCCCAGGTCTCCATCTGTGTGGGAGAGCAGCCACTGATCCATGGTCTTCCTACCAGTCCCCGGTGGGGCCTGGGAGGTCTTGTCCCACAGTCTGTACCTGCCAAGCCTGCCCCAGGAGAGTACGCCCAGAGCTCCTGGTGGCGGGCTCACCCTCTCCCGCCTCACCGTCTCCAACTTTCTGAACTGATCGGCTGGAAACTAATAAAGCAAGGAGACCCAGCAGGCCGCCGTGTCCATGACTGGGTCTGTCTCCACCCTTAAAAAAAAAAAGTGCAGTGTGCATAGGAATTTGTTCATGGTTTTGGTTTTTTTAAACTACAGTCCAGCTCTCCAATGGTCTGAGGGACAGTGAACTGGCCCCCTGTTTAAAAAGTTTGAGGACCCCTGGTGTAAGATATGAAAATAATAATAATTTATAATTTAGCAAGGGTTCAAGAGGGAGGGAGAGAGGACGGGGAGGGAGGGAAAATTAGGAACTGATACCAAGGGATCAAGTAGAAAGAAAATGGTTTGAAAAAGATGATGGCAACAAATGTGCTTGACACAATGGATGTATGGATTGTTATAAAATGTATGTCTTTTAAAAAGACATACATTTGAATTTCATGACTTTAAATAACAATAAAAAGTCGAAAGGTACAGAATTGGTTTCTAAATGTGCCCATATGGACATGCCCAAGTCACTTGTCCCTAAATGTTCACTCCTGAAAAATCTTATCATTCTGAGAGGGCCCAATCAAAAATCTACAAAACTCCTTGTCTAGAGTTCAGACACTGGGTTGAACCATCCGGAGCCCTGGTGGCACTGTGAGGTAAGTCAGGGAGACCCTATAGAGAGTCACTATGAGGCAGAAAGGACGCAATGACAGTGAGTTTGGTTTGGTATCTGACGCCCTGGTAGTGCTGTGGAATAAGTGTTGGGCTGAGAACCAGAAGGTTGGCACTTCAAACCCACCAGTCACTCCACGGAGAAAAGATGAGGCTTTACATCGCGGAAACCCAACATAGAGGCGCTATGAGTTGGAATTCACTTGGCAGTGGATTTAGGTTGGAGGCTGAACCATGGGAAATTGCCAAGATCTAACTAAATGTTTGCCTACAAATAAAAGTGAAGACAACCAATGGATAGAGTTCCATCTAATTTATGCAGGCTATCAATAAAATCGTTTATCCAAACAAAATAGTTGGACATGTCAACTCTGGACTAAACTACGGTAGTCAGCAGAACAGGCAGGGGCTATGACATTGTAAGGGCTGCAAGCTGAAGCAAGATGCGCAGGCATTGTTGAAGGGAAAACCGACCTGTCCAGTTCACTTGCACCCAATGCACGATAAAAGATCTTAGGGGAAAAGAGGAATGACTTGGGCAAATGTAAAGGCCGAGGTGGGGGACC
>NW_022111310.1:12791808-12793632 GCF_000313985.2 Echinops telfairi
CATTGTTGCTTGTTTGCTTCTCTATCTCCGCAGGGGCCAGAGAGGCTCCCCTGCCACTTCCCTTGGCCAGACCAACCTCTCTCTTTCCGGTTTCTAGTTTTCTGCCTCCTACCCACTGCCCCTGAGTTGATTTTGACTCATAATTACTCTACATAGGGTTTCAAGGTTATAAATCACGTAGCCTCATCTTTATTCTTGGGGGCATCTAATGGGTTAGAACACGTGACATTGTGGTTAGTAGCCAAATGCTTATCCTATAGCACCACAGGGCTCCTTTTCGCCTCGTCAACCAAAAACTCAAACTCGCTGCATGGAGTCAATGCTGATTCATGGTGCCCCCTTGTGGGTTTCTGAGAGGGTAACTGTTACGGGAGGCAGGAGGCCAGTCTTTCTTTCAAGGAGCTTCTGGTGGTTTTGAACTGCCGACAGCGCAGATCACAGCCCAACTTGTAACCACTACACCATCAGGGTTCCTATCTGCCTTGTATAGCTGGGCCTAAATATGTCCATTGTTAGGGCCGGAGGTCCTGCTTTACCACTGACACCCTGTGGACACTCTCCAGTCCTCCCTTCCCATCTGCAAAGTGAAGCCATTTGGCCAGATGATCTCTGAATTCAATTACTTTCATGAACCGATGAGCTGTCATTCCTCCGGCTGCTGAGTGACCAGAAACAACCACTTACTGGCCACATGACTCTGGGCAAGTTCTTTATGCCGCTGATAGACCATCACTTCCAGTGAAGGGGAACCTTTG
The DNA here is from genome assembly GCF_000313985.2 of Echinops telfairi. Taxonomy (NCBI): domain Eukaryota; kingdom Metazoa; phylum Chordata; class Mammalia; order Afrosoricida; family Tenrecidae; genus Echinops; species Echinops telfairi. The sequence continues at coordinate 12,792,564 of NW_022111310.1, forward strand.
CTTCTTGGTACTCGAAGCATGGCGATAACCAACCTGTTTTCCCCAGAACTGCTTGAGTTTCAAAGACGATGGCATCAGTTCAGAAGACTTCCCAAGGCTCTGAATCCCTTAGCCTCCCCCTTCCACATCATCTCCGTGACCACCACCACTAGCTGCAATTTAACTGCAAACCTAGAGCCTTCTAGGTCCAATTTCTGCCTCTCCCTTCCTTTTTTAATTCTTGCTGGAGGGTTCTGGAGGAAAGGTCATTCCTCTACTAGGTAAGTACTCCAAGGAAGCAGGTGCAGCAACTGTGTACGGTCAGGGCAACAGAAACATCTTCACCTTGGCCTTGTTGATCGTCATGAATAATAGAAAACAGGTCTCCATCCACTTCAAAAAAACATGGGAAAGCCATGCAATGGAATACTGTGCAGCTGTTTACACAAATCCCATAGTGCAGCACAGCACCGATGAAACACACAACACTCCTCCTGTTCTTTAATGCTCCTCCCCTCCAATATCAGGACCCCAGTTCTACCTTACAAATCTGCCTAGACCAGAGCATGCACATTGGTACAGATAAGAGCTCTCAACACACAGAATCCAGGACAGATAAACCCCTCAGGACCAATAATGAGAGTAGCAATACCATGAGGGTGGGGGAAGGTGGGAGGAGAAAGGGGAGAAAGGGGGAACCAATTGCAACGATTGATGTACAACAACCCCCCAGGGGGACAAACAACAGAAACATGGGCGAAGGGAGACAGCAGACAGTGTAACATATGAGAATAAAAATAATCTTACCTGGCATGGAGATACCATGATCACGAAGGTGGTTTTCCCAGGGCGAGGCTCACCCATTGCACTCCGGATGTGCTGACCCTGCGATTTCCCCAAATGTGGGGAACTTGACTGCATAATTTGTGGTGGTGGGGGACTGCGTCCGCGCTCTCCCCTGTTTAAAAAGAAAAAAAATCTATAAATTAATAAGGGTTCACGAGGTTGGAAGGGTAAAGGAGGGAGGGGGGAAAAGAGGAGCTGATACCCAAGACTCCAGTAGAAAGAACATGTTTTGGAAATGATGATG
>NW_022111310.1:12796179-12804441 GCF_000313985.2 Echinops telfairi
CAAGCTGCACGTAGCGAAAGTAGAGACTCCAGTTGCGTGGACAGAACACAGGGCCAGATGATAAGATATCTCCCAGTGGTCTCCCTCACTCTCTGCCATTCCGACTCAAAGCAATGCTGTACGACGGAGTAAAGCTGCCCCTGGTGGGTTTCCTAGACTGTAATAGTTATGGGCATTAAAACCCTCATCTTTCTCCCTTAGAGGCGGCTGGTGGGTTAGAAAGGATGACCTTGAGGTTAACAGCCCAATGCGTAACCCACTACGAAATCAGGGCTCCCTAGGAAATATGTAACTTATGTGTAATTCATTTTTTCAATACTTAAAATATATTCTTGACTACTCGCTGTTTGCTAAGGAGCCGCATAGCATTTGACAATCTGAGAGCCAAAAGTAGGTGAAATGTGGAGACGAAATTAAGGCGAGAACAACCAGGTGTCCCATGATAGTTAGGAACTGAGGAACAGGAAGAACGGAGGAAGACAGACGCACATACAGTCAGGAGAATAAGCTGAGAGGGGCCTCCCCACAAACCCCAATTCCCAGGGTCTCAGACCAAGGCCATGCGGCTCCCTAAAAATGTCAAATGGTTTTTCCATATCACTTTTCTTATTGCATGTCACCCACTTCAGAAAATAAGGCCGAGAACCATGAAATGCTACCTACAACTTCTTTGAAGGCTTAGAAATCCTGCAGTTGCCACTTGGGAAACAGCACACACAACCAGAGACGGGAGCTGATAGAAAAATGCGCGTCAGAGTTAGGGACTAGTTGGTGCAAAACTTCAACTCCTTAGAAGATCGTTAGAAAAACATTGCCAAAGAGCCCACATTGAAGTTGATCCTTTGTTCTGAACCCGTCCTGCACGGCCGAAGACCTTGACTCGTTTCATCTCTCTTTGAAACACAGAGTCAATCCATCAAGTAATTAGCTTAATAATTCAAAAAAGCATATCAGTGATCTTGGTCTTTCAGGTTAAATTTGTGGGCTTTTCCACATATATTTGTTTCAATATTCTGATGCATTTAAACTGACTTTGTTTTTCAAAGTTATTTTTAACAAATGTCCCTGTAACTTAATTCATTTCATTTACCACAGAAGTACATTAAAAGATGCTAACATTTTTTTCTTTTTTACTTCGGCATGCTTTTCATTTTATGGAAGTATGCTGCCAGGACCATCTTTTTCCCTATGTAATGAGTTTGTAACTACCTGCGTAAGCAAACACGGGCATTAAGTGGGATTTAGTAGTAGCTAATGGGATGCCACAAGTCCCATCATGTTTTTCCCTACTGGCTTCTCTCTTCTGGCTTCATGCTGTGCATAAATCATTTGGGGACCAGGTGCTCAACTTCTGGCTCTCTCTCTTACATTTAGTTTCATCTATATTGGCAAAGATCATCACCCACGTGATTTGACCACATTTGCCCTTGGGGGAGTTTGGTTAATTGTTTGTTTGTGCCTCTTAAAAGTGAGTGCAGGGCTAAAAAGGATCCATTAGAAGATCCTAGATAAAGTGGGAGAAAAATGTAGAACAACCCCCCAAATCATAAAAGAGACCAGGCTTACTGATTGGTGACAGACTGGGGGCACACTTAAGACTACGGAATTGAACTCACCTGTGGGTTAAAATAGTCAGCTATTTTTAAACCGTTTTATTGGCATTTAACTCATATATCATACAATTCAATCATTCAATCCTATGGTGAAGAATTGTGTAATCATCGCCACAATCAATTTTGGAACATTTTCTTCTTTCTTGTACGCACTGTTATTAGCTCCTAATTTCCCCCCAACCTCCCCTGCCAGACCCCTAACTATTTAAGATCAAATTGCTTCGGATCAAAAGGGCAGTAATTATCCAAAGATAAAGGCCCAGAGGGCTGGGAAAGAATCGGAGAGATGGAGAAAGGAAACCCGGGAAGGAAGTGGGGCGCCTGAGGGGACGTTGCGAGGATTGCGATACGTGAGCTGACGTGAAATGTGTGTGAGCTGCTGAGTGTGACTCTGATGATGTCATCTCTCTGGAACCTTCATCTCATTCACAGTAAAAAGGGTTGGTTTTGTTCTGCATTGCTTTGCCTTGCTAACGCTTTTAAATGAGCGCAGGGGTTACCTTTTATTCTAAATGATCTTGACAACCACCCGGCAAGTCCATGACCAGTGGGATCTAGTTTCCACAGACTCTAGATCCCTAACACCAGAAGTATTATTATTCACCTACTAAGAGCCTCGGGATCACAATTCCTACATTACTTTGTCAAATAAGATTACGAATATGGGTGCTTCTACAGTGCAGAAGAGATTCTATACATATTTTTATAAAGACACACCGTATGCATGTGTTTTTTTCTCAGCTTTTTTCCTCCATTTTAGTTATTTTGTGGTTGTTGAAAATATATACACAGCAAATATATACGTAGCAAAATATGGTAGTTACATAACCTGCTGTCAACTTGAGACTATTAAGAGTGAAGAGGTAGAGTTTAGCCTGTCAATCAGGTCACAGCTTGATGACCTCATTTGGAGGTGCTATAGAGATAAATAGCTCACTGGAGGCCAGACCCACTCTCTCTGTGAGACATTCCTGTTGAAAAACATGGAGACACACGGATGGAGCCAGAGCCCTGGAGCTGGAGGAGCCATGTGGAGATCCACACCAGTGCTGAGATGCTTCCACAAGACTTTTCACCCACTGGCCTGTGTTCTTCCTGCTTTGGGCATTACTGCATGTGCTACGTGAGTTTGTAGAAGAATTCATGGACTAATATCGAACATATGGGCTAATATTGGACTTAAGAATTTGATCTGGACTGTGATGTTTTCTTAATATACAATTACTCTTTATATAAAGCTCTTTCTTATATACATGAGTGTCTATTAATCTGTTTCTCTAGTCAACCCAGACTAACACACACATCATATACCTTCCAATCCAATCATTTCCACGTGTATAATTCAGTGATGTTGATTACATGCTTCCCTTTGTACAGCCATTCCCACACTCCTTGTAGGAGTTGCTCCTCCCTCATTGATACAACCTCCCTCCCTCCTAAGGTTTTTGTCAATGCAACCCCATACAGTGTACATATGTATATTGATCACTTAGATACATGTTTCTCTTTGATCTTCAGAATAACTCTGGAAAGAAAGTGGCAGGTCATTGCTATTGTTCAAATGAGGAGCCTGTGAGGTTAGATAGTTTGACACGCTTGTCTCAGAGATAAACTCACCACTGCTTCCTGTGCTGGCCACACTCCAGTTGGCGAAGGTATCGCTTCTCAAACTTGGCTGCACATTGGAACACTCAAAAAAGAAATACTAATATCTGACTCTTACCCCAAGTGGCAGACATAACCTGAAATTAGGGTCTTAAAAATTTTTAAACCAGGTCTGTTTCATTTAATACCTTTTTTAATTAAGCTTTTTATTTTGACTTGCATGTATGCAAGTAGACTTGCTTGCATACAACTCTAAGAAAGAGGAGGGAGAGAGCCTATGTACATTTTACCCACTTTCTCCAAATGGTAACAGCTCTCAAAACTATTGAATACTATCTCAACCATGATACTGGCATTCAACCGTCCCAAACCCTCATGTTATTCTTTTAACGATACCCCACTCACCCCCATTTCTAAAGGAGATGACTACTACTCTGTGCACCATGCCTGTCGTCAGCATTTCAGGAATGCTATATGAACAGAATCATGTGGACTATTGTGACTCTTTCCACTACCCTTGAGCCCCTAAAGAATAGGTCACTGCATCGTTGTCCCAAGGAGTGGCTAGTGGGTTTGAACCTCTGAACTTGCCATTTAGCACCCCAACACTTACAGGGCACCACCCCATGCTTGATAGAGAATCAGCAAGGGAGAGGAAAACCTTCAATGAGATGGAATGGCACAATGGTCACAACAAGGGGTTCAAACATAACAGTCATTGGGAGGCTGGCAGGACTGGGCAGCATTTCCTTCTCTCATACATAGGGTTGCTACGAGTCGGAACTGACTAGACAGCACACAACAACAACAACAACATAGGGGGAAATACTCCCGCCTGCTAATTTCAAGTTGTCAACAGTATAACAACTGGCATCTAAAATTCCTAAATATTTGACAACCAGTTCTCACAAACCATTGAGCCAATTCCAGCAAAGCAATCCCCCACTTCCCCATATAGCTAGCTCACCCGCCCAAGCTGGTTAAGAACCTCTACAAGTATCTATAGGGTCAAAACAAGACAATATCAAATAGAACATCCTGCGTGGTGTTTGTGAGACCAACGTAATCTCTCAAAAACTCCATATGTGGACAACTCTTAGGACAAACTTGTTAGTAAATATTGAGAGGGGAGAACTAGGGCTTTCTACTCCTTTAAAAAGCTACAGTCTCAGGAGCCCCCAGGAGCAGTTTGGCCCTGTCCCATTGGTCGCTAGGAGTGGAATCAACTCAACTGCAGCGAGTGAGAGGGGAGAGACCAGACTACTAGGACGGACTTGGAGGGTAGCAGTGAGGATAACAAGTCGCCCGTCTAAATAATTGGATTTTCCCACTTGATGTCACTCTAATCTAATACTTATGTCTCTGGAAACCTCAGGCAAGCTAATCGGCTCCCTTGTGGAAAATATTGTCATTCATTGAGGTAATGACATGACACGATATTGGCTGTGTTTACTTGAAAGATCAATTATCATTTTTTCTTGAAAACAAAAATTGATTAATAATATACAGAGAGATAGGAAATAGGCCAAAGAAGCATGACATTTGGAATTACAAAACTGATTTAGCCCAAGACTTTGATTTACCAGGCAGGTGAGCAAGGACAAATTCTTAACCTAAGCCTCCGTGTCTTCAATGAGGGCAAAACACTTGTCATATCTAGAACAGAGACCAGGGACAAGCCAGTTCATTGGCAGGTGCCAAATCACTCACTCTGCACTGGACTCGGTAGTGGGCTTGGGGACAAAAGGCGATGCAAAGGAGTCAGAGTCTCGCCTTGGTGGGCAGACTTCTAACCCAAAGGGCACAGAAGAGCAGGCAGTAGACACTTCCTATGTCTCCAGTTTTAGTGGGTCCTCTAACAGCCCCTAGAACAGCGGTTCTCAACCTGCGGGTCGTGACCCCTTTGGGGGTCGAACGACCCTTTCACAGGGGTCGCCCAATTCATAACAGTAACAAAATGATAGTCATGAAGTAGCAACAAAAATAATTTTATGGTTGGGGGGTCACCACAACGTGAGGAATTGTATTAAAGGGCTGCAGCATGAGGAATTAAATTGTCTTGCATCATAGCTTTTTTTGTTAGGAGAAAAAAATGAAGTAGTGGTCTTAATATTTCAATCATAAGAGGTCATTCTGATTCTGCCCCCATCCTTTATGCAAATAGTCCTGAAGAATACATTGTTGAGAACTAAAACGGAGGCAGGATGGTCTCCCCTGTAACGGACACAAAACCCTAATGGGTCTCAATAATGAGATTGGATCATTGGTGGGCTTGTAGACCTAGAACCACTGGTGGTACAGGGTAAAGGTGGTAAACTTAGGCCTGGTTTGATTCAGAGAGTTGCAAGAGGTCACAGACCAGCACCTCTGTCTCTCTGAGACCCTATGAGTTTTACATTCTTTCTTGCCTTCGCCTGGAGCTGGCTTCCTTGCTGGCATTTCTCTTCCTCTGCTACCAATCACGAGTCAACGTTGGGCTGCTAACTGCAAGGTTCGAATCCACTAGTCACTCAGGAGAAAGATGAGGCTGTCTACTCCCTTAGGGATTGACACAGCCTCAGAAATCCTACATAAGGTCATTATAAGTAGGATAAGGTGCCCTGGTGGCATAGTGGGTTACGCCTTGGGTTGACAGTTCAAAACCACCAGATGCTCTGTAAGAGAAAAGTGAAGCTTTCTGTTCACATAAAGATTTACAGCCCAGAAACCCACAAGGGCGGTTCTACTCTGTCCCAGAGGGTCGTTCTGAGTCAGAATTGACTGACAGCCGCCATTTCCATCTGGGTTCATGAGTCACATTCGGTTTGAGGGCAATCATTTGACTTTTGGTTTGGGTTTTGATTTGGGTTAGGAGGGAAAAGAGATAAGCACACACAGTCGGTCGCGTTTTTCTGCCGATGTGTTATCTCCTGTTGTGCCCATGGTTGACTTCAGTGAGTTCCTGTCAAGGATGAAGTAATTTATTGTTAATTACTACTGCCCCTACCACATAGGGATGGTTTCAGAAGAGAGTGCCCAGGCAATGAAGGGACTGAGCTAGACTCGTGGAGCTGAGAGAAGCCGCTGAGGAAGAGGAGGTTTGGAGCGGGAGGGGATAGGCACAGGTCTGGGGTTCAGAGAGCTTCAAGACTGGCATGCGGAAGAGGGTACACATGCCAGCACTTATTTCCTGTGGGATGATGGACACTTCACGTTGCCCTCTATTATCCTCCGTGTTTGGGTCAGTATCACTCACTGCTCCGGGGTTATGAGCAATAGTAACGAATGCTCACCAATCAATCGAAAGTTAGATTGAAGCCATAGGAATGTAAGAAGACATCAGAGTGGTAAGGATGTTGGCAACCTGGAAAGAAAAACTATACACGGATGGCCACAAATCTTGTCACCTTCAGCCTGTGGACCCCCGTTGGCAACCCCGCTACGCAGGGAAGAGCTCAAGTTCCTCGGGTGGCACCAAACTCCTGCCATCCTGAGGTTCCCTAGCTCTGCATGAGAACCCCATTTAAGTCATGGAATGAGGTCATGGGAAACTACAAGGCAGGAAGACATTAGGGATCAGAGCCTGGTTTTTCCCCAGCTCCTCAGCCCCAGCACAAGGCCCAGAGCAGAGGTAGCCTAGAGTGTCCCAAATCTGGACTCTGTAAAGTGGAGGGGGGGGGGTTTGCAGGTTCACTTGATAATCCATCCACGACGACACCAACATTTGATCCCAGAGCTAGATGTGCACCTGGTCATGCACATATGAGATCAGAAAGTGGGAGGGGGGGGCACAACCACTAGACAGACAGCCATCCACCAGCTGACACTTTGATTCTCCTTCCACCCCTAGTACAACTGCCTCCCATCTTTCCAATACACCTCCTCGCCTTCCCCACTCTCAGGAGGTAAGGCCCTATCTTTCTGCCAATGTGACTGTCCACCAAAGCGCCCAGAAGCAGTGTGTGAGCTCAAGAGAAGGTACTCTTCCGGTCATTTCTAGGGCTTCAGCACTGGATGTGGCCCATAAAAGGTGTTTGGTAGGTGCCTAGGGTTGCTGCCTAGCCATTAAAAACCACGCTTACCCATCAGGGAATGATCTTGACCAGGACCAGGAGCTCTGGGTTCAATCGCTGATGCCGGCCGCCCACCTCCCTCACCAGTCTTCAGTTCCCTCTTATCCACAAGAGGGGCCAAGCAAAACCAGAGGCTGACGGAGGGCACCTGGAGGTGATCAAGCACAAGCAGCTCCTTCAGAGGACTAAAGCCAGACACCTGGTGGTGTGTCTCTAAACCACCACTTCACCACAGGAGCCAGACTCTGGGGCCCTAGGCTGGGAGCCTTCATGTCCTCCTTTGTCCCCAAGAGCTGGCAAGCAGTGTGGGATGGCTGTTGGATCTGCTTTTGAGTCCCAAAGCGGAGCTACCATCCTTTGGACTCTGAGACCGGGTACCCCTTAGAGGGACTGCAAAAGTGGAGGGTTCAGCATGCCCCCACCTGCTTTGCAGCACCCCCCCCACCCCACCCCCACCCCCTACTAGGACGGACTTGGAAGGTAGCAGTGAGGATAACAAGTCGCCCGTCTAAATAATTGGATTTTCCCACTTGATGTCACTCTAATCTAATACTTATGTCTCTGGAAACCTCAGGCAAGCTAATCGGCTCCCTTGTGGAAAATATTGTCATTCATTGAGGTAATGACATGACACGATATTGGCTGTGTTTACTTGAAAGATCAATTATCATTTTTTCTTGAAAACAAAAATTGATTAATAATATACAGAGAGATAGGAAATAGGCCAAAGAAGCATGACATTTGGAATTACAAAACTGATTTAGCCCAAGACTTTGATTTACCAGGCAGGTGAGCAAGGACAAATTCTTAACCTAAGCCTCCGTGTCTTCAATGAGGGCAAAACACTTGTCATATCTAGAACAGAGACCAGGGACAAGCCAGTTCATTGGCAGGTGCCAAATCACTCACTCTGCACTGGACTCGGTAGTGGGCTTGGGGACAAAAGGCGATGCAAAGGAGTCAGAGTCTCGCCTTGGTGGGCAGACTTCTAA
>NW_022111310.1:12804541-12816409 GCF_000313985.2 Echinops telfairi
CACACACACACAACCACCACCACTACCAGGCCAGCAGCTTGGGAATTCGTCTAAGCCCCACTCCCCCCTGCCGTATGCTATCAGGGCAGAACAAAAGACTAGAAGACAGGCCAGGCAAGTTAAAGCCTTTATGGAATATTGTGTAAATGTGTATCTAGTGCCTCGAGGCTTGCCGAGCAGAAGTCCTGCTGCTCAGCATTTGCTGTAGATGGCGGTGCTGCCTCGCTCCTGGAACTCTTCCTTGCTGACCCAGAGCTGCTGGAAGGCCTGCAGGGAGGCCAGGATGGAGCCGCCGATCCACACTGACGTCTTCCTCTCCTGCGACGCGGCTACGGCGAGGCTGTCCCCCGGGCAGAGGAGGCTCAGCTCCCTCTGGAAGCGCTCGGGGAAGCCGTCCAGCATGGTGCAGCCGCCGCAGAGCAGCACGTTGGCGGCCATCTCCTCCTTGAAACCCGCCTCCTGGCAGCGGCCCAGGCAGGCGGCCGTGAGCGCAGGGAGGCCCGGCTGGCTGCAGCCCACCAGGGAGGGCTGGAAGAGCATCTCGGCGCAGCGGAAGCGCTCCTGGCCGATGGTGATGCGCTTGCCGTCGGGGAGCTCGTAGTCCACCCGCAGCTGCTCCAGCGGCAGGCGGAGCTCGTGCTCGGGGACGAGCGCGGCGTAGCAGCACTTCTTCTTGATGTGCTCCATGATGTGCAGGTGGTCGTCGCCGAAGGCGTGGCCCGCCTCGTTGAGCAGCCGCATCAGGTGGTTGGTGAGCTCGCCCCCCGCGTAGTCGGCGCGCTGGCTCAGGCCGGGCAGCAGGTCGCCCTCGGAGATGGGCACCACGTGCGAGACGCCGTGGCCGCTCTCCACCACCAGCCCCGAGGTCTTGCCGTAGGAGTAGATGGACAGCAGCGCCTGCGACGTGATGTGCATGGCCGGGATGCCGAAGGTCTCGAACAGGAGCTCCGCGTACTTCTCGCGGTGGCTCGTGGGGCTGAAGGGCGGGTCGGAGACCAGCACGGCGTGCTCCTCGGGGGCGATCTTCATGGCCGTGTGGAAGATGTACTCCCAGATGCTCTGCACGCAGTCCCAGTCCACCACGATGCCCTGCTTCAGCGGGTTCACCAGCTTCACGGGCACCTCGGTGTGCAGCAGCTGGTGGCCCACGTAGGTCTGCGGGCCCGTGTCGCCCGCGTGCGCCGCCTCCGGGCAGCGGCGGCCCACCGTGGTGGAGATGAAGTAGGTGGGCCGCGGCTCACCGCCATAGCCGCACTTGCAGTACTGGGAGCCCAGATCCACGATGAGCGCCTTGACCTTGCGCACCTTGCGGGCCTTGGCCTTCAGCTGCGGGCCGGCCTCGGAGCCCGCCAGCACCTCGCTCTCTCCAGGGTCCCCCTGAGCGGCTCCCATGGGCTTGGGGCTGAGACTGGCCCTGGTCGCCATTTGCCTTGCTGTCTCACCTTCTCACCATCCACAGCCTGGAGCGTCCTGGGGAGAAGTGAGGAGGTCCGTTTCCCCAGCGGCGCCTTGCCAACCCCCACCCCCTCCTCAGAGATTGTGATGTCACTGGGCTGGGGTCCAGTCACGCCGTTGGGGGAAGGGCTCGGCTTTAACGGCCTTTGGTCTATTACACACACACTCACACACACCAAATTGGAGTAACTACCGTCCTGACGCGTGTGCACACGCGAATTGGAGTTACTACTATACTGATAGGTGGCCAAGGGCACTTTAAGAAACCCAAGAACTCTGCATGGTGGGGTGGGGAGGTCTGCAACCTCCCCATCCATCTCCAGTCCTGACTCTTGTTCATGCCTTTCCATCCTCTGTCCCAGAGCGAGGATCAATCATTCCCCGGTGTCTATCGTTAAGCAGGCAGCCTGCATCAGAGTGACGTAGGAGTTTTTGACGGGGAAATAAATGGGAGGCCCAGGATGCGAATGACCTGTCCAAGAGCAAGTGGCTGAAGAATGTACTGACATTCTCACCCAGATCTGTCCAACCTCAATGCACCAGGCCCCCTTTAATTGCTGAGTGCCGTCGCAGGGGCCTCCGCCCTTCCGGCAACAGTCGCTAAGCTGGAAGTGAGCATAGCCCAGCCGCTGCCAGCCAGTGAGACTGGATAAGGCCCCAGGCATAAGCAAGGTGGGCAGAAGGGAGAATATGTGGGGACCCGTTTGGAGGGGCAGTCTATTTGATGCATAAGGGAGTGCATTATTGGAAGGAAGGTGTCAAGACTCTCTAGATAGGAGATGACACGGAAAGGTATGTGGGTAATTCAGGGCACCCCACACTCAGAGCATTCTGAGCCAGGGCTCAAAGGTGACAGAAGGCGGTGGGGAGGGGGGAGGGAGTCTAGGAGTTCAGGTGTTCAGAAATGTGGTGCCTCATCGGCGGATGAAGCTAGAGAAGTCACAGGAGACCACGAGAGCAGGCTTCAAATGCTCAAAGAGCTTGAATTAAATGGTAGACTGTTGGCGAACCCACCAAGACTGTTTGGTTGTTGTTTAGAGTAAAACCAGAAGCTGAGAGCCATTGAAGAAGTCCTTACAAGACTTGAGGGTGGCCTGAGGTAGGGCTGTGACAGTGTGAAAGAGAGGGACTGATTCTAGAGCAGTGTAGAAGGCAGACGCTCTCTAACCAGTCAGTTCTCCAGCTGCCCTCGGTTTAATCTGAGATCGTACACCTGGCGTTTGGGGCCCTCCTGTGGGTGTCTTTGACCTCTCCAGCCTCAGAGCTCAGATGTGGGAGGAAGTCAGGAAGAAGGAAGCACAGAAAGATGGGTTGTCACCCAGAAGGAACGAATTCATTAGCTCTGGGAAGGAACAAAGAAGTTCAAAGTGCCTGTGTGGTAAGGGATCCTCTCCGCCGGAAGTCCCTGATGCACAAACATCAATATATCGAAGAGTCAGATTCCTGGGCTCTAGAGAATCAGGTTCAATAAGACTGGGGTCTAGCGATCTGGATTTTTAAGAAAAACTAGGTGATTCATAAGAAGGTTGGGCATTGGCCTTTTCTCACTCGATTTTCTTTCTTCCTTCCCACACCTTTCCTTTGCTGGTCAGAATGATAGCCTAAACAAGTCCAAAGGACTAAGGGGTCATGTGAGCCCCAGCCTCCACTGCCCTGAGACCAGGCAACCGGCTGCCACCACCAGTGGCTATGATCAACACCACCACAGACAGTGCCAGGCAGAGAGTAAGAGAAGAAAAAGTAGAACCCAATTCAAAATCATTTAAAAATGACCAGACTTACTGGCCTGTGAGCAACTAGCAGAAACCCTGGGGACTGGAACCCTTAGGTACCCTTCAAGCCTATACCAGAACCCACCCCTGAGGGTCCTCTTTCAGCCAAAGGAGAGCCAGGCCTATAGAGATAGGCCTATAAACTTTATAACACCCTTCAGAGACCATCATCAACCACATCCACCACACGAGACCAAAATGGCAGACTTTACCCCCAAACCAAAGCTCAGAAGGCAGGAAAGCAAGAAAGAATTGACATACGACCCAGCCACCCCACCCCTGGGTAGGCGCCCAAAGAACTGCTCGCAGGAACGCAGACCGATGCTCTCACCCAGGTACGCTGCAACTCGGTTCACAAGGTGAAAGCAACCCGGGTCATCAACAGATGAAGGGACGAACAGCATGTGACATGTGCAGACAATGACATACTGTCCTGCCACACACAGGCATGACGTTCTGCAACGTGCTAGGACACGGAGGAAAACCTGCTGCTGAGCGACATGAGCTGAACGCACAAGGGCAAATAGGGTAGGATTTCCCTTATGTGAAACTCCTACAGGAGAGCCAGGCGTGGAAAGCATCTTGGTCACGCCAGTGGGCTAGGCGGATGTGGGAATGGGGCGCTACTGCTTCACGGGTCCCAAGTTTCTGTCAGGGCGATGAAAGGTTTGGGAAACTGATAGAAGTGGCGGCTGGCAACTGTGTGTGATGGATGCCACCGAATGGTGCCTTTGAGAGTGGCTAACAAGGTGCTGTTTTGCTGCTGTGGTCTATCTTCCCCCCCATGAGCATTGTAGAATGAAAGGGAAAGGGAAGAAAATTCCCAAGGAGCAAATGGGAGAGAAACTGCCTGGCATGGTCATCGCCACCCCATGGTAGCCTTCTCCTCAGAGGAGCAAGTGGTCTTGTGAAAATCAAATCAGGCTACATCAATGTTCAACGGCCTCCCAGCCCTCCTGCCTCTCCGTCCTGCCACACTGCTTTTCCTGCCAATCCTCCGACTCAAGCATGGGCGCACTTGGTCTGGAAAGTGTCATATTCTGTGTGTTTTTTGTCTGTGGGGGCCACAGTTTCCAAGGCAACAACTCAAACCCAACGTCTCTGTGTCAGAGCAGCCGTCAGCAACAGGTTAATACGGGGGGCTGTGTTCCAATAGTGTCATTTGCACACAAGCCAGAAGCTAAATTCTGCACCCCGGGGGTTCGAAGTTGCTGACCCCTGCACCAACTTGTCGCAACCCGCTGCTCTCCAAGATGCACCGGGGCTCCCATCCTCCCCCCTTTGGGTCTTTACTCGGGACTCCCATTCAAGCCACCCAACTCTGCCAGCCTCGCTACAAGTATGTATTTGGGGTATTGTCTGCCTCCCCATCAACCCAGGCCCTCCCCCCACCCCCGACTACAGAGACTTTTTGTGCATGTGCCCCTGTTGTGTATCCCCCAACTGTCTTGCACATAGTAAACAATTAAATACGAATCGATGGAAGGAATCTAGTTCATTGAAACTTTTAGAAAAAGAGAAACCCGGTTGGCAACTGCTGCCCAACATGGGGCAGCGTATGGGAGCCCCTAGAGAGGCCTAGGTCACTGGATGATGTCATAATCAGTGATGTGGTCTTTGGGAAAATTCTGAAGTTACCTTCTGTTTCGGGCCTTTCGGGCCTTGGAGCTGGTGGGGTCAGGAAGCTTCTGAGAGCAGGCCGTCTCTCGAGAGGATGTGGATGTCCCAGTCCCAGGGGTTAGTCATAGGGGACGGGCCTGCCAGCAAGGTGAGCGAGCAGGTGTCCCTCCAGAGCCACGCCCTCCAGACTGCCTCCTTAACGGACGGCCCTGCCAAGCGAGCACTGTGGGTCCGTCGGAATCAACTGATGCCGGGAAACTCAATGCACTCTGCCATGGCCATGGAGAAGCCCAAGCCACAGGTGACCAAGGCGGTGGTCGTGGACCTGGGCACAGGCTACTGTAAATGTGGCTTTGCCGGCCTGCCGAAGCCTACCCATGTCATCTCATCGACCGTCGGCAAGCCTTACATGGAGACGGCCAAAACCGGGGATAATCGTAAAGAGACCTTTGTGGGCCACGAGCTCCTCTGTCCTGAGGTCCGCCTCAAGCTCATCAATCCTCTGCGACACGGCATCATCGTGGACTGGGATTCAGTGCAGGATATCTGGGAATATCTCTTCCGGCATGAGATGAAGATTGCCCCCAATGAGCATGCCGCCTTGGTGTCAGACCCTCCCCTGAGTCCTCACACCAACCGAGAGAAGTACGCCGAGATGCTCTTCGAAACCTTCAACACGCCGGCCATGCACATAGCCTACCAGTCCCGCCTGTCCATGTATTCGTACGGGAGGACCTCCGGCCTGGTGGTGGAGGTGGGCCACGGCGTGTCCTACGTGGTCCCCATCTACGAGGGTTATCCTCTGCCCAGTATCACCGGGAGGCTCGACTACGCAGGCTCAGACCTGACCACTTACCTGATGAGCCTGATGAACCATTCAGGGAAATACTTCACCGAGGACCAGATGTACATCATGGAGGATATCAAGAAGAAATGCTGCTTTGTGGCCCTGGACCCTCTGACAGAGAAGAAAGTGCCACCTCCCGAGCACACGATCCAGTACACCCTGCCAGATGGGCATGAGATCACCCTGGGCCAGGAGCGGTTCCTCTGCTCAGAGATGTTCTTCAAGCCGTCTCTGATCAAGTCCATGCAGCTGGGGCTGCACACACAGACTGTATCCTGCCTCAACAAGTGTGACGTCGCCCTCAAACGGGACCTCATGGGGAACATCCTGCTCTGCGGCGGCAGCACCATGCTCAGGGGTTTCCCCAACCGCCTGCAGAAGGAGCTCAGCAGCATGTGTCCCAACGACTCGCCCCAAGTAAACGTGCTGCCGGAAAGAGACACTGCAGTGTGGACCGGCGGCTCCATCCTCGCTTCGCTCCAGGGCTTCCAGCCGCTGTGGGTCCATCGCTCGGAGTACTACGAGCACGGGCCTTTCTTCCTCTACAGAAGATGCTTCTGAGCTCCGCAATGAGGCATGGTGCCGACGTCTGCAACGTGCCGGCTTTGTTGGGGGAGCAGCCACCTGGCACAGCGGGCACTGAGCCCGCACACTCCCTGCCGTCCTATTAAACCCTCAAGTTCCCCTTCACCTGCGTTTATTTCCTGCCTTCTGAAGAACAACTCCGCAGATAGTAGCATCTGTCTTAAAACGATACATTTGCCAGAGCAAAACGGGGAGCGGAGGGGAGGGGAGGAAGACACGCATCAGATGTAGATGGCTACTCTCGTTTTCTTGGGAAGAAAATAGATCTACCATGAGTTTGCCCCATTTTAGGAAATACTTTGTCACATTTGGCTTGGAACGGGGAGTGCAAAGGAGCTAGATTATAGAGCAAATGCTTCTGACCCCTTTCAATGATTACCAAAGGCTTGGGAACAGCCTACAAAAATGTCTGGCCCCTGCTAGACCCATGTTTTCTCTTATGTCTCAGCGGGGCTGTCTGCCAATGCCGAGATTATTACATGCGTCTTAAGACAGTGGTATAGATGTCCTCTTTTTGGACGGTGGGCTAAGAGTTATCTTGCGGTGTCAACACCAAGGTCTTGAGGATAGCAAGGCACAGCTGTTGTCCACACCCAGCCTCTCCCACCTGAGTAGATTCTGCAGCTCACCCTAGGAGACAGCGTAGGGATTTGAAATGGGCTCCAGGTGGTGGCTCCTGGTCCTGGGACTGCAGCGAATGCCGTGGGAGGCTGCCCCAGGCCAGCTTCTCTCGGAGGGGCCCGGAGGAGCACAGCATTCATTTGTGGGCAGGAACGAACGCACTTCCAGGGCCCAGCAGGTTCTATGGGATACATGCTGGGGGTGGTTGTGGTGAGAACACACATTTTTGAGAATAGACTCGTGTGTGTGAGTGTGTGTGTGTAAATCTCTCTCCTCTCCCAAATTCAGAGCTTGAACAACAGAGGGAGATAGCAGACATGCTGTCCTGGTGAGCAGCATACAATTGTGGGAAGAACATGGGCTTCTAAACTCTGTGGTTCAAACATCATTTGTTACCATTTGTTTGCTCCCCCATGAAACTGAGTACTAATGGTTGCATCTGGAGCCCTTGTGGCACAGTGATTACGAGTAGGCTATGATCCACATGGTCAGCAGTTCGAAACCACCAGGAGCTCCACATACAGAATTAGTCTTGGAAACCCAGAGGAACAGTTCTACTCTGTATGTATCGGAATCCACGCAATGGCAGTGAGATCTTATAGACACCTACCTCTTACACAGTTTAAGCAAAGTGACCAGAGAAAACCAATTGTACTAAATGTGCTCTATCTTCAGATCCTTTTAGGTTCTGTGGGCCCCAGGTTAAGGACCACCCCCCACCAAAAGACAAAAAATAGATGAACATCTTGATGAAGAGCAGTGTGCTGGTTCTGGAGAATGAGTCCACACCGTGCTGAGCCTCATGGGACATTGCATTTAAAAATGAAAAATAGCAACAGAAGACTGAATAGTAGCCTATTCCTTAAAAGCTACTTGGATGAATTTTCACCAGATCCTAATTGTTCTAGTAAAAATAATTACCAATGAACAGTTCAATAGCTAAAACTCATCTTAGGTTTCCAATCAGAGTCACTTCCAGATTCATATGGCCTCTGATGTCCGTAGATATTTTTGATTATTGTAGTTTCTTTTATGTGGGGTGAGGGCTTGTTTACTACTGAAATCACCAGATGGGCTCCCACAGCAAAGAATTATGACATGACCAGAAATGTCCACAGTGTTGAGGGTGACTTGCGTCTTGGCCCACGGAGCAGACAGGCCGGAGGAAAGCATAGCTCGGTGACCGTGGGGTGACTGACCATGGGAACGAGGCACAGGCCAGGGCACAGGAAGCAGAGTGGGCTCAGCTCCAGGGACATGGGGCACAAGAGCAGACCTTCAGACTTGCCAAATGTCACATTAACCTTGACTTGTCTCCAGCCTCTTGAACAATGATGGTCATCCAGCCTCTAAAAGTCTCATCCCCATTTCAGTTACTAATTTGGTAAACACAAGGCAGGAAAATTAAAGATTCCCAAGGACTTGTTCCAGGTAGTCCTTCCACACAGGCACACGAGTCTGTGGGCTGGCACGAGAGGAGAAAATGTTTCATTTTGCTTCCCAACCTGGTGGTGGTCTTGATCTTACTCAGTTCATCCGTTTTCTTTCTTAAAATAAACATTCAGTTGTCGTTGGGCAAATTCAAAAGCGCTTCCAAAATTTGTGGGAAATGTGATTTTAAAATAATGGAGTTTTTTCACCACTTTGTAAGGCCCACCCAGAGATAGCCTTTTTATAAGAAAATAAACGTGGCAGTGCGCAACGATGCTGTTAAACACTAGCTTCGGCCTTGGTTTAAAGAGACGTCAGGGTAAACTATTTTGATGGATGGAGACAATCCTAATTGTAGCTTGATGTTTGGGGCACCAGAGCAAGCCATCGGCCACAACAAATTCAAGGGAAGAGTTGAAGACCTTTGCCCCGCAGCGTGATATGGTTTGGGGACAGACTCTTTTAAGTTTTTGGAAGATTATATACTCTTTTCTAGCACTTGACAAATTGTTTCCCCAAGTTAGGCATTTCTCACTGAGGCCAGTCTCTCCTCTTTGCATACGCAATAATCGTACACACTCCATAATTCTTCCGTGGCTTTGCCTTCCCTCTGGGAGGTCTGTTATGCTGCCAGTCGTCTCCAATCCAGTTTGGGCCAGAAGAGAGAGAGTAACTGGCAGTAATGTGCGTCCACACACAGATTCTTTCTGGCTGCATCAATGCATTAGGGGATTTAAATGTACATGAAAATATACAGACACACATTTCCATTTCCAGTCCATCACTGTGGGCCCTGTTTCCTGTTCATCAAGTTCGTTTCAGCATCAGCAGGTTGCATTTTGCAGGGAAGGCACTACAGCCTAGTTTCAAAGCTCCGTGAGCGCCCGTCCCCTTCACTGTCGGCCGGCACGTCCGCGAGCAGGGAGTCAGCAAGGGTTCCCGCAGAGAAGCAAGACCTCCTTGTTTCTGCGTTTTTCTTCAATGTTTCATTGTGAAATATCCTAGCTGTTCAGAAAAGGTTAAAGAATTATACAGTGAACACCCTTAAATTCTATAGCTAACATTTAGCTATAAAGGAGAAAGCCTTGCAAATTGCAAGTCAGGAAAACTTGTCCTCTGAAAGTCAAAAGCAGCCCTTCCTCTTATGCTGGACGTCGTAGTGGCGGCCTGGGTCTGGTGTTAACAAGCATGGAGAAGTTTGGCTTTCCCACAAGATCAGTCAAAACTAAACTGGTCTCAAAATGAACTGGGCTTTTTCTAGATTCACCAAAAGGAAAGGAGACTCTCGTTTCTTCCAAAAAAGGAAAGTTTTGAGAAAATGAACAAAATCATGGGGTACCACAAATAAAGTGGCTCAGCCAGCAGCAAACATCGGTTACAAAAAGCCGTACTGTATTTGGAGGACATGAAATCATTGTAACTGGACAGGCCATCCATGCACACTGCTTACCATGCCCAAGGTGTGTGATGCTGGCACACACATCCTAATCTCCTGTAATGCCAACATCGCTAACTCTCGAGCAGAAAACATGCAGGCAGTAAAACAGGCCCTGTGGCCCTTGAAACTACAGGAGGCACAGCTCAGCACTAACTGGCCTCACGCAGTAAGGCTTGACAAATTATCAGCTGCTAGCACAGGATGGCTTAGTATTGTTGTTTAACTTTGTATTCTGCTGAAGTTCAAGGTAAAGAAGTCCTTTCAGTGACTTCAATGGGACTAAATGTTAGCACTGACAGCCAAGTGTTGAATTATACTACTCTCCCCAGAAATTCTCCTTGTCTTCACATGGTTGAGGTAGACACCATGAAACATCGCTCCCAATACACAAAGGAGGAACTGAGGCACAAACAGACTGTGCGAGCAGTCTCTCGAACCATATTATAAAAGAACGGTAATTTTTAGAAAATGACACTATCATGGCTGAGGCTTAAATTTTTAATGATTAAAGCATTACACACACACACATAGAGCTCAGGGCTTGCTGAGGTCTGACTCACTGGCTCCCAACACTGTTCCCAGCTGGAGCACAGGCGTCGAGGAGGGCACTGGCGGAATGCTAGTCCGGCGTGGAAGCGTCCTCTCTGCCAGAGTCTTCTGCCCTAGGGCCACAGTCACTCCAGGAGGCTCAGTTTCCACTGGGCCCGTTTGTTGATCTTTGGGGGCATTAAAAGCTCAGCATCTGAAAGAAAGGAGGGGACACTGTGACTGATGCACTGGCTCTAGTCATGGGCACTGAGGCAGGAACGCAACACCAGACCAATGAGGGGACTGAGTTTCACCGCTACACAACCACCGCCACAGCCCCAGTTGATGTGGCTGTCCCCCTGACAAGCTCTGGATCCGACCAAACACAGCAACACAGCTGGGAGGCCCTGCCTGGAGGAGAGCAACTGAGACACCCTGCTAGCACGAGGAGGGAGAACGGGGTGATGGAAGCAGAAGAATGCTCTTGACCCCATCTGGGGAGGGCGGAGGCCACATGGGTGTGCATGCTTATCAAACCCACCAACTGTACTCCGAACGCCTCCAGGTCAGTTTACCTGATCCGTTAAAAGTGAGAAACACAGTGGCAGAGTAGGGTAATTCAGTAAGCAAAGTTAGTGGTCAGAATATAATTTATGATAAAAATTTTACAAACATTTATTCATAAAAATGGGGGGGGGGAGTAAATGAGGAGTTTGGGGAAATTCTGTCATGTAATCAAAACTCCCAGCCTCTGCTAGTCAGAAAGTCCTACAAACCTTTCGTCTCATGAGCAGCAGATGAAGAAATAGGTAGATGTGAAAGGTTCTCTCCGTATGGTCATTAAACGTAATAACACAGCTGTGCAACGAGGAAAAAATACTAAAACTTATTTCCAGAGATGATTTAGCAAAAGGATAAAAATGCTCACGATAAAATATCATTAAGTAGCAGAACACAAAACACCATGATCATTATTATGTGGATGTGTACATAATTTATATTCTCTGGCTAGAAAGGCGCTGTGTTCCAAGTAATCTCAATGTCCCTTGGTTTATTTTTCTGCACTCTCCTGCCTACTAGCACCTGTTTTACCATTACCCCTACACATTTACTGCTCACACTGCTGTTGCCCATCAAAAAAACATGACAAGCAACTACCGACAAAAGGACAACAGGAGGTCTCATTACTTAAGAATATTGATCATGGACAAAGGCAACTGAAATAAACTGACTTCAACAAGGTCATAATTTCATGTTGAATAGTGAGGGTCGAATGAGACTATCTTTTTAAAAAGTTAGGAAAATAAAATAGTCTATCTTATCTTAAAGTTAGGTATAACCACAATTACGTTTGATTCTTTGAGTTGACTAAGCCTCAATACTAAGTGTTGGCTCGTTGGCAAGGAGGTAATTATGCTAACAAATTGTATCACAATTTTTCACACGCCCATCCTTGATTTTCACAGCACAAAAAGTCATCTTTTTGGACATTGGGCCTCAACTCAAGTACTCCCTTATCACAAGAACACTTTGTTCTAACAATCCGGCATTCTGTGATGCTCACCTTCCTG
>NW_022111310.1:12817862-12823211 GCF_000313985.2 Echinops telfairi
ATCTTAAAACAAAAATACTTGGACTGCTTTGTCTATCTGTCCAAGGCCTCCTCAGTCCGCTGGTCGTCAGACCTTTAAGTGAAGCACTTTGTTATCAACGTAACAAGCCTAACTCGGCTGTGATGCCTGGACTTCAGATCACTGGCTCCATTTCAGTACTCCCACTGCAGCAGGACATGCAATTTACTGTGCAATCCTCCTCCCATTGCACCATAAAACTGGCAGAGAAAAGCTCCAGAGCTCCCAGAATGCCCTCCTGGCATGTGTGAGCACCCATAACCCCTGAGGGCTGGGGAAGCCCTCGGCAGCTGACCAGCATTTGAGCTGCACTAACTTCTTGTGCTTACAAGGGGATGTTCAAAACATTGTGGAAAAATGAAAGGAATTTTCCCATGAACTTTTTGAAGCCCCCTCAAAGGCTTGCATTATAAGATTTTCCTACCCAACCGTGTAACTACAGGACTCTGACAATAACTACTCATGTAATAGGGACCTCGCACCCTCTGCCCCACGACAGTCTTGGGCTCAGCTGGAGGGGGAAGGCACTCTTTGATGAGGGTCAGTTGGCCACAGTCCTCCAGGGAAGGTCTGACTGGAGGTGACCTGCACATCTGCACTAGACCCAGGAGAAAAACACCAGGGCAGAAAGCACAGTGGACTGGGCAACAATGCAACCTGCCTCTGGATATCAGTGTCTATCTTGGGATTGGTCCAAAAGCAGCTTGCCAGCCCCAGGATGCAGCAGAGGCGAGAGACACAGAATGAATGAGGTACCTGAGACTGGAACAAAGGAAGTCTCCACAGTGAAGATGAATTGGTTCCCCAATGGCTACTTCAAATGCCATCACAACGCTAACATTATAGTGCAGCATTTAAATGGAGAAAAGTCTCAGAACACTGCCCACAAATGCTAGAAATGCAAAAAGCAGCCATGAAAACTGTCCATTATTTCAGAATGTCTCCTCCCTTGAGAAGCTGAGAGGTTGGAAAGCCTGACTGATTCGCCTGAAGGGCAAACAACCTTCTCCGGCCACTCACCAGCGACCGCAGAGCTTTGGGGCTCTTGCTGTTGTCAGGAGCCGTTGAGTCGGTTCCGACCCACAGCGACCCTACCCACCACAGAAGGAGGACCGCCGGCCATCCGCACCAGTGTGCCCCACGTGAGCCCATTTTTAACTTTTACGGGTGTACACTCTAATGGAGAACTACCTTACCCTCAACAAGCAAACATGATATGTTAGGTGTAACTACTATGAAAGACACAAAAGTGTTAAGATTCTTGGGCTATGCCTTCAAATAATACTGTTAATCCTAAAAGTCGAAAAGAAAAAGGTCTAGGTCAAAACGACGATTATTAAAAGGTCCCCAAGATGAACGGCATGATTGTGCCACCAGTCAAGAATGAAGACTCAAACAGTCTCTGGAAGTGATATGTAAATGTACACTGTGTAAGCTGATGTGTGTGTGAACTGTCAGTAAAATTTTCTAAATGACACTATGTTAAACGTTGTGGGTTTCTTCCCCCAACCTGCCTCCACCACTAGAAAGGTTCACCTGACGTCCTACCTCTCAACACTCGGAATAACCCTTCTGTAGAGTGCTGTGCAGGGAGACTCGACCGGGTCCCCTTCTTGGGTGAAGACACTGAGCAAACCGCGAGGGCATGTTCCAGGGACGTGGGGCCAACACTGAGTGATACGGAGATTCCGAGTTGCAGACAAGCCTCCCTTCAGGTCAAAGTGTGCTCGAATATGAGAATGTTTGTTAATTAGGAGTCACGAAAGCGTCTTGGGCCTGGCGTCATTGTGCCCTAGAATTCCCCCTGCATTTGAAATAAACACTGGCCAGTGGAGACGCTCCGGACGTCTTCTCTCTCAAGCCCCTCTCCCTGTCCCTCATGACTCAATCTCGAGTCTTGAGCAGTTCCTCGTGCAAGCTCCCGCTGGCTGGAGCGCCACCGCACCGCACCCACCGCAGTGACTTAACAGAGGAACGCCCGGTACTGACCGAGAGCAGGGGCTGCAGTCTTCTGTTGCTGGTAGGAGGCCATGATGCTGTTTGCAGTCGAACTGGGACCTAGAATCTAAGCAGAAAGTAGACCGTGTCAGCGAGATTATCCTAGACTTCTAATCACTGCAAGTACCAAAGGCCAAATCTCCACCAGCAATAAACAGCCTGTCATGTAAACTCTCACTTGTTACTGGTATGGTATCAAACACCGTAATTTCTCTTTTCTTAAGGGATTTTAATTTGCTAGTTTCTCCACAATCTCATGTCAGGCTTCTAAATCTCAAGGAGGTCATAACAGAGAAAGGCAATCTGCAAAGATATAAGTGGCCCTTTTCAAATGAGCTGTCAGATAAGCACTAGACTGCCAACTGCCAGGCCAGTGGTTCAAGTCCACCACCCCCTCCACAGGAGAAAGACGAAGCTGTCTGCCCCTGTAAAGAGTTACAGTCTCATAAACACTACATCGGGCTGCTAAATGAGCCACAATGGACTGATGGCAATGGGTGGGTCCCCAATATGCAAGCCACTCTCTAGGGTGAGGAGGAACAATGCCATGAGGCTACAGCATGCACGCGCGCGTGCACACACACACATACACAGCATCAACCACACCCACAGATTGTATACATATTCTATGTGAAGGCAAACATGGCTATTCTGGGGCAGAAAGCAAAATCTGCACAGGCTTTCATGTTGGCCACAAGCCTCTGGCCCCACACCAGTTGCCCTCGGGTGTGTCCCCTTCACTGCCCTGTTGGCACACACTCAAAAGCAACACATGTGTCCAAGGTCTTCCACGGCCCCCTTGCACCCTGCACAAGTACCAGACCCAGCACCGAGGGCAGAGCCGTCCCTCGAGTCACGTCGACATGCTTCCTGCGCTCGATTGCCCTTCTCCTCGGTCTCCGGGAGCTCACGGGCTTCTGTGTGAGTGGAGCCTGATGGAGTCACTAGCTTTTCCAAACCCCTCAGGACAAGAGGCTGACTCGACCTTAAACTTCCTTAACAAACTTATTACAATAATACAGTTTAAGAGACAAGTCGCGTTTTCCATTAAATAAAAAAAAACAACCCAAAACAACTGTCCTTGGTTTCAAGAGCTCTGACCCATCCTCGAATTCCCAAAGGAGAGATGAGAGGCTCCAAGTCGGGCTGCGGCCCTGCCGCCGACATCTGGAGGCCTGAGGCAGACAAGTGCCCTGGACGACGTCACACCTCCGAACAGGGTAGTTGCTTCACTTTGGGCTTTCAGGGGCTGGGCGCATGTAATCACCCGTGCAAACAACGCACAAACGACTCTTGCCTTTGAGAACACTTACAGAGGTGGTGGAGCTCGGCTGGTGGGCCAAAGTCCAAATTTCTGGAAGTGACCTCTCTATCAGCTGCAGAGAATCTTCAAAGGCCTGTTGTAATTCCTTTGCTTGCTCATCAAAGGCAAAGAGGAACAGTACCTTTAAAATGCGGGATACCTCATCTAGAGAGAGATCAGAGAGACCGGTCAGAGAAGTCCCAGCCCTGTTGTGAGTGCCATCCCTGTTTCTTCCCCACGCAAAAACATAACTGTTACTGCACTAAACTGGATACCTCCCGCCTCTCTTTCTTCCCAAATGCGGGGACAATCCAGCACAAGCACTATTAAAAAGAAAGCCACGCAGGAAGCAGCCTCCACAAGCCCATGCCGTGGCTTCGAGCTCCTCCCACAGTTCAGCCTGCTGGGGACCAGGTAGAGCAGGACTCCGAAGTCTCAGCCGGGAGGGTGGATGTGCTTTCTGCCCACAGCTTTCTCTCTACACTGCATTTTAATCATCTCCTGCACTGTCTGCAGTGCCATTTACGATGAGGTGGGTCAGGGTACTGGGCAGACAGGAGTGGGCATCACCGTTCATGGCCATAGGTGAAGGGAGAGAGGGTGTGAGAAGCACTGAGTGTGCGACAATGGTGGTGGCATAGCCTGGAAAAGGAAGCGGTGGCACAACACAAAGAGTCCAATCAACGACCCGGAATTACACAAGCAGATGTGGTGGAAGTAGAGAATGTTCTGTTGCGTCTATTTGTGCCACAATGAGAAGAAAATAATACCACGAATAACAGTGAGCACAGGGAAGAAGAAACCGTTCTAGAGCTGACTGTGGTGACGGCAGTACAGCTCTTCTTGATGTGACTGACTGAATTGTATGACATGAGGGTGAAGTGCTAATACAACTGCATTCAAGAAGCATCTACCTTTCAGTTTCTCAACGCTCTGCACCACCTCGCTCAGTGCCTCCAGCAGCGCCAGCTCCTCCAGGGGACTCCCTTCTTTGAGGCTGTGCTTCTTGCGCTCCGCTTTGCGGCGATTCTTTGACGATCGCCTGTTAGAAGTCAGAGAAACGTTTACCACGGGACTCGCCCTGTGCGCACGACACGGTGGCCACCTTTCTAGCACACAAGAAGTGTTGTAACGGTATGTGTATTGAGGGGAAATGGTTAACAAAGGCTAACATCATATGCTACATTGGGAGGGGTGAAGTTGTAGGATCAGGGAAGAATAAGGAAAAAAAAAAAACTTTTTAAAATCAAGCTTTAAGAAAGATGATATTTTGCCTCAAAGTTTTGGTAAGATAGTCAAATGAGATTATGTCCAACAAGAGCTAGAACAATAAAAATAATCAAGAAAATGGAACTTTAAACTAAGAAACTAAAGAAATTTAAAGAGCAAAATACTGTAAGTCTTTGCAGGAGATACTCTCCAGACCAGAATTTGAAAAATTACTTTAAAAATACATAAATCCTATCTCCCCTGCCTCCCAAAGAACCCCACCACAACTGTTCAGTCAATGCCAGCTCACAGTGAGCCTCTGGGACCAGCCAGCCTCCTCTCACTCCCCTGGGACAGCTGGCGGGTCTGAAAGACCACAACGCTCAGCCCAGAGGGCCACATGGATCTGTTTTCCTGCCTCAGAGCTCTTTCCTTTTGCCCTACACATTGTGTGATGGCCCCGCCCGGACTCTGAATGTCACAGTCCGAGTTGCCTTTCCTGCCCGCTTTCTGATCCCCACACAACCTCAGAGCTCACTCTGAATCCCAAGTGCAAGACAGTTTAAGTCCATAGCCTTGCACTCTGTCATGTCTCCTAAGAGCACGGTCAGCTTCTGTCCCTCACGTCTTGTTGGCAAAAGGCACTGAACCAGGCACACCAGCACACAACTGTGCACACAGATGTGACCTGACCAATGCTGTGCTGGGACAAAGTGCAGTGGTTTATTCTATATTTAAAATGTCTTCCAACTCGACTTGGAAAGCCACTGGGCAGTTCTGCCCTGTCCCATAGGGCCGCTGTGTCAGAATCGACCCAGTGG
>NW_022111310.1:12823545-12833110 GCF_000313985.2 Echinops telfairi
AGGACAAGAGCCCCATAGGCTGGGTAAGCACAAGAGCCGTAGCCCAAGTGTAATTTTAGATATGCCAGGGAGGTCCTTGCCCAAATCCCACCTTGCTGGAATTGTGTCTGTCTACCCCTAGCCCGTTGGCTCCACATACCAGGAAGATGGCGGCCCCTGTGCTGAATGAGCAGGATACATACGCTGATATCCTGGAGTTGCTGTGTGAATATCTGCCACTCGTGGCACTGCCGCTCACAACACTGCTGGTTTCAGAGAAGAGGTCAGACTCTGGGTCGTGGGGGCCCTCATCACCTAGAAGAGCAGAAGCAGGTGCACAACGAGAACACTTCCTTCAGCCGGGGGTTCATGGAGACCGCTCAACTGAGGGCTATCCATGGATGGATGGCATTTACGACAAATTGATTTCAAAACGACATCACATAAACAGTTATTACTACTGTAAACTAGCAGTTTACCAAACTTTTGGAAATGAGCAAACTCATTTTATAAACTTAGAAGTGGTCAGCTGCTCTGAGTGAAGGGTCTGAGGTTTGGGGCAGAGCCCTTGGGTGACAGTTAAGGTTTATTGTGCCATCTGGCCGATAAACACATGTGGGATCACCGTAATTGAAATGCGGAGAGGTAAACCTCGCCTTTCTTATTCACTGGTCTCTTGTTCTCTGATGGTCAGACCAGGGTGCAGCTGCCTTACCCAGTTCTTTGCCTCAGCTGGCAAGGCTCACTTCCTGCGAGATATCCCTCCCTGAGAAGAACCTATCCTGATGCAGCCCTGGGTGCTGGAGAAGCCGTGTGGAGATCCCTGCCAGCGCTGAGATGCTCACACACTCACTGATTCGGCTTTCCTCTTGCATTGGGCGTGACTGCGTGTGTTTTGCCAGTTTGAGGAGGACTTTGTAGATCGGTGTCAGACATGTGGGCTGATGTTGGACTTATGGGCTTGGAATGGACTGGGTTGGGATTCTTTCCTAATGCACACTTACTCTTATATACATATGGATTTCTGTGAATTTGTTTCGCTAGTCTACCCAGACTAACACACCTTGCCACTCTGGCTCAGCCCTGCCCTCACACATGCACACAGGCATGCATCAGACACTCACCCAGATTCATCTGCTGGGCTTTCTCCTTGAGCTCTCGAACCACCGATAACCGTTTCTTATGACGACAGAATGTGGCTGTCTGAGAGTCCAGAAGCGCCATGTAATTTTTCTGGGCTGGGGGACGAAACGGAGGATAACTGGAGGGTGGTGTTTATACAAAGAGGAAAACTGTGAAGGGAGCATGGGTGATGGGAGCTGCAACAGGCTTCCAGATTCTCTCAGCGAGACTCTTTTCTCGATGAGCATTACTCGATGTAGAGTGACCTGGCGGTCTACAGTCCAGCTCTTAAGAATCAGAACACTCTACTCATCAACCTCTAGCTTCCCCTGTGCAGGCTTAGGATCTAACTTCGGAGCGGACTGGCAAACAGGAGTGTGTGCACAGGAAGCTGCGAACAAAGCAACAGGAAACAGTCAAGTGCTTCTGCCTAGTCACCCATCAGAACGCCCTCGGGCTTTGAACATATATATCCGCCAATTTCTTAAAATCATTGTCCAATGGGAAAATACACAAAACATTAATGGTAGAATACATAGAAGAAAGCAAAATACTACCATTCAAAGAGACATCTTATTAACAGGTACTGGGTCTATGTGTTCCGTTTCACATTTAATGAGCCCCAATTTTCCTAGATTCATGCTTTGTACACTCCACGCCCGATCCCTGATTGATGCTTGCAGCGCTTGCTTCTCACGTGAGTCATGCTCATGCAGAAGACGTTACTCCTGCAGGCTTTATTCCAGCTGAGTCATTCGGAGCGACTGTCCTTGGAGAAGGCAGCTCTTCCGCTGTCATAGTCTGGCAGCCTCACACCTGTGGGGCTTGTCTTCTGGCACTGTCGCCGACAATGTTCTATTTCTATCCATTAGGTTGGCAGTAACTGACAGTGCTTTGGAGCTACTCACAGGGGTTTCAATGGCATATCCCTCTAACGCGCACGGCCTATCCCTTCTTCATAGTCTGGAAGCTCACTGGAGCCTGTGCACTTTGGAAGACCCCGCTGGCACTTGAAGTACTAGTGACATAGCCTTCAGCTTCACAGCAACACAAAAGCCACCACCGTACAACAAAACACATGGAGATCCATATCTTAGGCATTAGTGAGCTGAAATGGACTGGTATTGGCCACTATGAATAAAGAAATCATATGCTTTACAATGCCTGGAATGATACAATGAAGAGGAACGGTGGTGTATTCATATTTCAGAAAAGATCTTTGAAGATCTATCTTGAAGTATAATGCTGTCTATGAAATGATAATATGCATCCAAATACAACAAGATCCAATCAATACAACTAGTACTCAAATTTATACATCAACCACTAAGTGAGAGATGGAGAAAGTGAAGAATTCTACCATCTTCAGTCTGAAATTGGTCAAACATGCAATCAAGGTGCATTGATAATTATGGGTGACTGAAATGTAAAAGTTGGAAACAAAGAGGAAGGAACAGTAATTGGAAAATTTGATCTTGGTGATAGAAATATACCTGGAGATCACATGAAAGAATTGTGCAAGACAACAAATTGTTTTTGTCAACAACACAATTGATGGTCTGTTCCACAGTTGGCATCTGCTCGGTGTTAGCCACTGATAATGAGCTTCTGCACAGTCTCTTCCGACAGATGTAGACTATTGGATTCTTTTGTGTTCTACCTGGAGAAGTCCAAGTTGGAACTGACTCAACGGCACCTAGCGACCACTCAACATGCATCGGCAGCATTCCCGAGGTTAGCATGCTCCTAGGTTCTCAACGGTAAAGAAGATCTCAAAAGCTGTCTACATGGACGGCTACTGACGAGAAAGGATGCTTTCAGTATCCAGTTTGGAGCACCCAAGTGAGTGATACCGAAAGAAGTTCCTACAGCTCTCATTAAGAAATGGGAAGGGGAAGCAAGGGGGTAAGAGAAGAAATGTAAGTGAATGTTAAAAGCCAGACATTACTTACAGGGCAGACTATGTTTAAAAAGACAATTCCAAAAATCAACCCACACTCTTCAAGATTTCTATTAAGTCAAGCTGATGTTCTGTATTTCCATCTTGCCCTGAAGGGGTCACAGTGACCCCCAGAAGATTCTAGAGCTGGCAACACTGCTCTGTTCTCTAGGTATAAGGCTTGACGTGCAAAGGTTTCCCATCATTTGTTAAAAACGCACTTGCTCAATGAACAAAGACTTACCCTTCACCCAGATTTACCGATCGTTACCCTTAGCTCTATTTGCTTTTTTTTTTTAATATTTGAGAGGAAATTGCAGGCATGCTCTTTCACTACTAAATATTTCAATAGATGGGTCATCAAAAAGGTCATGGGAAAAGGGAATGGAAAGATAATGGAATCATCTCGTGTATCTCTCTTGTATCTTCTTGTATTTCCTATGACAACACATATCTCCTAAGAATAAAACAGTATCTCCCACAATCACAATGCAATTATTAAATGCTAGAAATGTACCATTGATCCAATATTATTATCTAACAGACAGTTCAGATTTAAATTTAGCAACCATTATTATGTTCAAAGATTCTTAAATGTACCTTATCATGGTTTTGTAACATCCAAATATTGTGTTACTATTTAACAGTTTAGCATATTAAAAATTCCAGTCAAGATTAAATGCAACACTCAGTGGAGAATTTTTATTGACACTTCGTAACAACAAATAATTAAAATTTGTGGTAAGAAAGGAAGTATTGTCCTCTCTCT
This sequence comes from Echinops telfairi, assembly GCF_000313985.2. Taxonomy (NCBI): domain Eukaryota; kingdom Metazoa; phylum Chordata; class Mammalia; order Afrosoricida; family Tenrecidae; genus Echinops; species Echinops telfairi. The sequence continues at coordinate 12,827,355 of NW_022111310.1, forward strand.
CCCCTCTCATCTTTTTATGTCAGATGAAGAATTCTATCTAAAAAATGGGACCCTTACCTTCTAAAATGGAAGGCTTTATGTTGGTTTCTATGATATCTAGTCTGTTATATTTGTATACCTGGAAGGAAAAACAGAGTCAAATATTAGGCCAAAAAGACTCTTGAGTGGAGAGTTAAGATGCCTGGCAAGAAATGGAGTGTTTTCAGAGGTGACCAGGATAGTTTGCAGGGGAGGGGGCCTCCAGGAAGGTGGCCAAAGGACAGTCAACTCACTACAGTAAAAACAGCACTGTGTTACATAACGTAAAATTAAAAATGAGTTCAAAAACATTTGCTAATCCTTACATGCAGAACATGCACTATTTCTTTTTAAATGCTCTACTCTCACAAGACAAGGGATTACAGCCGACCGCGTCTCCCTTGTTCTCTTTCCCAGCTTAGCACCCGGCGCAAGGAGACACTGAAGAATCCCTCACCAGTCTCAGAGCTTCCTCCCAGGCACTGCCATCTAACAGCAAGAGCACAGCTTCTTCATAGTCCTGACAAGGGAGACAGCAGGTGTCAGATGCTCAGATCCACCAGGACAAGCTGGATGTAACTGCCTACACGGCAGCCTCTGTCCACTCCAGTCTTGACCCGGCCCTAGTGGCCTGCAGTCCACGCTCAACAAACACTGACGCAGAAGACAAAGGAGGGGTGTGCATTCTAGGATAACAACAGAACATGTGGTACGTGTATCATCCTGTAAATATTTAGTCTCAGAAACTCAAGAAGTCAAAATCAACTCCACTCTTTGTGTTTTTAACCAAGTTCAAACTGCTAGCATATATTACGAGGGCTCTCTGGTAGCTTATCTCAGAGCTTCTCGTTATTGAGAGATGCAGTCAATTTATATTTCCAAAACGGATGGCTTTCAAAAGAAACACTGTCGCTGGACTTACAATGCCCCGCTCAACTGTGCCTTTAATCAATAGGGTCCAACTGAGAAGTCCTTGCTTGGGAAGCAGGGTGCCTGCAAAGAAAGGAGCGGGGTGTACCTGGGCATACTGTTCCAGAACTGTGGCCGCGTCACTGAGCTTCCTCTGCTCAACTAGCTTTCCTGCAAAATAACATAAAACAAAAACAATGAACATCTGAAAACAGTGGGCTTATTAAGAACAGTATTGCTAAAACTTGAGCATCAACAGTTTTTGTTGACACAAAATACATTGTTGGCTTAAATCATTTATGCAAAGTATTTTAAGAATTACTGATTGAACTCTACAAAGTATGTATTTATATAGAACTGCTTCAAGACAGCATTTTCGAAAGTGTCCCAAGTCATAACAGCACAAAAAAGGGCTTCCAGGGTCCAGTGTGTTTATGAAGCAATGGACAGAACAAAGCCGGACTCTTGCGCTGAAGGTGCTTCTTCTATGGCCCTCCACTGGGTTCAAACATCAGAACAATGGCGAGCAGGGTGCGGGACCCAGCAGTGTTTTGTTGTACTAGGGTCACTATGAGCCAGAACCGACCTGGCCGCCCCTAGCCAAAACAACCTCTACCTGTTATACTCCCAACGATGTGCTTTGTGGAGGGTGGTAGGAAACAGGTAGGCAGACCACAGCATCCAACTTCAATTGGCAGAATCTAAATTTAGCTCAAGATGTGAAAATGCGTGAAAATTCACTTTGAAAAATGCTGTGAAAGCATGCACGTGGGAAACTGAGCCAGGCTAACTCACGATTCCAGCTCTCCCTCTTATAGAAAATAAAAAGCCCACCGTCAGCAAGCTGATGCCCACTCACAGGGACCCTAGCAGGTCAGAGCAGAACCGGCCCACAGGGTGTCGACGGCTCCCACAGAGCCCCCTAGCCAGGGCTCCGGCTCACCAAAGGACGGCTATCTCTTGGCTGAGCACTAGAGGGAGCCTGTGACGGGTTCACATCCTGGAGTCGCTCTGGGCCCTGGCGGGATACTCCTAACACAAAAGACGCACAGGGGAAGGGCAGCACTGCCTCCATCTCACACCCAGTTCCGGCCATCGCACCACTGAAAAACAACAGGTTTCATCACCTGCACAATTATGTACACAAAAACAACAGGTTTCATCACCTGCACAATTATGTACACAGTTATCTTTTGTTTGCAGACCCTGTGCAAACTGCATGACAGGAAGCACCTCTCTGAGAAGGCTTCAAAGAGTACGTGGAAAATGAAAGTAAAAGATTATGGAATATCTCATAAGTGTTTTGAAACGCTCCTCTATTGTATGCTATTTCTCGAACACCCTTCACCCTTGTATGTATCTGGGAGAATGGGAGGCACTCCAAAGTGAGGTGCGGCCAACACACAGCAAGGTACAGGTTGACGAGCATCTGCTGTGACTGTCAGGTACCCCCTGAGCTGTAGGGACCCCAGCACAGCAGAATCGAGCACTGCGCAGGCCGGTGCCAGCCTCATAACCACTGGTGTTTCAGACCACTGGTGCCGTCGCCGGGTCAGTCCGTCACATGGAAGGCTCCTGCTTTTTTGCCGATGTCCTTCTCCAGGCAGGTCCCTCCGGACAGCATGTCCAGTCTCACCAGCCTCACTGTTAAGGACTATTCTAGATGTACTTCGTACTTGTCCCCACACGGACATGTTTGTTCTGCCATCAGCACTCTGTGATAGTCAAAGGCAGCGGCTCTCTTTCAGCATTCCTCAGTCAGCCTCACCTCAGGCCTCCAATGGGACAACTTGGCTTCTAAAACACTTTAAGGAATCTGTAACAGCAGATTTGCTCAATATGATACCTCATTTGATTTCTTGACTGCTGATTGCATGGGCATTGACTGTGCATCCAAGTAACATGAAATCCTCGACAATGTCACTTTGGTCTATTGATCATGATAGTGTTGATTAGTCCAGTGCTGAGGAATTTTGTTTTGTGGGGTTGCTTTTGTTTTGCTTTAATGCTGAGGTGTAAGCAACCCTGAGGGTCAGAGTCTTTGCTGTCAGCAAACAAGGCTGTCGCTGTGGTCTGCTAACGTGCTTTCCTCCGTCCTGAGGCTGCAGTCCTCGTTGTACCGTCCGACCTCACATATTACTTACTTGCTCAGCATACAGACTAAGTTTGTAAAAGGGTACAAACCTGCACACCCACTTTTCCTGAGTTTAAATCATGGAGTTTCTCTTTGTTTTGTACAAACAGCTCTTTGAGTGTTCAATGCATCAACTCTGTTCTAGAGATGTTCTCAAAAGTCTGGTGGATCTGCTCAGATCATATTTTGGCTCTCGTGGACTTCCTTCATCTTGAACTTGCAGTTCATCAACTGCTGGTCTGTTCCAGTCAGCTCTGAGCTCTGTTTTGACCGATGGCGTTGAGCTTCTCCATCCGCTCTTTCCAGAGATGCAGTCCGCTTGATTCCTGTGTGTTCCATCTGGGGAGATCTATGTACTGAGTTGTTTATGTTTTTGCTATGACTATGGGGTCAAATATCAGTTGGTTAAGGTATATTCATGGTAAAGGTCATTCATTATATTTTGCTCTCAGCTTCTCTGTTGGCTTGAAATAACCTAAAAAGCTGAAAGATCCAAAGCTTTTATCTAAAAATAATTTCTTAAAATTTAAATTTATAAACTAAGTCTCTAGACCATAAACATCCAACTTAAGACAAACTCTTATGTGGTGTTTAATGTGATATAAATTTACCCTCACTAGTAATGACAGAAGCAATAGAAAGCCACTCTTTTTCCTGAGGAGCAGCTACTGGCTTCTAATTGCTGACTTACAATTAGCCCAGTGAGTAACCATTATACCACAAGGTCCCCTATAAATTTGACCTTAGCTTATATGATCCCACCCAAGTTTGCTGATCTCATAATTAGTTCAAACTACAACCCACTGCCATCGAGTCGGCACTGCTCACAGAGACCCGAGGAGTATGCAGCTGTACAGCGAACCTGGCTTAAAAGCACACGGAGGAAGGGCTCTTGTTCGGAATCCAGGTGGAAATGAGTGAGAAAAGCCTCAGAGCTCTGGTCTCCGGCTCAGGGTAACAGCATGTCCTTAGCACCGAGGAGGTTAAGCGTGCCAGAGTGTCACAGACCTTTCTGCAGACTGCTGCGACAGCGCGGGCCTCCGAGCAGTGGCTCCTCGCTCGTCAACACTGCGGAGGGTCAGAGCCCCTACACATCCTCCTCTCGGCGTCCTTCACCTTGCCTCTATGATAAGAAACCAGACCCTGCTGCTGCTTCCCCCTGCGGCTCAGGCAATCCCTGGACCATCAAGCAGATGGTCCTTTGACTTCGCTGGGTTTAGGCACTGGTCTTTTCTTCCACCTCATTTGGGGCCATAGCTATGATGGTTTCCTGGCTCCAGGGGTTCCAACCAATTCCTACGTGGCACATGGCCCCAGCTACACTGTCCTAAATGGACTCTCGCTTTTCCCTCTTCCCAAGGCCTAGAGAGCAGACGTGAAGACAGCCCCTTTACAACCACGCAGACAGGCGTGATGCGATGAGCTGCAGGGCCACAGACGGACGGTGTCTGAATTCGTCATGCCCAGACAGCTTAGCTCTGTGCAGCTTCGGTGAAAGAGTAACTTCTGGCTTTATCATGCTGATGCATCCCTGGGCTTTTTGGCTGTAGCAGCTCAACCTCATTAGTACCACTCTAAACTGATTTTTATCAGCAAGTATGAGATTTATCTTGCCCTACATTACCCGACATTTATCTGCAGTCATCAAATCAAACAAGGAAGAAGCACAGCTTTGCCCAGAAGAAGAGAAATAAACAGTGTTTACCTGACAGAGTCCTGGCAAGGCCAGCCAGCTGGTCTTTGGTGAAGTTCAGTCGGGCGGCCATGCAGAGGGCTTGCTGCCAGCTGCCGCAGGCCCGGAAGGCCTCCAGCGCTTTCTCGTAAGCACCGCAGCGGGCAAACACCAGCCCCGCGGGCTCCCGGAGCTGCTCCTCCAACAGGTGGTCCCCGTAAGCCATGCTGATGTCCTGTGACAGGAGGAAAGTGAGGATGAGCGGGGACATGTGAGAATCACGGCATCCAACCTTGAACACAGGCTGCACCTCTACTGGGAACTTTAATGAAAATGCTGTGATGAGTTAACTCCAGTACTTTCATTCACCCAAAGCCTGACCGGGGATGTGTCCTTTATTCATGAAAGAAACATGTACTGACTATTTATGTATGTGCTAGTGTGAGCCTAGTGACAGCGATGCAAAACACAAGACAACAGCAATCACAGAGGTCCTGCTCTGTGGCACCGACGACCGACTCTAACCACAACACTGTTCATGACATAACTAATGGGGGATTAGTGTGACTGGACAGGAAGCCCGTGACTTCTGTCTCACAAGTCAGCAAACTGAGCTCAGAGTAGAATGGGCAAGAGACCCAGCCATGAGCAGAGTGAGAGGAGTGTACTCCAGGCCCAGTAAGGCTGGCGTGGCTGGAGCAGAGAAAACGTGGGACACAGGAGTACACAGCAGAGCAGAGGCTGCCGATGGGCCTGCCCTGCCCACCGGGCTGTGTTGGGCAGGGACACGGGGAAGAACATATCATGGAGCGCCTGCCTGAGGAACCCAAAGCCTAATGGGGACCATTCAGTCAGTTGGCAGTCTGCCATCTGTGAGACAAGTGGGACCACTGAGGGAAGAAGGGGGTCCTCTGGGAGCTCAGAGTTTGGAGGAGACTCAAGAATTCTGACAGGCTGGATGAACAATCTGGAGGAGAAAACAACGGGACTGACAGTTCCGGGGGGACATGGGAGAGGGGGAGG
>NW_022111310.1:12834455-12835852 GCF_000313985.2 Echinops telfairi
AAAAAAAAAAAAAGAATTCTGACAGAGCAGTGAGGCCAAAGGATGGGGACAACAGAGAGAGGGCAGAGGCCACACATACAACAGCACATCTGTGGACCTAAGAGTAAGGGGCTGGGAGAGCGGGACAGTGGTAGCTACTGATGCTAAAGAAGCAGACAGGGCTAGCTCGTAGAAAAGTCGGTGTGTTGTCTGCGAATGACCTAAAACAGCATGGTGACGGCACAAAACACGGTGACGGGCAGAGGCTCTGTGGTCCTAGGTGTGCACTCCGCGCTCTCTCCCCATCTCCAAGGGTGCACACTCCCTTCCCCAGTGGGTGGCCTGTAAATTATGCAACACATTTCACTCAGAAGCATGGAATCTGGCATATGAGAAGAACTCACTGTTTGTTGAGTAAAAAGAAAAGTACATCCCTTTACCCTGAGGTATACGGAAAGTATGCATTTTCCAACACCCGCTCATGCAGCAACTGGAAATGGTGAACGAGAAGCAGAGACTCCACATGGAAGCCACTGCAGTGGCGAGGAATCCGGGACCACTCCTAGGTTGAGGGGAGGACCAATTCCTTACAATAGGGAATGATCATTCTCCCCAATAAGAAACTCAAGAGGAGGCTCTTTAATTTCCACAAACCAGGGCACCAAGGGCAGTGTTACGGACTGAGACTTCTCAACTCAGACTTATCCAACCAACACCCAAAGGAGAGCCGCAGTCCATAGCCCCACACACCTTGTACTGCTGAGAGTCTCCCGGGTATAACTGCAGAGCTTCCTTATACAAGTGTTTATCTTTTATTAAGTTTAAGCATTCCGGGAAAAACTCAGGTCCTGGAGGAAAAAGAATCGTACAGACACGGGTTTAGCTTTCAGAAGTGTTAACGGACCGCACTTACACTACACTGCCATCAAGGTGACTCCTACTCAGAGCAGTGCTCCGAGGTGTTTCCAGTGATGTCCACTTCATGGGAGCAGATGGCCTCACCTTTCTCCCACGGAGCGGCTGGGGGGTTTGAACTGCTGCTTTGTGGTTAGGCAGTGCTTACTGGAAAGCACTACCAGCCAGTGGCCCCCAAACAAAACCAGCAAGGAAACTTTACAGAACCAGTGTCTCTGGAGGAAAGAGTCCAGGAGTTTGAGTTTGTAACACGCACCAGAAGCACTCAACAGAATCAGGGTTCTACCTGAAAGGAATTCTCTCTACTACCCCTGACAAACGACCAGTTAGGCCAGTGTTTTCCCAATCTCCTTCACCAGAACCACTTGGGGTGGGGGGTGGGGGTTGAGCGTACTTATTAAAACCCCACAGCGAGTCCTTCCCAGACCTGTTAAAGCACCAGCTCCTCCACGTGCTTTACCGTGCACCACAGGGACAAGGCCCTGTCCCCGGCTTCAGCCTCA
>NW_022111310.1:12836411-12874495 GCF_000313985.2 Echinops telfairi
AAAGAAAAGAATGATGGTAACATATATACAAATGTGCTTGATACAATTGATGCAGGGATTGTTATAAGAGTTGTAAGAGGCCCCAATAAAATGATCTTTAAAGAAGGAAAAAAAAGAGAGATAGTCTCAAAACCCCACACGGGGCAGTTCTACCCTGTCCTACAGGGCCACTAAGAGCTGGCATGGACTCGATGGCAGGGAGTCTGGTTAGGGGGTTGGGTTCTTAGCCCAAAAAGGATGTGCTCCTCTTTCTGAGCTAAGAAACTCCTCCAGGTCTTCAAAAGTGGTTTGCTTTATAAACCATCCTTCATGGCTCAGCCATGGCCAATGAGGGCAAACTGGAACAGACCCAAATTTGCAAAGTTGGGTACACTGGAATGATAAGTCCTGTTAGAAACGTAATCTTCCTCTTTGAATGGGGCACGTACATGTTGCATAGCAACCATGTCTGCTGATCAGCAGAGTTAGAAACAAGGACCCCCCTGTGCTCAGAGATGGCAGCCACCTGACGGGCTGCTCTTCATAGTCCTGGCAACAAGCCCATCTCCCACATCAGTAAGCCCCCTCCAAATGCCCCGGTCCAGGGCTTCGACCTGTAACGTTCCCCATTGCAGCTATTGCTGCGGTACATCCACATTGTACACATGCTAGTCTCTTCTGATTTTGCTGTGTTACCCAACACTAAACAGAACCGAAGTCCTATTGTACACTCAGCTTCCCAGAATGCCTGAAAGAATGAAGAGCGTGCACACCCACTTGTTAACGTTTTCACCAGTAGAAATTGCTAACAGTTCATGTCTAAACTATCATCTACACCTTACCGAGTTCTAAGGCTTTTAAGCCGAAATACAGACGGTAACCCTTGTCACTTACCGCATTTGCTGAGGTGCCTGATGGCTTTTTCATACCGCTTCAAGTGTTTGTCTATAGTGAACCGCTGATAATTCGTGTCCATTTTCTTAAGTGTATTAAGAAATGGAAGATATTCTTTAGGATCCTAAGAAGATAAACAACAAGGTACCCATATTAAATGTAATTCAGTTTGCATACCAAAAGAAAGTATTTAATTTGTGAATGAGGGGGAGTGCGGAGTGGAGACCCAGAGCCCATCTGTAGGCAACAGGACATCATCCCCTTACAGAAAGGTCACGGGGAGAAGACAATCCAGTCAGGGTGCAGTGTAGCAATGATGAAACATACAACTTTCCTCTAGTTCTTAAATGCTTCCTCCTCCCTCCCCCTGGGGTCAATATCATGACCCCAATTCTACCTTACAAATCTCCCTAGACCAGAGGATGTACACTGGTACAGATAAGAGCTGGAAACACGGGGAATCCAGGACAGATAAACCCCTCAGGACCAACAATAAGAACAGCGATACCTGGAGGGGAAGGGGAAGGTGGGGGAGGAAGGGGGAACTGATCACAATGATCTACATATAACCCCCCTCTAGGGGATGGACAACAGAAAAATGGGTGAAAGGAGACATTGGTCAGTGTAAGACATGAAAAAATAATAATTTATAAATTATCAAGGGTTCATGAGGGAGGAAGGGAGGGTGGAGGAGGGAGGGGGGAAACGAGGAGCTGATACCAAAGGCTCAAGTAGAAAGAAAATGTTTTGAGAATAATGATGGCAACAAGTGTACAAATGTGCTTGACACAATGGATGGATGTATGGATTGTGGTATGAGTACACGAGCCCCCAATAAAATGATTTTAAAAAAATAAATCCCAAACTATACAACTTTAAACTTATCCTCAATAGAGCAGTTACATATTATATGAAACCAAAAACAAGTTTTGGTAAAATGCTCCAAAATCTGAGTATTATTAGCTTCCATTTAGAAGGATGATTAATGTTTCGCCACAGGCATTTCTTTCATAGGCTAATTACAATAAAAAGGTTCCAGTATAGAAGATACTCAACAAATGCATCTTGGTTTTCTCCTAAGGCCTCGAGCTTGCTGTTGCTCTCCTGGTTTTTCATGCCTACTGTTTGCAAAGGCCAAGGGTTAGGAACAGTACACTTACACCGCCGAGCTGGATGCTAACCTCCGAGCCTTGACAAACAAGCCCTGGAGCCTATCGTGTTCAGCTCGCTCACCTCCTGTACGAAATGAGTTTCTAACAAAACCAAACAAAATGCCTCTTCTTTATAGTGCTTTTTCCCTAGGCAAACAAAGCATTACACAAGGAAAATGCCAAAGGAAGTAATAATGAAATGTTCACAGGTGTGAAATGGGAGAGTAATGTGAGCCAAAATACTCAATCAAGAAGTATTTAGTAAAAATCTAACACGTATACCGAGTGAAGCAAAGCCCTTAATCTCTAGTGCACCTAATAAAGGAGACAGACTGTGCATCCAGGGGTAAGCACTACGTGCAATGGAAGCAAACATGTGGCCTAGCAGCTCATGTTCCCAGAGAGCAGCTTCACAGGGGGCCTGCACTGACCTTCCACCCCAGCCCGCAGGTGCAGGCTGACTACCAGGAACTCCTCCGCTCTCAGACCAGGGCTCAGATGCCCAGAGCACCAAACTCCACCCATGACTTCTCAACCATTGCTATACAATTATGATTCAACATAACATTCTTAGACTATTCAAGGAGGGTGAATGAGGCCAAAATTCATTTAGGATATTTCATTTAACATACATGGTGTGTACAAGCATGCTATGCCAGTTTTTTACATTTTATTCTTTTCACCCATTATGTGTGTGTTCATGCATTAGTTACGTGGGCATGCTACCTGCAGGTGGTGCAGTAGAGAGTAATCTTTAAAGAACTATCAAGACATTTTTGTTCACTTATATAAACTCCCTCCCACCCTCCCTCCCTCCCATTGAATTGTTTCCAACTCACAGCAAACCTACAGACAGGGCAGAACGGCCCCTGTGGGTTTCTGAGACTGTAATTCTTCATGGGAGTGGAAAGCCTGGTCTTTCTCGTGATCTAACCTAGCAATCAAAAGTATGATGGCCTGAAGATTGAAAGCAAGAGCTCTGGAGTCCCACAGATCAGCCCCAGGCTGGCGCTCACAGGGTAACTTCAAACAGGTGGCTGACCTCTCGGGAACAGAGATTTGTACTTGCATGACGTGTATAGAAAACTCCCCAAAGATGTACCTTCTGTGACTTCTCGGCGACCATGAGGACCAAGTCAAAGTCATAGGTCCCGAGAGAATGCTCATACAACTCATTGACGTCCACCAGAAGCAGCAGATATTGCAGCGCCTCCTCTGCGCTCACAGCGTCAGGACCAGGCGGCGCAGTTCCTGTGGGTGTTGAAGAAAAACCAACACAAAACATGTGAGGGGAAAGGCCCACACCCCCAACAATTTAACCAAAAAGATAAAAAGTCATATTATACATTTTCTTGACAGAAAAGACCATCAGATAAGATGTATTTTCCTTTCTTTTTCACATGTTTTGTAGGGCAGCAAACACTGAAAATGTCTCACAGTGAAATGACATTCAAAAGGTCACTTGTGAATGATAAGGCAACAGTCATGGCCCCGGTCAGCAGAACCTTCCAAAGGGCAGAATAATGCCAAAAACGGAGGGCACTTTCAAACACTCCGCTCCAGGTCTCTACCTTGAAGCTCGTGGACCTTCTGAAGCACGGTTCCCAGCTCAGGGATGGTTTTCTTCACATGGGAGGTGAGGATGGACAGGCAGTACCTGAGGTTACGAAGGAGAGAGAGACAGCAGCACGAGAAAGATGACGTGGCCGACCACGGACGAGCCCGTGCATCGCATTCATGAGGCGGCGGACGTACCTGTGAGGGTTTATGCTCTCCATGGCTGCCCGCAGCGAGTCACAAATGAGGTCCACGCTCTTCCCCTCTGGATTCCTGGGCAGCTGGGCACCGCTGGAAACTGGGGGAGGGTACATGGTCTGTGTAACATCTTCTTCCCTAAGAACAAGTGTTAGAAGATCACTCATTGATGATATGCCCCAATTCTCAAATGCCTAAAGGACCAATAAGAGAATACAAATGACGATGAGGTAAAGTCCATTTAATTATAAAAAGACTCACAAAACAAAGTAAGAAGTTTGGGAACAACTTTTAATTCCCAAGGTCTGCTTAGTAGTTCATCAAATTAAAAAGTGACTCATTCAAATCATACTGAATTCTAAGTGATAAGAACTACACAAATCAGTTGTCAGTGCTTCTATGTTGCCTATATTTTTAAAAATCACATCAATTTAGAAAAAGTCTGGGAGTTTCTTCTAGAACTAAGCTGCCGTGACCCATGACCATGTAATCCCACTCCCAGGTTCTCTCTCATCCCAGAGAAATGAGAGCGTGTTCACCCAAGGCTTGTATAATCACGTTCACAGAAGTCCGATTCACATTAACCCAAAGCGGGGATAGCTGGTTGTCCATCAACAGGGGACTGAGCAAACAAACTGGCGTGCGGGCTACCCAATGCCTAACGCTGAGCAAATCGTGATCCAGGCGCCCACGTGGTCCTGAAAGCATTATGCCTGGTGTGCGCAGCTTCATTTATACATATGAGGCTACATTTTACGGCTCCTGTGCACACAGTTAGAGAACCGCTCAGAGGTGAGAGCCAGGGTGAGGGCAGGAACTCAGTGGGAAGGGCTTGAGGAGACACCCTGAGATGCAGGAAATAGCCCCTAGCTTGAGAAGGTTTGGAGTCACACGAAATATGTATCTGTCAAAACTCAAGGAACTTATAATTTGTGTATTTCATTTTAAACACACCTGACATAAAACAACAACAACAAAATTCCTACACACCAAGAATACAGCCTCGTTCGGCTCCACCAGGTGAGGTCCTGAGGGGTGAAGTGGCCTCAGGCCACAGCATACTCAGAAATGCACCTCAAAGCAAGGTGGATGGCTGGACAGTAGGCACAGAGCAAGCAAATATGGATGACAGAATCTAGAGGGAAACCACAGGATGCTCACTGTACAATTGCCTCAGCTGCTCTATGCCTTTAAAATCTCATTAAAAAGCTGTTAAGTGTCAGAGAAGGACATCATTTAATTTCAATCTCCTAAAAAAATTTTTCTTAAACAAAAAGTTCAGATGATTATTTAAAAATCAAGTAACCAGATAACGTAAATAATCTGAATGACATATTTTAAAGTCAGCTTTTAAATAGGTTGTTTTTAAAAGGTGGAGCAGCAAAAGGAAACCCAGTGGCAACTGGAAATTGCAATAAGAACAAAATATACCGAACTACATATTTGACTTATCTCTATTTATCCGTTTGATTTTAATCAGAGGGAAGAAAACTAGGGTTATTATACTTATAAACAATTCAAAATACTTACTTCAGTTCTGTGAAAAACAAATTAATATGATTTACAGAGTCGATCTGTTTTATGAAGGTTTCCACATTCTCAAGAAACACCTATCCAAAAATGGGGGAGAAAGATTTCAGTTCAGGTCATGTTCGTTCTTGCCTCTAGTGAGCTCAGTGCATGTCCGATTTGGAGAGTCACCTTGGGGTTGTGATCATGAAGCAGGTTGAGATTAATTCTCAATTTCCTCATGCACTCAAAGGCTTCTTTAAACATCAGTCTGTGAGGAGACAAAGAATGTTTCCATTACCATACAACCCAGTTATAATCGGAATATAGCCAACATGCTGAAACTGCCACTGGATTTCCACTCAACTCAGAAACCCCCAAAATTATGTATCAAGTCCCTTTCACTCCTTAAAAGTTGTGAACAGGTCGACATAGCAGTCTGGTGCCTTGTCTACATAAAACAGAAAATCACTTAGTTTTAAAAGAAAACAGTAAGACAGCTCTTCCTGACACAAAGTTTCCCACCGACTGATCCAAACAATGGGTCATTATCTTTGGGACAGTGGCTGAGTTTTTTGGAAGAGCCCTCTGTAAACCTGCGAAAACAAAGACGCTTTGTGAACCATTTGAGTGGGCTCGTGAGCCATCCAAAGCCTGAGTTGATCCCTTGCAGGTCCCTTTATGAAGCCCCGTTTTGTATGATTCTTTATGCTTAAAAAGGAGCCCTGGTGCTACTGTGCATTAGGAGTTACATTTCTAACCTTAAGGTCGGCAGTTCAAACCCACCAGTCACTCCGTGGGAGAAAGATGAGACTGTGAGCCCACAAAGACTTAGAGAGTCAGAATCCCTATGCAGCGTTGCTATGAGTTGGAATCTACTCTATAGAAATGGATTTGATGGGCTCTGCTTATAAAGTCTATTATACCCTATAGTTATAAAATCAAAATATGAAAGGGAAAATGCTTATGAAAATCTGACTGAAGTCACAAGTAATGTAGGTTTCTTAATTGTTGAAAAAAGTAATAAAAAGACTGAGTCTTTTCGCACCTAAATCATAATAAGAAGGTAACTAGTCACATATAATAGGCACTTACTTGTCCAACCACTTACGAATCTGCGCTAAAACCAGGGCTCGGTGGTGAACAACCTCTAAATTCCCTCTTGGCATCTACAATGGAAAAAAATAAAGAACAGAGTTTTTTTATGACACAGAAAAGCTGTAAGTACTAGAACACGTGATCTGACTTTCTAACTCTTCACCAAGAGCTGCCAGAAAGCCGGAAAACAAGTACACTTTTAGCTGAATTTAGCTGTGCCCAATGTTTTTGTGACATTTAACAGCAGCAGCATTTTTAGCCTGCCCAGCCAACATTAAGGTGTTCAGGTGGCGTGGTGGAGTATGCGTTTAGCTGCTAACCACAAGGCCGGCAGTTCAATCCCACCGGCTCTCTAAGCGAGAAAGATGAGGCTTTTGGCTCTTGTGGCGATTTACAGCCTTGGAAATCCAGAGGGGAAGTTGCATTCTGTTGCATAGGGTCACTGAAAGTCGGACCCCATTCCACAGCACTAGTTTTGGCAGCCGACATTCCTTTGTACAAAGTTAACAAACATTCCCGCAAGGAAGAGCGTATGATAAATGATTCTGAATGAGGGACTAAAGAGTCTAAAACACATTCTGCAAGAATTCGATTTAGTACCGTGTGCCTAACGACTATCAAAAGGATCACCTTAAAAATCAGCTTACCTGTAGTATGAGCTTTGTGTCCTGGGGCACAACAGTGACGATGCGTGACCCTCTCTCCACCTTCCGCAGCATCTCTTCACTGGACACCCCACTGCTGCTCAGGCCTGCCTGTAATGCTACCGATACCACAGCTTTAAGACTCACTACCTGGACAAGCCACTCTCAGGACACCACAGTGGAAAACGCACGTATTACCCCAAACGGAAGAGAGCCCTTAACCATCGGCTCCTGGGTGCTCCCCCTGGCACTGAGGGCAGTCCACTAAACCCTCATCCCCGGACCAGCCGCGCTCCCTTGGAGTCCTCACGCACAAATATTCACAGCCCCTCAGGTGGAGTGGAGCCACACAGGGAGGCTCGGACAGCTCCTCCTTTCTTAGCACAGCATAATCACACAGGGAGAGAAAGATGTCCAGTCTCCCAAACAGAAGTAAGAGAAAGTAAGTGGGCTTCTTTAGAATAAGGAAGAAATGTGTACGCTCATACACACAAAAGGGAGTGTGGAAAAGGACAAGGGAGCTAATTTCCTATCAGTCACGAGACGGAGTCCTGCAGAGGCGGCCACAGGGAGAAGAGGGAGCCTTCCCTGCAGTGAGAACACAATGTCCATCTTGGAGGAGCTCTACAGTAAAGTGGATGCATGTTGGTGGCCGAGGGGCAATAGGATGTGCTGTTGGTAAAAGGATCTCTTTCTCTGGAAGTCTTCGCTCACTGATGCAGGCAGACCTCCCTGACGTTTGATACTGACATTAGGGGCTAAGTAAGGAAACCCTGAAGGTTAGCTAGGGTTCTCAAACTTCATGATAAGCCAAAATAGGTAAAATCAAAACAAAACCCCTACCCCGGCAAACACCCTTAAAGTCCAAGGACAAAGGTAGTAGAAGAGGGATTGTTTCTATTCAATAGACGGAAAACTTACTCTCAAACGAGGTATCTCTCAGACATAAACACTGGCAGGTATGGGAATGGGTGGTCAACAATAAAAATTCGCCACACACAGCAAAGGATGTGATGTTTGATGCAACCTGCAATGAGACCAGGGAGGTGAGGGGCCCTGGCAGTATTGCTTGGAGGAAACACTAACAGGAGACAGTGCCCAACCAGCTCGATACCTCAGTGTCATTGACGAAAAAGCGACACCTCTCGCTCAGACCGAGGACACATTCCTAAGAAGAAAAGAATTGGAGTTACAACCATTCGAACTCAAGCTTCTTAACCCTAACACTCCCCTCAATTCGCTCTCGCAGTTCACACCAGATATGGAGTGACGATGAGCAGTTCACACCAGATATGGAGTGACGATGTGGTTGTTACCATGGAGACTGGGTGATAATGACAGCTGCTCCCTCAGCCTGCCCTGTCCTTTCTACCCAACCCCCACAGGTATGTCTCAACCATACCCCCTTTCCCACACTCATCAACTCCCCTCCAAACGTCTCTGCTGGTTTCCCTTCCATTTGTGTCCCGCTCCCTCTCTCCACCGGACAACCATATTCATCTTACCAACCACCAAACAGATCACCTGGAACGTCCAATCTTTACAAACGATCACTTATCACTCCTGCCATCTTGCCTCCCATAGCCTTTGAATATGCTGAGCTTTCTCCAAGCTCCGAGTGTTTTATTTCTATTGTCCTTAAAAGATACTCAAGAAAACTTAACTCAGTGTTTTCTGTATAACTGAATATGAAAGTTTGACAATTGTAGTTTCCTATTTTCTGATACCCACCCCCAAGGAAAGCAAAGAACGAATTACTATATTCTGTATGATTTTTTAATCACATACATTTTCTCATTTAGTTTTCTCCCAAGACTAGGTATTGATCCCAGGTGATGGATGAAAGTGTTGAGGCTCTGAGGGAGCTCTCTTGGCCATAGCTGAGATCCAGAATCTCGTCTTGCATTCGCCTCCAAAATCCGTGCCCTTTCTACCTAACACCGTCAGCCCCTGTGTAACTCCTTTAAGGGCTAACTTTCCTGCACTGGGTTCACATACCTCTCCCGCAACCATGGCCAGTTCAAACTGCATGCAGGGGTAAGGGAACTGGACCGGGACTCCCCCAGGCTTCTTCCACGGCTCAACAGCCAGACAAGGTGACTCTGCAGAATCAACAGGCCTGGTTTACAATGAGCTGGTCTACTCTTTGGAAAGAATCTTAGCCATCACACTCGTTAAAACACGTAAGTGTAATTTAGAACACTTCCCAAATGCAATGTGGCAGCTCAGCAGACCATGTCAGTTCATTATATGGGAAGACACATAGTAGACAAACCCTGAAAACCAAACTCACCGCCATCGAGTCCATTCTAATTAACAGTAACCCTCTAGGACATGGTACAACACCCCTGTGGGTTTCTGAAACTGTAAAACTTTAAGGGAGGAGTAGTGGTTGTTAAGTGCCATCAAGTCAGTCGCAACTCACAACTGTTCTCCTGCTTAAGGCCTTCGTCGCAGCCACTTATGGTGGTAGAAAGCCTCATCTTTCTCCCCAAGGGTGGAATACATACACCTGCAGTTCCATTCGATAGCCTCGGGCTCTCCAGGGTCATTAAAAGACCCAACAGCACTGCACTGACAAGGTGCTCACAGTCCGTGTTCTGCGACAGTCCTAGGCACACTTCCCTCGCACTTTGATACTCACCCCAAAGGCACTTAAAAATCTGTCCATCAGCCAGCTGCAATGCTACTGAGTTGGTGTTGGAACTGCAACACAGAGAGATTATGACCCCATCCACTGTCACAGATGAGCTGACAAAAGAAACAAAGAGAAGGGCTAAGGGGAGGGGGCATGCACAGACCACTTATCTTGGAAATAGTGACATGTTCTGGGGGTTGTTTTTTTTGCAAAGCAAGCAAGTAGTCTCCCTTTGGTACTGGACTATTTCAATAGACAAGAGCAGGTCAAGGAGTTGTGCTACAAAATCAGAGAAAGCTTCATTAAACCAAAGCATTGACACGTGAAGCTACTGCTTTTGGACCCAGCCTCTATCTTGATCAACACACTTCTGAAAACAGTGCCTCCATTTCTCTCCCCCTCCCCTGAAGGGTTCTGCACTCTTGGACTTTTATCAACATTCTTCTCCATTTCATATTGCCGTCTTGACATATTTGAGGGTCTCGATTTACGTTCTTTGTGAACGTTGAGTTTTGAGGACAGAAAGAGGTCTGAAAGGGCAAGAGAAGGACTGAGGGATGAGAGTGGTCAGGTTTCCCAACAAATTCTCCTAGGACGGCTCAGGATGGCTCGTTACCCCAGGAGGAGGGCCATGCATGTCACTGTCGTGATGGAAAATTCCTCCCGGCCCTTTTCTCACAACGCGGTTTTCAGTTTTCTTGAAAGGTCTTCCTGAGTCTCTGCTATTGCCCTGTGACCTTGGAGAGAATCTATCAAGATTATTCCTTTGGGAGCCCTCTAAAACAGCCTTCATAGCCCTCTGTGCTGACGCTGTGCCTTGCATCTAACTGGCCCAGAAGATTCTTCCCGAAGCCACTGTTTTGGTGAAGTCCCTGAGGAGACTGACAGGCGTACTCCTGAGAGAACGTGTCTACAGCCAGCTACTCCTGACAGCGGTATGTCTTGGCACATTTTGCTTGGAATAAACACCTGGAGCCCAGCAGCAAAGGTTTTGGATTTACCCTCATAGAATTTGTCTAGTGGCTCTTCATTTGTAGGAAGAAGGGAATCTGCTATTGCCATAACATTCTCTCCCGAGGAAACGGAAAGGGAGAAGTACAGGTGTCTCAAAATGAAGAGTAGGTAATAGCAATCATTCAGATTTTTTCATCCATCTGCCAAAAATAAATTACCCCCCCAATCAAACCCTAAGCACACACACACAAAAAAGCATTACTTTCGACTACTACAAACATTCCATATTTGTGAGTACTCGATTTTCTGTGAAGACGGGTTGGAACTGGATGCTGGTGCCATCTGGATGGCCTTGGGTTACTCCTTAACTGACCTTACCTGCCTTAGGGGTCTCCTCTGTAAAATGGGGTACATACTTCAAAAGGATGCTGTGAGAAACAACTGTGTTCATGTGTGCTAAGGACTTGAAGAGCACCCTTTGCCAAGTTTAAGCTGGAGTTCAGCATGAACTACAATAAGTACAATAGCTTACAAAGAACCGAGAAAACCAGACTCAGTGCCATGAGCTGATTCCGACTCACGACGGGTTTCTGGGACTGCTACCTCTTTACCGGAGTAAAACACCTTGTCCTTCTCCAGCAGAGGGACGGGTGGCGGCTTTAAGCTTGGGGTTAGCAGCCTCACACATAACCACTACATCACATAATCACTACATTACACGAAGGACAGATCAACAGCAATAACCTGATCTCTTTTGTAAAATCACTGATATTTTGTTATGACAAAATAGTTACTTTCTGTGAAACAGGGGAGAACAATGAGGCTTTCTGCTTTCATAAAGATGTATAACCTCAGAAAACTCACAGGGGGAGTTTTACTGTCTTGCAAAGTTGCCATGAGTTAGAATCGACTCAATGGCGGTGAAGTAAAACAGTTTTTAATCTAATGTGATTAGGGTAATAATTTCAAATCAAAGCAGCAGAAATATGCTTTTTTAGGTAACTTTCCTTATTAGATTAAAGCAAATGAGATGAGGACATCCAATTTTACCTTTTACAAGCTAATGAGAATTTCCGATTCAACCAAAAGGAAACTTGGATACTTTAGGCATTTCTTATGTAAATCACTCAGTTTTTTAAAAATATAAGCTCCTGTTAACTCTGAGGGTGCTACATGTGCTTAGAATATATTCTGTATGTAGCCACCTAGACGTTTTTTCAAAATATCATAAAGCACGCTGAGTCAAAGCTAAGGTGTGAACGATTGCATTCTAATATGTTTTAAGTCATAATTGAGAAGGTTCCTCATTTGCAAAAGGAGTTTAAAGCACAGAAATGTAATCAGTTGGGCTGTCACCGTAAATGAGCCCGGGGAGCAGTAGCAGTGTGTGCCTAAGACGCCATGTATGGACGGGGGGAGGAGAGAGGGAGTGCGCTGCAGAGTGGCACTCAGGCAAGCCCCGCCTGCAAGAAGATGAAGTCGGGACTCAGAGCCAACTCTCGAACCCACCATACACGGAGGTTTCAGCAGAGAAAAAGAGAGGAACCAAAAAGGCAACATACAGATGGAATTTCCTCCCACTACATTCGTGTGTGAGAATGAGTCACGCTAATTCCCTCTGGCATTATGAAAATCAGTTCTAAGATCTGAAAACACCTCTCTGTCAGAAAGTGTGTATATATCGAATAAAAACACTGAACACATCTAAACAACGTTTTCCTTCATTTCTTAGCATTAGTCCTAGTTTCACCACTCTTCAATGCATTTTCCAGTCTTCATAAGGAGACTTAGCCGTTTTACCAAGTGGGTTGAACAGAAGAGCCACTATTCCCAGCCTTGCTCATCAGAGGCCCCAAAGCAAAGGTAATGAAAACGTCCTTCCGCTGCCGATTAGCCCGAGACACAGGCCAGCACTGCCGTACCTGATGGTGAGCTGTCCTTGCTCCTCACTGGTCTCCGAAGCAGCCGCGGTCAAGCAGTAAATGACAGACTGTGGGCAGGCCGAACTGTGGCTTACGGCCAGGAAAACGTCTTCTTGAATCCAGGTGAAAAGGCCGAGCTTCAGTGGGTTTACTTCTTGGTCTTCATTATTCTCAAATTGAATTCTGTTGGAGACATTGAAGAGCATCCAAGACATAAGCAAATCATGAAGAGCACTGAGATTTTCCTGAAAGAGAAGCTGAAGTTTCCTTTACTCTGAGATGTCTAGATTCAAGGAGAACATTCAAGAAAGCGGTTTCTCAAGAAAGCTATCTGCCGCAGCCACCACGCCGAGCCTCTCCATTGTCAGCTCTGAGCAGCATCCCCACTTACCTACAAACCAGACTCCTGCAGATACAAACAAACCAAACTCACTGGCACGGAGTCCATTCTGTCACACCCACCCTACAGGAGCGCGCAGAACTGCCCGTGGTTTAGACTCTGTTGGCAGGAGTCGAAAGGCGAGTCCTTTATTCTGGAGAACAGCTGGTACTTTTGAATAGCTGACCTGGCAGCTAGCAGACCACTGTCTACACCTCCAGGGCTCCCTTCCAGCACATACATGGGAGCTTTAAAAAGTGCCATTTCTTTTTCATTCCCTTTAACTATGAACTTTGTGAAGCCCCTTCGTATCTGGGTCTCAGTTTGGGTTCTCGTGGAAGCACCTCACATTAAGTTAGGGTCAGAGGGTTTGCCTGCCTCTGAAGCCTGCCTGCTTCTGTGCATTTACACATCTGACCAAGCCGCTGGTTTTGCCATCTCAACACTAGGAACCTCAACGCCACTTCCTGCCCTTTAGGGAAAGTGGTCATTCCCCTCAGCTTGGGCTGAAGCGGCTCCATCGTAGGCTGGATATTCCGACTCAAGCAGCTGTCTCTCCACTGTGATCAGCCCACTCCGGAGTACCCAGCTCTGGTTGTCACTGGCACTCTCCATGCCACCACACCCAACACTTCCCATTCTTCTTTACCGATCCCAAAGGAGTGTTCATCTCTCAGTTTTTAAGAACTGAAATTATACTCTAAATGACCACATACCTTCTGGTTTGTATATGGGTGCTTGAGGTTTTCAATTATAGCCGATCATTTACAATATCATTCCAGTGGTAAAATTTCTTCTGCTTTCTTCTCAGAGACCCTAAAACCATGGCAACCCAGATGCCCAGGAGTGTGTCAGAAAGCAGAGCGGCTACAATAGACCATCCGCATGCTAACACTCACACATCCTCCATGTGTAGGAGAGCTCAAGGCTGCCCTATCACCCTCAGCTCCATCAGTCCTGCAGGATTTCCCCTGGAGCACCAGGGCTGTAACTTGACTGAGGAATTGAACTCCCTGTCACCCACCAGGACACATGGCGCTCAGAGGTACAAGCTGTCTGGCTTCCCTATCCCAGCTGAAAACGGGAGTCCAGATGTTGTGTCTGGACTCAATGTTATTCGACTCAACAGCAAGCAGAGAATACCAGTTGACTGAATCGAGGAGGACTACATGTTGGCTGCTTCTAGAAGTCCGAGATGATGAAGAAGAGCTTACACGTATCTCTTTTCCAGATGAGGTATCGTGAGGGGAACTTGAAATCCGTTTCCACCCACAGCGCCCAGTTTCATGGTGGGGTCTTCACAGGGACTGTCACCTAGAGAGAAAAATGGTGACCGATACAGATGTCGCTTATACTGCACAAGGGGCTCTGCATCGAGTCACACAGCCATCGAGAAAGCAACCACGTCTCATCCTCTTTCTTCAACCTCCATCGACCTGTCGGTCTTTATCAACACCATCTTCTTCTCCAGATGGGACCTGTCACCGTCTTCCCCCGTCCAGGTCACATGGTCATCAGATGGGGGGGGGGCTGCCTCTCACACAGCGCCTTTCCTCCCACCATCAACGCTCAGCTATCGCCAAGAACCCACGAACCCTCCCAGTTCTCTTCTGTTCCTGCCTCCCTTCATTCACTGCATGGCAGCCATGGCACTCCTCGGGTCAAAGGCCTCCAATGGAGTCCTACCTCGGTATAAAAGCCAAGGCCTCATAAGGGCCCGCACAGCCCTGCATGCTCTGTCCTGCCACCCGGTGACCCCAGAGGCTGTCAGCAGGCCTCAGCGCTCTGCTGCCTCCAGCCGGGCCTCCTTGCTGTCTTGTAAACCTCTGAAGTTGCTTTTCATTCCGCCAAGGATGGTCCTTCCTCAGATGAGTGTGCGGCTCCCTCTCAGGTGCCCACCAGATCTAGGACAACACGCCACCTTTCCAGAGGCCAGATCTGTGTGTTTTCAATGTAAAATGCACCCTCTTCCAGCAGCCCCCCTGCCCTCCAGCTCTCCCTACTCCTCCCTGCTCTATTTCCCTACATAGCACGTGCTAGCGAACATATTACAGATTATTCAAAGAAAAAGGAAAAGATAATAAAATTCTTCCCCAAACTTTCTTTTATTTTAATGTACTATCTTTCTTGTATTTTTATTTAGCATCTTTCTCCCCGTCCAGAAAACAAACTCCACATAACGCAAAGACCACAAAAGGTCTGGCACATAACGGATCAATCGACACTGAGCGGAAAAAGAGGCAGCTAGCTTGCACACGTTGTCATCGGGTTTGTGCCCCCGTCCGAAGTCCACCACTTGCCTCCGAGCTCTTCATCTGCACTGCGTGCTCTTTTCTGTTCAGGTCAGCACTGAGACCTCAGCTTAGACTTCAACACCCACGCTTTTCCTCGGATTTCTTCTGATCTCAATGACTCACTTGACTCCCGGTACAACACGAAGCTAACCGTCTGCTTTTTCTACACCAGCACCCTTGAACCTCACCAACTTACCTCCCTCCTACTTTACTCCCCAAGCCAGTGCCCAAAGCTGGCATCCATCCAGTGCAACTCCACTGGAGCTACCCACACTAGGTCACCACCTGAAACTGCTCCACACCTTCTGATAAGGTTTCCCTTAAACCTTTTCCACACTTATATCCAAACTCTCCACACGCTGCATAAATGCTCTACGGCCCTGGATTTGTACAATTTCTCTCTTCCTCCCATTTCCACAGCCACTGCCCTGGTTCAAGCCTTCACCATGTCCGGCCTAGAGCCTCCACTACAGCATGGATGCTTGGCCTCTGTCCGGAGGCCCTTGTCCACTCTTGCTTGAAGTCTCTCACGGAGACTTCAGGGAAATCACAAGCCCTCTGGCATGCTGTTCTCTCCTCTCTGGACCAGGAAAACCCCATGCCTCAAACGAGCTCAAGCAGGGCTAGGAAGACTAACTGAAAGTGTGTGCAGAGACTATACATCTGATACAACACACTAAAGCTGCAGTAGAGATCAGCCCCTCTCCACATTAAAGAGCTCTCTAAAGGTACCTGACTCTTAAAACAACAACAACAACAACAACAACAACAACAACAAAATCCACACTCACTGCCATGGAGTTCATTCCAACTCACAGCGACCCAATAGGACAGGGTAGAACTGCCCCTGTGAGTTTCTAACCCTTTAACTCTTCATGGGAATAGAGAAACTCTGTAACTCTTCATGGGAATAGAGAGCCCTGTCTTTCTCCCAATGGAGAGGCTGGTGGTGTCGAACTGCTGACCTTGAGATCAGCAGCACAACATGCAATCACAACACCATCAGGGGTCCTTTAAACTTAACTCCAAGTTCAGTAAAATAAAAGCAATTCCTTTTGTAAGCCAAGGTAGGATTATAAAAAAACCTGAAAGCTCTCAGGCCAATGAACTACCACACCGACAGCAACGTCAATTGTAAACTTCAAATGAGCAGGAAGAGGAGCGCCCAGGCCCCAGCAGATGGTCATTTGCTCTTGCCGAGGAGTAGGAGGGGCTTACTGAGAGCCTCATGATAGCAGACTCGGCACATACCACATTTGTAGACGGAAACCTGGCGACTGGCGTCCAGGACAGCGAGGTCATTCCTCCTCTGAGGGTGTGCAGAGAACATGACTTGATTCACAGGCTCCGGGAACAGCAGTCGGTAGGTGTACATGGGAGGCGGGATCACAGTCTGCCGGAAGACGGTCATCAACACCCGGTCTGCAGGCGGAAAAGAAACGCAGGAAGCATCAAGGGGAAGTTTGAGTCATATAATACAGCATCTGAACAGCTCTGTGGACCACTCAGTAGGAATGATGGTAGAAAACATACAGATCTTTAAAGAAGTAACTTTCAGTGTTCTTTCACAGTCAGTGGGTTTAGGTGGTGGAAGCGGGAGGAGGGGTGTAAATGTTATGGGCTCTAACGGATATATGTGACTGCTGTCACCTTGAGGCCTAGACAAGTCCAGCTTTGAAGCCCAAAGTGCCTTCACTGCCAAGAAGTAAGGCTAGAAGGCAAAGCATTCAGACTTACAGTTTTAAACCTGGGCTTATAAACCCTATCAGACTAAAGCAAAAGGATCAGATTCCTGAAGGCACTTCCTGATGCCTGGATATGGTATACGACAGACCTGAAGTCTGTTGCCATCTGTGCCAAGTGTGCATCGAATTAAGACCACTATATTGAACATGACTTAGAACACAAACTCACATTATAATCTTAGAAGTAAGTGTTCTTTTATGCTAAAAGTAAGTGAATGATTTAGATGTGGCTGTTTCTCTCCAATTGCTAATCCCCCTCCTCAAAAATAAACAACAACAAAAAACCCTCCTCATGCCAAACAGAAACATGCAATCTGAATTGAACCGCCTGGGGAGGTTTATCACTACCAAGTATTATATCAGAAAACAAAGTAGCCTAAGTGGTGCATGGATCTCTGATATAAACCTTCCCCCAAGGCTCCACTACAACACTTTACCTCTTCTGTGCCAGGATCCTCAAAGACCAGACACGTCAATGTGTGAAGGTCATAGAGCCAGCACACTGAGAGCTGGGTGGTGTGTACCAAGATGGGTTGAGCGTAGAACATATGGTTTTCAGGACAAAGCACATACCGAGCAAGGGAATTCCCATTCAAGTAAAAACAAATCCCCAAGTATAAGCACGCAACCAACCAAATAAATGAAAACGATTCCCCACTGCCCACCTCAAAACACGTCATCTGCGGGCCTTGGTCCACAGCCTTCGGGCTCTTGGACCAGGGCCCACTTTCCAGCAACTTACACCCATCAATGACGGCCACGTTTGCCAGGTCACTGTCGCTGTCTCCCAAGCACCGGTCCGTTGTCCAGTGCCAGTCATAGCTGAGGTAATGCCAGCCTTGACAGAGAACATGCAGCCGGTACGGCATCACCGGATCCCACATCAGAGACACGGGCTTGTTCTTCCCATAGGAGCTAAAGTGGAGACTCTGCTTGAGGTACCAGTGGTAGTTCCCAATAGTCCACAGCTGCACTGTAGGGGGAGGAGGGGACTGTCAGGGGGTGGGGGTCAGACTGCAGAGGGCCTGCTGGAAGGGAAGAGGTACTCTCTGGAAATGACCCTTCTCACTCAGCTTCTTTATTAAAACAATAACAATAATGATGGCTAGGTTTATTAAAGTGAGGCAATTAGACTAAAGGTAGAACAAAACTCAATCCAAGAACAACTGATTCAGTCTCATTATGCTATTTTAGATGTAACTCAGTTTCCATGACTATCTATCTGGTATTAACTATGACTCAACCAATACTGTGGAGTCATATCTGACTTACAGTAACTCCATGTGGCAAAGTAGAACTGTGCCATGGGGGTTTTATACTGCAATCTGTATGGGTACAGAATGCTATGCCTTTCTCTCATATAGATACCGTCACTTGGCAGCTGAGCAATTAACCACTGCCCACCAGGGCCCCTTCTAAGGGAGATTAGCATTTAATGAACCTTTCCAATATCAGGAGTAGTCTCTCATAAACCAATTTATCACACAACCTAAGCTGATTTCTAGCTCTACTATCGGAAATCTCTTCAAGAATAAGGCCAAATCACGTTAAAACCAAGTCTGTTAAACAGATGAAGCACACAATTTAATATCTTTATTAAGGAACTAATGTTCTTAAAACATCTCTCTAGTCACTAATTCTTAATTGAGCAGTGACAGTAACTCTAATGTGGTTCTCTAGCTACATAATTACAATATTTCTACCTAATAAGCTGGAAAGTTAGACAACACGCTCCCTATACTCCATAAGGACAGAAGTTGTGGCGAGCAGACCATGGGCCTGGCCTCTGACTCAGTGGACTGTCAGACATGTTCTTCTCTGGCTGTACATATAAATCACTAGGGAATTTTAATTTATTTAAACATGCAGCTATACAATTCCTACTCCAACAGACTAACTCCAACTCTGAAATGAGGCCTGGGTTGAGAACTATTCTGTTGAAACAAAGAAAGAAGTGGAAAATAAAGTCTACAAACAGATTACAATTATGAATGCACAAATTTATAAACTGTTCCAAAGCAATACACATACTGGAAGCACACACACACACAGAACCCCAGGTGACACGTGATGTAATCTCAGGCTGGATAACCTAAGTGAAAGAGAACCCACGTGAAACACACACACACACTGGACAACCACACATTTCCTAAGTATAAAAGGCAAAAGTAAAGCTACATCACAAAAACAATAGGGAAAACTAGAAAAAATATCTGGAAAGAGTTGATACATAAAAAGTTGACACCTGACAAGAGTTGCTAAGTGAAAATTCTTACGATGACACAGCTAAAGAGGAACCAAAGTCATACGCAAAAGATAATGAGTGGCTGATGAATGTGTTTTAAAAGCTTGATTTTTCTACCATAAAACAAAGATGTGCACATTTAAGCTTTCATAATGTTCTAATTTTCATTTTACCTATGAGAAAAAATTTTAAAAGAACCTATAATACCCAGAATGGGTACCAAAGTCATATAATCCCTTGGGGCCAACAAACCCAGACAGAACTTGACTTAATTACTGTACATATTGAGCATCTTAATAATGCTCCAGTTGAAGAAACTGCTGTCCTGACTACAAAGCTTGAAAGCCATCTAGGAAACAATCAAGCAGTAAATGTATTTACATCCTTGGAAAGCTACGGAGGATTGAGAGCCCAGGGAGCCCCTCCTTCGCATGCACAGTCGTCCTGTGGCTCGCAGGGTCTTCAGCAGGACCACCGCCCCCAGAGAAAAGCACCATCCATCATGCAAACCAGAGCACTCTCACCTCTCCACTTTCTCCCCTCTGCTAACACTGATTCTCGGTGGGAGAGAGGAAGAAAACCCCAAAAACGTTTGATCAGACATGCAGCTGAATGGACGACCACAGGTGTCTTACCATACGTTTTCAGAGTGGATTGTTCTTCTGTTGGCAGGTCTTCCAGCCAAACTGTGAGCACCAAGGAGTCTGCATTCCAGAGCAGGCCATTCACCTAGCCGGAGAAACGTCTGTCAGGGCTTTGCGCTATGTGCTCACTTCAAGATCACAGAACAGGTGGTTTCTTACTCTCACAAACCAAATTATCTGCCTGTCTGAGCTGAACCCTAGCTGTAAACCATTAACCGACAGTCAGGGAACCAATTTAATCGTGAGCACCCCACCAGGTAAGCTGCAATAGAAAGGATCCTACAAAATGCCTGACTAGGACCTCTCACAACGGTCCAAGTCATCCAAGAGAAGGTCTCAGCGTCTGCCCCAGCCGAGAAGCACCCAGGGAGACATGAAAACTCAGAAACACAAACTCACTGCCACCCCGGTGATTCGGACGCATCGCTGCCCTCTTGGCCAGGGTAGAACCACTTTCGGGTCCCTGAAGCAGAACATGTTTTGTTTTGTTTTGGGGGGCTATGAATCTTTACAGGGGCAGAAAGCCTCGTTTCCCCAGGATCAAAGGGCTGATCTTGGGATTAGCAGCCCAACTTGTAACCTGCTACACTCCCAGGGCTGATAATGTGGGATCCTGAGTCAAAAGACAGCGGGTCTTTTAAATGGAATTATCTGAATAAGCTATGGCTTTCCTTGACCAGAGTGGCTACAGGGAGAAAGGAAAGGATAAAATATAAAACTCCCTATGAAGTAACAAGCCCTCGGAGATTCTGAGAACCTACAAATTAAGCAAGCGATCATGCCTGGAGAGCCTGTGGCCTCGGCAGTTAACTGAAGGCAACTAAAAAGCACTGATTCTAGTCACTTCTCAGTCCGACTCCAGGCTGTCCTGGCTGTAATCTGGACAGAAGCAGATCATACGGTTTTTTTTCTATGGCACCCACTGGGTGGGTTCCAACTGTCCACGTTCAGGCTAGTAGTGCCGTGTAAACCTAGGTATATTGGCATACCTTATGTATTTCTGCTAGAGGCGTTATCTGACTCCTGGCAACCCCAGATGCACCAGAGAATGGTATCCTGTAAGTTTTCAACAGCTGATATTCTGAACGTGGACTGGGTTTTTTTCCTCCACAGCATCTCTAGGTGGAATCTCTAAAACTGCGAAAGACATGCCACTTCTTCCTTGTAAAAACAATTTCTCTTCTATATCTGCATCTGTCTATCTAAACCTCACATGAGATGCCGCCACTTTTACTACGATCTACTCTGGAGTTAGTTATAGCTGGATAGAAAATAAAGCCCCCCTACAGCAATACAAAGTCCTTCTTCTGTGATGACAGAAAGACTTGGGCACCTACCTTCACCTTATCCTTGAGGAAAGGAAGAGTGAAGTGCCCGTGAAGAAGTCCGTTTTTCTCAAAGAACACAACATCCTGCTGGTTGGGTTTGTCTTGGGTCGATGCCATCAAGCCGCCGGAGGGCCTGAGAGCGAGCACACAGAGCATGCTAGCCCATCCTCGGGAGCCCCTGGCCAGCTCACCGCCAAGACGAGCTCGGAGAAATGACGCCCAGCAAAAGTCAACTTTCAGGCATCGAAGTCATTTTCAACCCTGTGTGTCCCTTCAGAATACATCGCCCTCCTGTGGGGCTGTGCCTACTGAAAGATAGCTCGGGCCGCTTTCTAAGTTGCCACATCCGCAGAGCCATGCGCACTTCAGTGACATCAGGGCAGCTTTCAAAATAAACCGATTATTTGACCATTCAAGTGCAAGCTCCTAGAAAACTGTCACTACTTCTCCTTCAATGCTACAATGTTAGCAAACAGCAGGAGGCTTCAAAAGGATCACGGGAAAAAATCCCATCATCTTTTATTTGCATTTTTCCATGACCTTTGAAGCATTCACAATCTATGCCCCAGCAGGTATTCTTCAACATCTCAATTCACTAAAAGCTTCTCAACAGCTTCATCGTGTTTATATTGTCTCTCCCAATGGTCCCTTAGTTGCTGAAGAGAAACAAGGTGTTTGAAGCCTAGGGGCCCAATGGTTTGCATGTAACAGGTGCTAGTGAGACAGAGGAGATGCTGCATGTATCTGCAATCAGGGCAGCTGCAGGGGACAAACAGGTGAGGACTGCACAAGGGACCAAGAGGGTGATGCAGATACAGGCCCACCACTGAGCCTGCATGTTCCCGAGCAAGCAGATCCTGCCAGCAGCCAGCAGAAGGAACTTCTTTTTCCAATTTCCTCCAAGTTCCAATTACTCCATCAAGATCTGGAAGCTGTAACTTCCCTCCCCAGCACAATTTTCTGTTGCACACAATGGCTGCAATAAGCCCATCCACAGCCATAACTTAAGAATGAAAACTGTATGGGCCTGGGAGTGATCAGATCTGCGAGAAAGGGCAGCAATAAGTATTCAACTTAAATCCAGACTTTTGGGGAGAAAAAAGTCTTACAGCCAAATGCAGGAAAATGCCCTCTGAGTAACAAACATCTGTATTTAACTGGTATCTCCCACACGCAGGGCTCCACAGCATCTTCTGAGATGATGGAGCATGCAGGGGAGGGGGGGGTATTCTCAAATGCCCACTCCCACTCACTTCCACGCCAAGGTCGGTCCCAGTCCTGCCACAGGCTCACTGGTCGACTGCAAAGCAAGCTCTCGACTCCAAACTCTGACCTTCCGGCCACCTGGGCAGGGAGTAAAGGGAGAAAACAGAAAGGCAAAACATTAGGATGTATTTTGTTATGCCAGAAACGTTTCGGACACCTTCTTTACTAAACAGAAATTGCCATGGCTTGAGAAAGGCACATTAGATCAAGCCCGTTGGAAATTTTAAATTAATCCTCACATTTGCATCAGGGAATGACATGTGAGACTGTCTACATGTTGGAGACCTACTTCGTGAAGCAAGTAAGAGAAGGTGTAAAACAGTTATGATAATGATCAAGGGAAGGGCAGATGGACAGGTGAACGGACAGCAGAAGGAATGAAGATGGAGAGAAGAGCCGAACTCCGTAGGGAACCCCCACGTAAAACTGAGGCTTTCATGCTTAGCGGGTGCAGCACCGGGACATAAGGGGGTGCTTCTAATCTCAAGTACTAGCCGAAAGAATGACGACTCAGGATGTGCTCAATGATATCTCACAGGTGGCCTCAAAGACGCTTGTAGCTCTGAACTCGACTCCTTAAACATTGAAAGCAGTGGACCTTCCCCTTGTACGTGTAAAGAAAGCGCCAGCCACAGCAAAAAGAAGAAAACCGTCTTGAACATGTAGGATTAAAAGTTTTGTTTTTGTTTCACTCAACTTATTTCCATACCTGTCTCCGGGCAAACAACACTCACAGCAACAAACTGTCCATCCCCACGCCAGGTAATCTGTGGTCTTTGGTCATCCCAGGGCAGAGCCGACTCAGGCTGAGGACAGGAAGACACAGTGATGTTATTAGCATGCTGAAGTAGTCCAGGGGCAAACATGCCACAAGCGATTATGCACCAAAGTAGCCCCATGCACCAAAATTTTCATAAAGGATCACCAAAAAAACTACAGTGCCCTCGAGTGGATTCCGACTCATCACAGTGTATAGCACAGTCCCTATTGGTTTCCCAGACTAAGTCTTTACAGGAGTAGAAAGCTTCATCTTTCTCCCACAGAGTGGTTGGTGGTTTCCAACTGCTAACCTCACAATAAGCAGCCCAATGCCCTCGACTCAAGTCTTCCCTCAACACAAGAACACTTTGTTCTAATAATCCACATTCTGTGATGCTCACCTCCCTGACACGATCGCTGAAGACAAAACGAGTGCATAAGCAAATGTGAAGAAAGCTGATGGTGCCCGGCTATGAAAAGATACAGTGCCTGGGGTCTTACAGGCTTGAGGATAAACAAGTGGCCATCTACCTGAAAAGCAACAAAGCCCACATGGAAAAAGCACACCAGCCCGTGTGATCATGAGGTGTCAATGGGATAAGGTATCAGGCATCTAAGACCTAGAACAAAATCATATGAATGTGAATGTTGGGGGAGGGATGAAAAGTGGAGACCCAAAGCCCATCTGTAGACAATTGGACATCCCCTCAATAAGGGTCACATGGAAAAGATGAGCCAGTCAGGGTGCAGTATAGCACTGATGAAACACACAACTTTCCTCTAGATCCTTAATGCTTCCTTCCCCTCACTATCCTGACCTCAATTCTACCTTAAAAATCAGACTAGACCATAACATGTACACTGCTACAGATAAGAGCCCGCAACACAGGGAATCCAAGATAGATACACCCCTCAGGGCCAACAAGGAAAGTAGAGATACCAGGAGGATTAGGGGAGGATGGGGGGGAGAAAGGGGAAATCAATCGCCAGGATCAACATATAACCCTCTCCCTGGGGAACGAATAATGGAAAAGTGGGTGAGGGGGGACAGAGGATGATGTAAGATATGAAAATAATAATCTATAACTTATCAAGGGTTCGTGAGAGAGGGAGGGTTGGGGAGGGAGGGGGGAAAATGAGGAGCTGATACCAAGGGCTCAAGTAGAAGAAAATGCTTTGAAAATGATGATGGCAATGTATGTACAAATGTGCTCGACACAATGGATGAATGTATGAATTGCATTGATAAGAGAAGTAAGAGGCCCCAATAAAAGTATTTAATAATAAATAAATAAAAGAGTAGCCCAACACAAAACCACGGAACCACCATTACTCCTACACAGAGGGCTAACTGAAGCACTCCAGAAACCTGCTTCTGGAACCCTTCCTTCCAAGAGGCCGCTCAGGCCCCGAAGTCACCCAACTAAACTGCCAGTTTCTCTGAGCCCAAGCCAACAGTATGAGACTTGTTTTTCTTTAAAACAGCTGGGAACCAGCATCCACTGGAATCAATATTAACAGTCACTGGGAAAGCTCAGCCAACACAAAAGGAAACACTACATCAATACAACTGAAAAATCAAATCATTCCTTAGAGTAAACTAATTAGCATCTGACTAATCCATTCAAATTGCCTTGAGTTGTGTAACTATCATCCAAAGTTTGAACATTCTCACCACCACAAGAAGAAATCCTGTACCCATGAGCGGTCACTATTTACCCTCCATACATAGGCCCTATTCCTCGTCCCCGGCCAACACTAATCTACTTTCTGTATCCAAAGATCTGCCTATTCTAGACATGTCACACAAATGGAGTCTTGAAAGACGCGTGATCTTTTGTGACTGGCTGCTTTCTACTTAGCAAAATGTTTCTGCGATTCATCCAGGCGGCAGTATCTATTAGTAAAGCACTTTTTTTTTGACAACCATAAACTTCAAAAAGTTCGTGGAAAAATGGAATTAAAAGATAATGAAACATCTTCATGATCTTTATGAAGCCCCGTTGTATATGATCTTAAGAGAGTGCTTGGAGGGTAACACACCACAATAACTGTTTTTAAAAGATAAAAGAAGTACGAATGTGCATAAACTATTTCCTTAGGCCTTGTTTATTTTCCCATTTCTCTTTCATTCCTACAAAAACATCACTTAAAAACCTGAAGGATATGAAAGCTCTGCTAAGCTAAACAGAAAGATGATGCTTTCGGCTCCCATCGAGATTTACAGCCTCAGCAGTCCTCCGGGGCACTTCTACTCGGGCGTGTAGAGCTGCGAAGTCCAAATCCAGTGATGGCAGTGAGTGAGGGAAACAGAGAACTGCTAGTTGAGGCTGAGGAAGCAAGGTCATGTCTGGGAATACTTCCTCCATTTTCCTGCCCATTCTTTGCTGCTTCAAATGGGCCCGGGGGGCACACAGAATAGTAAAGTTGACTGAGAATGCATGCCTTACTCAAAACATTATCTTGAAATATAAACTATGCAGTTGGTTTTTTTTGTTTGTTTCACTTCAAAAATTTCTTACCAATCGTTAATTCTATTATCCCCAAAATTACGTATGGACCACTAAGTTATTTGAAGCTCCCTGATACATGATTCCTTCCCAATCTTATCACGGCCCTGGCCTGGGAGCCATACCATGTCTACTTCAGAGAGAACACGGAGCCTCAAATGGCAGGATGCCAAAGAATAATAAAAAGTACACATCTTCTTGGTGCCTTACTTTTACTCAGTGATAATGCCTTTAAATGAGTGTTTTCACAAGGTTCATACTATAAATGAAGATGAGTATAAAGTATAAAGGTTCATACTATAAATGAAGATGAGTATATATAACATGGTAGCAGACACTTGTGCAAAGCGACTTCCCCACACACTGCCGGAGGATGCTTGTCTCACACTGCCTGCCTTAAGGGGCACTCTAACCTATTAGATCCACTCATCAGGTCACCACTAAAGTCCCTGAGATTTTCTAACCCGCAAGGAAGGAAAACCAGGGAGCCCTGGTGGTGCTGTGGGCAAGTGTTGGTCTGCTAACTCCAAGGTTGATGGTTCAAACCCGCCAGCAACCCACAAGAGAAAGATGAGGCTCTACTCCCATAAAGATCTAGTGCCTCGGCAATGCTGTACAGGATCACTGGGGGCAGCAGGTTTGGGTTTCCAGTGAGTCGATGACTCCAGTGTGTGCAGGGCAGTGCGTGCTCGGGAGAGCGAGGGGAGGGCATTCTCTTTCTACCTGTGAGGCCTCATTTCTTTAATTGGATGGAGAAGCCAGCCAATGACTTCTTTGACGGGTGATGCCTGTGCTCTCGCAGAGCTCTAGAGCAAGAGAGGGGTATCTGTCACCAGCTTCCAACTGGGCGACCTGGATTTCCTGGTGGAAATTTCCTAAGGAAAGGTCTTTATCCATCAGACCAACCTTACCATTTGTATCTGCATAGCTGTTGGCCTGCCTTCGGATCCATGGAACTGCGTCTCCTTTTTGCCCCACCCAACAGTGATAAACTTGCCTAAAGAACAAATTAAGAAAATGCAAAACAACCAATAAGTAAGTGAAATAAAGTGACAGCAGTTTCATTGTTCTTCTTCGTGAAGCAGTCACCGGCCATTACCTAGATCCTCTCTAAGGCCTCTCAGTTCTGGACTGAGAAGCAGCCGATGTTAGCTAACCCTATTTTCCATAGTGACCCAATGACTCACAGCACCCTGAGTAATCCAGGGTGTGTCGCTGGCTTCTAGGAAGCATCTCTCCTTGGCAGTGGACTCCCTCAGTTGCCTGGCCTACTCCTCCACCCTCAGCTTTCCTCTATTCCGTGCAATTCAGCCCACTCAGCTCCAGCGCTGCTTCCCCGGGAAGCCTTCCCTCTCCAGGTACCCCCTCCCTCCTCCCACCCCCTCACACTGCCCATGCATTTCACTCCTGTACTGGGGGGCTCCACAGCAGGAAAGCTGGCCTCTTCACCACTGTTCATGGTCCGCAACACCAAGCACCTAGTCGGCTTCACAGCACTGACTTAGTAAATGGTTTCAGAACAGATAAAGTAGTTTTGAAGGAATAGCTGCAGTTTCCTAAAAGATTTTTCAGAGCTGATGAAGTAAGATGGCAAGAGATTGGACCTCAGCAAACATTTAAATCCCTTCTGCCCTGCCTATCTCCTCAATCAGGCCATCGACCTGGTGCCTTTAATGTGGCCAGAGCACCTTCCACTCAACAAGCGATCTCTTCACCTTCAGTACGCCCCCAGCCTGAGTGCCTACAGGGCCTCAGCTAGAACTCAGCAGAAGTTGTTCCTGCACAGGGCAGATTCAGGTCTTGTCGCTAAGTCCAAATGTCAGCCTTTTTTCCTACCTCTTGTTTTCCTCTCCAAAATGGTCTCCCAGCGAAGCGTCCCCTATTCTACTAGCACAGGACCCCCAGATGAAGCCTCTCCTAGGGCTTGCACAGCAAGATCTAGGGGACCTGACCCACAGTCTGCCGGGCCCCAGGTTACTGACAAAGGAAGCCAATCTCTAGACCTGTGGAGGCAGCAGAGGGTGTCTTTTAAGGCCTGAGATGTCCAAAGGTGCCTATCAGACATTGAATAAGTAGATTTAAGTTTCACAGTACATTGGTTTAGGACACAGTGATCAGTGTGCAAACAAATGATCAAAACCGAGGAGGAATTCCAGGCCACAAAATGCTTCACGCAGGCTTTACTCACTTTCGCCAAAGTCGTCCTGGTGGATTTGCTGCTCCAGGATTGGTTCAAAGTCTTTGGTCATCATAATCAGGGTCTGCTGACCTAGGAGGAGCACCAGCAAGGGTTTCCATGGCATGTCATGAACTCGACACACCAGCACTAAAGCTACAGAGCTGAGGGAGAAGAGCTGATAGTCACAGCAGGACACTTGGGGCTCACTTATATGCCCTGATGTTTACTTCACCTCGTGCTTATTCTCAGCTCCCCTGCATGCAGAGAGCCCTAGGAGCATGCACTGCTGGAGACAAAGTCAGTCAGGCGGCACGCTTGCTTACCTGTGGCTAGCAGCACCAGCTCTTGGTCAGGACTCCAACTCATGACAGAGATACCGCTGGCTACACTCCCAACGCACTCCAGCTAGACAGAAAAGGGCAAGAGAGAGTGTCAATCGCCAGCACCTATGTCAGTATCTACTCTGACTTTAACCAAAACAAATGAAGACAAAGCACACAAACATGAATTTACTAACAAACATTGAGAACAGGTGTTAAGAGATGAGGCATGACGTTAGGCACGGGGATTAGAAATGACAGTGGTCACTCCTTCCTTCCAGAGTTGTCTCAGGAGAGAAAGACACTGAAGCAGGGTTAGGGCTGAATCAGGGTTCTCAGAGAAGCAAAGGGGACGCTCAGAATGACAAGTGACCAGGAAGTCCTGGGCAGTTTTTTTAAGAGGTGCCTTAAAAAGTAAGAACAGGGCTGGGAGAGAGAGCAGTTAAAATTCAGAGGCAAAGGTACAACACAAGTGTCCACATAAGCGGGTGTGATGTGTGTGGTGGGGCGGAGATCAAGCTAAAGAGAAAGCTGGTGAAGAAACAATGTGAGGTCTTCGTGGCCAGTCAGGAGCAAGACCGCTGTCTGCCCACAGAGGGCTGAGAGCACACCACTGACGAGTCATGTGTACAGAAGGAATTCAAAAATCAGGAAACAAATCCTACCAGGTGTTGGAAAATAAAAGTTGCCTTTTAAACACAGGGAATGCAATTCCTTTATACTTGATGACTGCAGTACTTCTACCCATAAACTGAGACAAGGACTGCTACTACTGCACTATAATATTCTCAGTTCCTTACATCTGGTTAAGGGTGTAGTTGTGTGTATCTATTAATGGTTATAAAGGTTAAGGGGGAAGGGGTCAGATTTAGACCACCAGGGTTCACACCCCCTTTGAAACTATGTAACCTTAAGCTCTTAGCTCCCTGATCCCCTCCTCTGAAGAACAGAGAAACAAGTTACCGCCTAAGGTTGGAGTGAAGAGTAATGTAATTTGGCATGAACAGCCCTTAAGAGAGTTTCCTGCACATTGTAAATACTTACTATATGACGGCTATTCCTATGCTAATAACTACTGTGACACAGTCGATGTTAAAAGAGATTACAACTAATAAGCAGGTATGGAAAATGAAAAGTAATCAAGCATTGTACCCTATCTGTCCATATGTAACTCACATAGCACACAAAGGAGACTAATGGAGGGGGCTCTCCATTTGCAGAAAATCCATATAATGTATACATTATTTTTGTAAAAAGGAGTCATTTGACATCATTGCTGTTAAGAAGTTAAAGGTAGAAACCCAGACATTCAATCTGAGAGCTTATGCCCAAGTAGAGAAAGAGCAAATGCCTGAAATCTAGATCACCTGGTAGTTTTAAGGTAGGCACATACTAACTGTGTATTACTTCATATCTATAGTTCAGGGACTCCAGAGCTAGCTGGCAATGACATGTAATCAGTACTCATTACAGAAAGCTCAAGTCATATAAACATTCCTAAATTGAGAAAGAAGGGTTATAACTCAAGTTCAGATTCTAATAAGAGGTGATATACGTAAACCACCCAAGAATGGGATGGTGTGTTTATATCTACATAAAAGAAAAACGACAGATAAAGCCCATCCATCATCCAAATTTGGAATATCTTCAGTGTTCCGATTAACAGATACAGTAGACAAATACTGAGCTTTAGGAGAATTCTGACATACGGCGAATGCCGGGCCCACAACCGTTCTGAAGAAACAGTCACTGTAATATGGCTACTCGTTGGAAAGCAGCAGCGCAGGGCAAGCGCCTTGCTTGAAGACATGCATGCTCCTTTCTCAGTGACGCCCCGCCCCGCTCACCTGGTGTGTGCTGAGATTGCAGAGCACAACGTCCCCAGAGGCCGTGGCCACGCACACAGACTCCTGATCCAGCAAGTTCTGAATACCGACAAGGCGGCCACTTCCGTCCTCTGGGAGAAAGCCTTCTGCCACCAGCGAAATGTCATTCTTCACCTTCCACCAAAACACACACCAAATTAATGCCGTCTCCTTTCCCACAGCTTGGACCACTTCCAGAAATGCCTTTTCATGCTGCTTTTATATCAAGAAAGCTTTCAAAATGCCTTTTCCTGGACTGAAATCTTGATTTTCACTTCAGAAATACCACAAATCCATCCTCTTTCACAATGGCTATGCCTAGTGCTAGCATTCTCCACCACGCACGTACCTCTCTTGCAATGGGGTCTATTTCGAGCAGGCCATGTTCGGAGCCAACGAGCACCGTGCCTTGTTCCGTCCAGAGAGAGAAGCACTGGGGTGTCCCTGGAGCCGGAATGTCCCTGAACTCCAGGGTCCGAAGTAACTTCAGATTTCGCATGATGAAGCAAGTCCCAAGACAAGCACACTTATCTCCTGATATTTATTCCTGAAAGAGAATGGAAGAGATTAATAATGATAGAAGACAGAACTCAGAAGTAATGATTCAGGGGAAGCAGGGAAGGGCTGGGAAGTGATGTGGCATAATACTTCTGGTTGGGCTCCTGGGTAGAAAGATGAGGCTTTCTAATGCCAGCCTAGGAAACCCACAAGGGCAGTTCTACCCTGTCCCTTAGGGTCTCCGTGTGAGTCAGATCAACTCTCTGGCACCGAGAGAGTGGAGGGGTAAAAACTACCTGTGTGTCACTGGGAACCAGTGGGCTGAAGTGGGTTATGTGAATGTGCATTGCATACTCCGCCACAGGGATGCAAGGAGGCGGCCTGACCCACTCGCTGCTCACAGCCACAGTCCATGAACCGAAGTTTCACAAATCTGTTTGGCGCTTTTACTCCTGAGGGTCAAGATTCTTGATTTCAGTGTCTGTTCTTTAAGGAACATTTAGTCATCAGTTATTCCTTAGGAAAAGTTGGAAAGAACAAAATTAATGGGGGCCTATTTTTGCTTGGCAAGATAAACGTATCTTTATAACCACACGGAAAAACAAGACTGATTAAAACTATATGAAAAGCTCAATGTGTATGGACTGGCAGTTGGAGAGAATCTGGAATTGATGACTCTACTATCTCCTGCTGTTTGTGCTATGAAGTTATTCTGACTCATGGCGACCCTGTTTCCTCGGCTTGAGCCCAGGTAGTGTAGAGGTTACACGTGGGACTGTTAACTGCCAGGTAGCAGTTTGAGATCACCAGCCACTCTGAGGGGAAAAGATGGGGCTTTCTACTCCCATGAAGAGTTTCAGTCTAGGAAACCCACAGGGGCAGTTCCACCCTGTCCAAAGGGTAGCTTTGAGTCAGAACTCAATGGCAGTGAGTTTGGCTGGAATCTTTAAGGAAGCAGAATCACCAGGTCTTTCTGCTGCAGAGCTGCTGGGGAGGTTCAGACTGCCAACCCTTCAATTAGTAGCCAAGGGTCCACTAACATCCATCAAGTAAATGTGTAGCAGCACAGGTGATTCAGCGGTTAAATGGCTTGGAGCCCCTTTTACAGAGTCGCTAGGCGTCAAAATGGGCTGACTGGCAAAGGGCGGGGTAAGGACAGACACTCTACGAGACACACGCAACAAACACCCCGAGCCCCCAACCACTGAGAACAGAGCCACACCACATGAGCTCCTTCTTTCTCACCTTTAGCCTCAAAACTGACCTTCTGAGGACTTGTTGTGCTGTCAACACTTTTTTACTTCCTTATCTTCTAAGAAGTGATCCTCCCCAGGATTAGCGCCCTTTGCAATCTCCAACCTCCCCCTCAGGCCTCCTTCACTCAATTTTTCTCAGTTCTCAGGCATACTAAACATCCCTTCAGAGTTAGGGCAATCTCAGATCCTCTCCTAACTTCCTGAAACCTACTCCCTTTTCTTCCCTTGCCCATTTATCCATCCATCTCTTGGGTAATCATCATGTCCTTGACTACAGCTAACCGGATCTAACTGCCTAGTCCAGGGCCTCCAAACACACTCAATCCATGTGTTCTAGAGCAGGGGCCGACAAACTGCCACTCAAGAGCCGTATGTGCACATACATGCAGCTCTGAAATAAAATTGAAAAAATTTTTAAGGATATTATTCAGATAATGGTTATCTCATTTGTTTGAAAAATATATTTACGACTCTCGAATAATTTTTAAATTGTTGTGAAGGCATGGATTGGCTCTTCCATCTCAAAAGTTTAATGACCCCTGTCCCAAAGTAAGCAGAGAGTAAACTGTGCTAACCAGTTTGGTGGTCATACCCACCAGCTACACCAAGGAAAAATATGAGGTCATTCGCATCCGTGAAAACTGACAAAGCCCAGGGAACCTTACAGGAGGGTGCTAAGAGTCAGAATAAGGCAGTGAGAGGTTTTTTGGATGTTATCACAAGGCCATCTCTTTAAGTATACAGAATCCAACCAGGGATCCGACCGGAGAAATAAAGAATTTCTTACCAAATGACCCTTGGCCCATTGCCCTGGAGTCTATTTCAACCAGCAGGAGCCCTGGAGGGCAGAGTAGACTTGCTCCAAGGCTGAAATATTTAGAAAAGGGGAATGCTATGTAGTCCTCCCAAGGTGCTGTTAAGGGGTTCAAACCACCAACCTTTGAGTTCACAGCAGAGCCCTTAGCCAGGGCTCCTCCACCAAATGACCCCAAACAAAACAAATCAAACCCCACTACCTTCAACTCGGACTCAAGGCAACCCCACCAGGCAGAGTAGAACTAACTGCTCCTTCCTGCTTCCCAGATTGTACATCCCTGCAGGAGCAGCCAGCCTCTACTTTCAACCCCAGAGTCAGCCGTGGGTTTGAACCTCTCACACTACTGGTTAGCAGCCCAGCACTTAACTCACTACAACACCAGAGTGACTAACCAAATGACTGCTTTCTCCATTTGGGGACATGAAATGAAGTGGCATTTCTATTGTATCGCTCGAGCTGAAACGTTGGTCTTCTTTTTGTTCACCCTTTCAAACTCATCCAACTAGATCAAATTCTCGAGTTTCCAAACACACAAGGGCCTTCAAAAACTGGCCCCTGGAGAATCACGGAAGCAACCAGCGAGTCGTTCAATATGGCTGTTGGAAAGGACAGCTCCGGGGCACGTATGACGCATGTCTTCGATCTACCTTCTCCAGCCTCCTTTCCTCATTCTTGGGATTTGCAGCTACCATACTGAACTACTCATGGTTCCTTCTGTGGTTCTAAATGTACAGTTCGGATCCCGGCGGGCCACAGCACCCCAATCCGCCCACGGTGCTGCTTCCATTAAACAAGGGCTGAGCATTTACTTGCCACCTGTAAGGGGCTGAAGGTTCAAGAAGGTGCTAAGAGTGACTGGAATTGGATTGGCACAGGGGAAATCACGTCCCTGAAAAGGTCCCAGACCCAGAAGAGGCACACAGCCCAGTACCCTAACCTCTGTAACCACTGCCTACTACTATGGACCAATTCATTCTATTTGCTTTCAGGGGTAACATCCGTCCTCTGCAAGGAATCTAGAGGTTGTACCCGTGTAGCTGGAAGAACGCAAGTTCCGGGCCCAAGCCACCCCACCAGCACCCCCATCCCACGGTCGCGAGGTGGAACCCCGGAGAAGCCTGCAGGCTTCAGAAAAGCGGTGCACCCCATATCAATGCCGCATTCCACTCCCAGACCCTCAGCAAACGGAAATTGGTACTCTGGTCACTTTCATCAGAGCACCCCTAATCAGAGCCCGGGACCCCTGCCTGCTAACCTGGGTGGGTGTCTGGGACTCTCACCTGCCCGCGCTCTGAGGAACGAGCCTCCCTGGGGACGCGTGGCAGGTCTCCGGAGTCGGCCGGACTGCGCACGCACCCGCCTCACTGCGCAGCTGCCGACCCCTCAGGGTGCACGCTGGGACTTCGAGCCACCAGGCCCCCGGCCCCAAGGTCTAGGGCTGAGGAGGGCGGGCGGGTGCGCCAGTGACGCGCGAGCCAGGCAGCTGGACGGACACACGCTGGACTTCAAGGACGGAGGGGGCGTGGCTGCAAGGGGGGCAGCCAGGAGGCGGGGGCCCCCAGGCTGCTCCCAGTTTTCCGCCGGCCGTAGTCCGGGAAGGCAGAGGTAGAAGAGTTTCCCTGGCCACCCGCCCTTGGGCCCGCCACTTCTTCCACCGTATTGTATTTATCCCCGCTCTGCGCGTGGCTAAGCGTTGGGCTGTTAGTCGAGAGGTGAGCCGATCGAGCCCACTCGTTGCTCCACCAGAGAAAGCTGAAGCAATCTGCTTCCACAAAGATTCACTGGAAACCCTTCGGGGCGGCTCTCCTCTGTCCTACAGGGCCACTAAAAGTCGGAATCACCCCCAAGGCCGTGAGGTTTCGTACCTCCCACTTCAAAATCTCGTGGCTCGCAGCGGTAGGCGGAGCCGGCATGCCAGGGACGTAGCGCGCGTGCGCGTGACGTAAGCGGCGCGCCGGAAAGGCGTCCGCGCGGGGTCTGCAGGGAGGAAGCGCTTGATCCCAGGAGGGCGGGGTAGCCACGCTGGAGGTCGCCCAGGAGGGCGGGGTAGCCACGCTGGAGGTCGCCATGGCTACGGAGTCTGCGGCCGCTGCGCCATCTATCCCGTCGCTAGTCGATCGGTACTTCACTCGCTGGTACAAGGCAGGTAAGGGAGAAGCCGCTCGGGCCTGCTGACGGCCTCGGCCGCGCCGGCCTCAAGCTGTGGGACCCCAGTACTCAGCCTGCAATCCACGGACGCTCTCCCGGCGCCTCCTCCACGTCAAAGGGACTGGATGGATCTCTCCCTTCCTGACGGACGGAATGCAATTTCCAAAGGCGGGAAATACTCCCTGGGACGTTTAGGGCCTGGCGTGCGCGGTGCATATTTCTAGGTTGCGTGCGGGAACAGGAGTAGTCTAAGATGATGTCTGCGAGCTAGGCAAGAGCAGGAATTCAGTGCTTTAGTGTCTGGCAGTTTGGGAGGCGTCGTTTTATCTTTATCCTGCCCTTAATGCCACGTACACATTGGAGATACATTACAGTATATAAGTGATCACATTGTAGTAATTAAGGTAGCGGCGATAGGGCTGGAAAGGATGGAATGAAAGCATTTAGAAAAGTACCCAGGTAACTTGCACCATTTGTGTGACGGTGGTGGTGGTGACCCATGCTCTCATGGTAGGTAGCATGTTCATTGAATTGGGGGGATACAGAATGCTGGCTCATGAAATTAATCACCTTCACTGTGAATGAATGAGTCTGGGTTAGATCCTTTAGGTGGTTTATAGGAAGCCTTTACGTGCATCTTTTTTAGGGAAATGTGTCTCCAATCCTGTAATTACTGTAGCTCTATGAATCAAAGAAACCATAGTGGCTGCATGCATTTGCAAACCCTCTAGAAAAGTTCATGTTGCCATTGAAAATTATGCACAGGCGCGCGCGCGCGCGCACACACACACACACACACACACACACACACATACACAACTTTTAGAAAAAGTAGTAAATATTGATTCAATAACCACCAGGCTCATTTACTTTTCTTCTAGATGTCAAAGGGAAACCCTGTGAGGACCACTGTGTATTGCAGCATTCTAACCGGTGAGCAGACTGGGAATTTAAATGCACCAATTCTATTTCATTTTCCCTCCTGGTCTTATAGCCTGAGAGAGTCTTGGATTGAACAAAGCCAAACCAAACAGACTCAGTGCCACGGAGTCCATTTTGACTCACAGCGGTCCTATAGGTCCAAATTGAATTGCCTCTGTGGGTTTTCAAGGCAGCAAGTCTTTGCAGAAGCAGAGTGTAGTGGTTGGTTCACCATGTGCCTAGCAGTTCAAGGCGTAACCCACTATGTCTCGAGGGGTCCTTTCGGATTGAACAAGTGTCTATTAAGTAATATCTTCCACTGTGTGGAAATGATGTTATGGGGGTTTGGTTGGTAAAAATTAATCTTCCACCACCTAGTGAATCTTATAAGCCTGATTACCCAAATGTCCACAAGGGGAGCCATACCCTCAGTCGGCTACTACTTGATATAGCCAGCCTCTCTAACCACAGTGAATTGCCAGACTGCCCAAAGGGCTGGGGTAGAGGCATATGCTGTATCCTGCGCTTACTGATGTGCCTGGGTTCTCTGCTTTACATTGGTGCCACTACAAAGGTTTTGGTAGCCTGGGAAGGGAATTCACTCCTGTGCTGCCCTCTTTTGTTGATGCATTCCTTATTCTATAGTCATCCCCCAAGAGTAGCAGAAGGAGAATGGGGGAAATAATGGTTTGAGGAATAAGTGTCAGCTCAGATAGTCTTGTGCGAGTAGGAACACTGGGTTATGGGAGGAAGAAATGATGCCAAGCAGTAACATAGCATCCATTTTTTGCTCCTTGCAGAATATGTGTCATCACATTGGCAGGATCTCATCCAGTTCTTCAAAGTGGAAAAACGATCGAAAGCATTTCCTATCAGATCAGTACCAACTGTAGCAGACTTCAGAACAAGGTCTCTGGGAAATTTAAGCGGGTATGTTCCTGTGATTATTTTCTTAAATTCTGTGGGCATCTACTTAAATCTTCTACATTCACAGTAATGACAGATCTAGTCTGAAAACTCATAGTGTATACCCAGCATCCTTCTCTGGCAGTGTAAGGCACTCGGTCTCAGTGTACTCAACCCTAAAGATATTCTTTTAAAGAAATTCATAAGACCAAAATATCCGTTAACATCGTCTCTATTTGCCCCTGAGGAGGGAAGGTAAGTATTTGAAAGGACAATGCTAGCACTAATACAAAGGAATATTTTGTCCCTTCTAGTTTTAAAATCTTGTATGATTAGTAAGCCAGTATCAAGTTCTGTAGGAGCCCTGGTAGTGCAGTGGTTATTTTGGGGGGTGCCAGTTGCAAGGTCAGCAGTTCAAAACCACCCTCTGATCTTCAGGAGCTAAAGAAGGCTTTCTACTCCTGTGAAGAGTTGGGAACTCACTGGGGCATTTCTACCCTGTCCAGTAGGATCACTATGAGTCAGAAAAGACTTGGTAGCAGTGAGTTTGGTTTGAGTATAAAGTTCTGTAAAACTTAAGTGACCGACTTTATCCTTTATTATCACATAAACTAAATAGACATAAATTCATGTAGTTAAGAAAATAAAAGCCATCTGAGAAAACACAGTATTCTTTGCTCTTTTTGTTTTTCAGTATTTGCCAATCAAATACACACTACCCATACTCCGCCTTCACACAGTATTACATGTACAAAATGTTCTCTCTGGACACATTAAAAGCAGGTATCACAGTAAGAAAAATTTAATAATACACCAAAGAGTCTTAAACCCACTGGTTGGGAGTTTCTGTGGTGAGCTAGGGCCATTTATTGAATTTATCCTAATAATTTCTGCTAATCATTCAAGTCAGGAAGGACTGTTTTTGGGACCCTTGTTCTAATTCTCCTTTGCAGACCTGAAATTCCTGATTTTTCCTCCCTTGAGAAATAAGTGGACTTAGGAAAGCATGCAGAGAAGCTCTCTGGAACTATAAATTCTACAAATTACAATGAACAAATTAGTACTTGTGAAATACCTCTGAGTAATTTCTGCCTAAAGTAATAACACTGTTTTATTTGTAAAGAACAGAGAAGAACCTGCATGTTGAAGCC
Source organism: Echinops telfairi (assembly GCF_000313985.2). Lineage (NCBI taxonomy): Eukaryota > Metazoa > Chordata > Mammalia > Afrosoricida > Tenrecidae > Echinops > Echinops telfairi. The sequence goes on from NW_022111310.1 coordinate 12,874,187, forward strand.
ACTAGAGATATTTTTTATCAGACCCCAGCACTACCAAGTGCCAAACCCAACCCAACTGCCATTGAGTGGAAAGGAAATGGTAAAAGGGTCATGCACCCCCTTACAGAAGGGCCACGGGGAGGAGACGAGCCAGTCAGGGTGCAATATAGCAGCGATGAAACATACAACTTTTCTCTAATTCTTTAGTGCTTCCTCCCCCCACTATCATGATGCCAGTTCTACCTTACAAATCCAGCTAGACTGCCAGTCACGGTGCGATGTAACAATGATGAGAAATACAACCTTCCTCTAGTTCCTAAAGGTTTCCTC
>NW_022111310.1:12875861-12918007 GCF_000313985.2 Echinops telfairi
CAGAGTACTTACTTCTCCCTTGTAGGATGGATACAGGATTCTTCTTTTACTCCTGAAAACTTTCATTTTCCTCAAAGTGCATTTTACATCAGAAAAACATTCAAAAACTGAGTGACATTGGTAGCATTCCTTTAGCTATTGAATTACAAATAAGGCAAAAGTCTTTAACATTGTCCAACATTGCCGTCATACTTGGGCATGTTGAATTATGTATGATTGTTTGTTGGCTTTTGGAATCTTTATACCTGGCCTTGTGTTACCATTTTGTTGGCAGCTGGTAAAGCGTGTTTTTGTGCAGTTTACGAAGCTACCGACTGCACATTGACTCTCACTAGACTGGTTCTGTGAGGGCGGGCACTGTGTCCCAGGTCTCAATTCCCGAGAGCCTCGGGTGTAGCCAGGCGTGCAGACAGCAAGCACACACAATATCAATGTTTAGTTTTCATGGCCTTAGATCATTTTTATTTAGAAGACCCTTTGCAGAGATATAACCTGTTACAACTCTGATGACTGCCTCTTACAGGAAACTAAACATGGGCATCAATTAATTTCCCTTTTGATTACACAGGGGGCACAGTTTCTAACAGAACTCGCACCTCTGTGTAAGATTCACTGTGCAGATGGAGAAGAATACACTGTCTCTAGGTGAGTTATTTTCAACTACAATTTAAGAGAAAGAGGGAGGTCCTTTTATTTTTCTCACTAATACATGTGCGTCCATGTATGTGTTTTAAATAGCTGTGTTCGAGGACGGTTGATGGAAGTGAATGAAAACATTCTCCGTAAGCCGTCCATTCTGCAAGAGAAGGTAGGAAGCCAGGGAGGGATAGGGGAGGTATGATCCCACCTATAGCTTCTAGAGTACTTCTGATCAGAAGATAGTGTTGAATGCTGTTTCCTTTCCAGCCATCCACTGAAGGCTACATTGCAGTCGTCTTACCCAAATTTGAAGAAAGCAAGAGCATAACAGAAGGGCTCCTGACACAAGAGCAGTATGAAGAAGTGGTGGGGAAGCGCATTCGTGCCTCTACAGCTCCGTCGTGAGGATGGCGCTGGAGGCCGTCAGGGCTCTGAAGAAGGACCGCCCATGGATGCATGCTTCTCCACCGCCAGCCTGCTGCAGGGCAAGCCTGAGCCATCGTTTGCCAGCTGTCCCCTCCACCATTTCTAAGGAGCCTTGCTTCGACCTTTGTTTTCTACAGCTCAGACCCCCCCAACCCAGTTCTCTCTTCTTTCATGTCTTTGTTCTCACAGTTGACAAACCACCAAGACCTCTGGGTTTTATTTTTCTCCAAATGCAATGAGGGGAAAGTTCAAACACGAGTTTCACGTGGCAAAGAAAAGTTCTTTTACCCATCTTCCTAGCACGCAGAATACTGCATGTTGACACATTTGAATGTTTTAGCATCGTTCTGTTTTTGCCTCTTCTCCATCATTTTGAGATTTTAAAACATAAAAAACCTGCTGGCCTTTGATAACTCAATCTGCTTCAGTCTGGCACCACCAAAAAAATCTATTCTACCCCATGAGGGACAGTGCCTTTTGCCTCCTCACCCCGCTGGGTGGAGCGTGCCCCTTCTCTCCCCCTGCTGCAGGGATGGCTTTCCTCTGACACGCGGGGCCCCAAACGCTGACTTCTTACGAGAGGGACACGGGAAACGCTGTCTTAAAGTACTCTGCAATGTGTGGCAGCATCGCAGTGCCATGTTGGGTTGCTGGTTGTAACACAAACTTGGCAGTCCTTTGGTCTGGCGCTCTCCTTACGGCATCACCAGCAAAGCCTGCCTGAGGACACATCACCGAAGGGCAGATGCCTTTGAACATCATGTCACAATATTAAAAACAACTGTGGCTGGAGGTTAAGATACCTATTTATAGTGAATTGCAGAAAAAATAGTTTTCATTAAGGGCTAAAAAGCACACTTAAAGACGTGTTTTTAAATAAAAGAATTATTTAATACAGAAATCATGCTGTTCATTCTTTTTAGTTCTTAGGCTATTGAAATTCTACGTTATTCCTACCCTACCACGTTAACATTTTCCATAAGAAAACTCTCTTCAAATACGTAAAGGTATTTGTCAATAAGACCAAAATAAAAATGGTTAATTAACGAGAAAATACATACTTGTAAGGTGTGTGCCAGTGTAATTATCCCCAACTATGTCCACGAGACATGAGACAGGGAATTTATTCTAAAAGCACCTACATTGATGGTCAGAGGCGCCATGGAGTGGACTGCAACTCAGAGCAGCCCCATGCAGGGTTTCTGGGCGGCTCAGCCAGCCTCCTGCAGAGCAGCTGGTGGGTTTGAAGGGCCAGCTGTGGTTAGCGGGCTAATGCTCGCTCAACAGCACCCCGGCGTCCCATGACACTGATGGCACTAAGCTAAAAACCGGCTCATTCCCCTTTGGTATCACAATGATTATTGAAGAGGGATTGTTTTAGGACAAAGATACTGAAGCTGCTAAATGAATGATCTATTTTACATATAAAGCCACTTCACACTTCCCCGTTTCTAAAATAACACTGCTGGGAATAATACTGATAGTTTTGACTGCTTAAACATAAAGGTCATTACCGAGGCTGAATGAGAGGATGAGCAAGGTAGACTTGACTAACTCAAAATACACACCTGTAGATGCATTATCCCTGAGCCCTTTGAGGATCTAAAGGTTTAAAAACGAGGCTTCATTGTCTTTCAACTGCATTTTCTACGAACGTTTCAAAGGCCCCTTGTACGTACTAGTCTGTCTCTAAGGTGAGTCCACTAGAACCAGCTTGATACACCTTCACAGAATTCAAATGGAAATGAGATGATGTTTACTTGCTTCAAGTCCCGGTAGTGTCGTGGTTAAGCACTGGGCTGCTGACCACGAGGCCAGCAGGGGGACCCCATGAGCCACTCTTCTATACCAGTCGGGTCTTGTCCTTGCCAGGTGCTGTCCAGTCGGCTCCAGCCCACAGTGACCTCTATCACAAACACACCAGTTCCAACTCATTTAGGATCTTCCTCTTTTTCCACTCACTACCAAGCATGATGTCCTCTGCAGGGACTGGTCTCTCCAGATAACCTGTACAAACTGCATGAGACAAAGTCTCACCACCATCCTTGCCTTGAAGGAGCATTCTGGTTGTGTTTGTTCCAGAAGAAATCTGTTCTGTTGGCAGTCCACAGTACTGGCAGTATTCTTCACCAGCACTGTAATCCAAAGGCACCCCTTCTGCAGTTTTTCTCATTCATTGTCCACCTTTCACATACACAAGAGCCTAGAACATTGCACCAAGGATTTGTTGTTGTTTCCCATTAGGCAGTGCACTTGTTCCTTATTTGAGGATAGCAAAGGCTGTCGTGGACTGCCCTATGAGAATCCTTAAGAAGCCTTCCCATCCCCCTACAGTCCTTTGTTCCTTCAGACTTCTTTTGGTGCTCACAATTCAAGAAGTGCAGAATTCTTCAGGGAAAGGTTACTAAAGAAACCCACAACCCAAAGCCTACTGCCATCAAGTCAGTTCTAACTTAGTGAGCCTACAGAGGATTTCCAAGGCTGTAAGTCTTCACAGATGCAGACAACCTTAACTTTTCCACCAGTTGATGGGTTTGAACTGACAACCTTGCAGTTAGCACTCCAATACTTATCCGACAGCTCCATCAGAGCTCCTTAGGGAAGGGTTAGAGAGATGGAAACACTACCTTCAGATGTATATAGATCCAGATGGAGGATATGCCAAGAAACAACAGCTTCACATTTTGTTATTTTTGTTTAATAAAGGAGGCTATGATTTTGTAGCAATACATTTTTACTTGCTCTCATGGAAACATGATGTAACTGAAGTCCAAAACAAATTCACCGTATGATATGACAAAGAAACTCTAAACCAGATATTTCAAAGCACCCACCCCGTAACAAGAACAGCCATACATTTCATTATGAAAACATCTAAAGGAGCATGTTTATAGTGAACATTCCAAAACAAAACCACTTATATAAGATGAATGATTACTCGGAATTTATTTTAAACAGCTTCTTAGTTCCATAGTTCTCAGTCTTTTGCATCTTCCACTCCATCAACCACTACTAGAGGGAAAATTCAAAAAGTATTTTTTTAAGCCAGTCACATAGGCTTAGGAGTCCAGCTAGTATTCAGGGCAGGCCAGCCAGCTGTGCTAGAGCTACGAGCTAAAGGTCGGCATCTCTGGGAAGCTCCTCCAGGGGACCAGGCAGCACAGCCCATGGTTCTCGAGGGCCCTGCTGTGGACCACGGGGACCACCAGCAGGGATCATCATCGGACAGAAGGCGCAACAGGGGACCCTCTTCACAGTAGGTGGGCAGAGGGGTACGGAAAGCCCTGCAGTTGACGAGTGCACACCCGTGCTGTAGGGCAGGGCCGGCACGCGGCAGCTTGAGAGCCTGTGCTCCGAAGTAAAATGGAAAAAATTTAGTGATATTATTCAGATAATAGTGATTTCATTTGTTTGTAAAAATACACTTACGGCTCTTGAATAACTTCTAAATTGTTGTGAGGGGCAGGATTGGCTCTTCAGTCTCAAAAGTTTGCCAACCTCTGTTCTAGAGGATGGATGTAAAGAAAGGAGACTGCTAAGGTAGGCTTATGTCGAAGGTGAACATACTCAGAAAAGCATCTTTGGGCTACACGGTGGCGATATTTGGTGTGGCTTTGACAAAGCACTCTCAGAGGCAATGTCTCACTAAAATCACACTGCAGACACAGTAACAGCAACTACCAAAAAGCTTCACAATTGGTTTTCTGACAAGAAAATATTGTTTCCTTAATAAAGTTGTTGAAATTCTTGTGAAGGATCATTTTCTTTCTAAAAATGTCAGGTTTGCTGCAAGAAGTTCCAGAGATCGGATCCCAAAAGCTTCTCAAGTTTTACCTTCCGCGGTGTCTTTATTCGTAACTGAGGCCCATCTGGTTTCCACCTGAAGTTGGAAAGAGTGAAAATCAATTTTTGCTTCTCTCAAGAAAGAAAGAAAAAGATTTTGCTAAATCTGGGCCATTATTTACTTGTGCATTGTCCTTGTAACTAACTGAGATTTTAAAAAGTGAGTTTGAAATAGAACGCATCTCACCTTCTTCAGCAGTCTACAGCAGAGTGAGAGAAGCTGGATCAAGCTGCTCATCATGGACCTCGCCTTTGTGATGCACTTGTCCACCTGTAACGTCAGGTACAAATCAAGGTCTAAACGGGACATGCCACCAAGGGTATCAATGAGTTAGCTCTAAGATGGTAACATCTCCCCACTGTGGTTCATAGATGAGGTCATGTGGCTGACACAGCCCAAATTCCGTAAAGCAGGGTATGAAAGTCCTGCCTGTGCGGAATTGAAACCTTGTAGCCCAGCGCTCACAGGTTACATTTATGTGCAAGACGCTCACGGGTTTCATCAGCCTCCTACTCCTTGATGTCCATGACCGCAGCAGCACAATTCATGATTTCTGGAGTCCAGGCAGGCATGAGAAATGGAAATAAAAGTGTTCTGGTGTGGACATTAGGAGTACCTTACTCTGGGCGAGGGAGGTGGTTGGAAGTCAGCCTGATAAGAACAGATGTGTGGAAGTTTCCTGAGTATCTACCTGAAGAACCCACCCTCTCTTTTACCTTTAGAAACACTTTATTCGGCAACGGTGTCTTCGTTATTGTTTGCAATTGGTGGCACACAGGAATTAGCTTGTTTATTTCCAGGAGAAGCATAAGCTTGTCATCATCTTTCAGCTGAAATATGATTTAGGAACTTAAACAAAATTCCACCTTTTAGAGCTTAAAAACCTTTGTAACTTAGTAATATATAAACACGATGCCACCGTCAACACCGGCAGACGGAAGTGCATTACCTGTTTGGAGAAAGCTTGTACACTTGATGCAAACCTCAAGCCCTCTGTAGCGAAAGCCTGGTGGGAAGGAAAAGCATCACAGTTCAGTAAGGAGTATACTCATTAATAATTTTTCTAAGAGTATTTTAACAATAGAACCACAGCATAAAACAACCTGTTGAACTCCTCAACTTTTTGTAGTATCTAGGAAAAGGCAAGAATGTCACTGCTCTCAGATTTCCTGGACCTGATGTAGAATGGCCCGTACGAGCGGCTCCTACGGAAGGTCACAGACAGAGGGGGCTCCCCCTAAGTCACACACACTGAGCCCAGGGGTCCATGGAGCTCACTCCCAACAGTCCCCATGAGAAAGGCTGCTGAGTCTCAGAGCTTGAAGTCAAAAGGGGGAGAACGTTCCTGTTTCCAAATGAGCAAGGAAATCTTGCCACCTAAACATGTTTCTGAAATAGCCAGGTCAGAGTGCCAACTCAGACTGCTTCATACATGACATTCGTGTTATAACTTCCTGGCAAGGAGAACAATATGGTGAGGAAGAATAGAAAAATAAGGCTGGGCAGACCACAAGATATTTTAAAAGATTGTTTTTAAATGGTGTGCAGAATATTTTGGTATGAGAGATAGCAGGTATTACAGATTGAATTATGCTACTCAAAAAACTATGTTGAAGTCCTAATGCCTGGTACCGTGGAGCCTGATAAACGGACAATCAATGATTCCAAAGACTTCCCAGGCGGATGAAAGCATCCTATCACTAGATGCACATCTTTTACACCTTCTTACCTCTAGTTGAAGAGTTAAATCCTGGGAAGTTCTCAGTGGCCCCTCTCCTCTGAAATAAAATTAGTAATTAAAAACATAAGAAAAAGTTACTGCCTGGATATTGGTTTTATAGTTTTAAAATTTTAGCGCAGTTTCTGTTCTGAAAGATCCACAATTTGGGGGAACAATATGGATCAGACTAATCAATCACATTGAATAGACTAATAATATTAAACAGAGATTTTATTTTTTCAGCAATTGTAATATATAACATTACTTCTTTGGATACTTTTTTTTAGCTGATATAGACATGTTCATTTTGTAATATACAAAAAGTTAAAAAATCCCGAGTTATACTTGTCCTCTTTAACATTTTCTTTATATGGGAGGACTTCAAAACTTCATGGGAAAATTCCATTATCTTTTCATTCCATTTTCCCATTAACTTTGTGAGCCCCCCTTCCCCCCCCACCCCCGCCCTCAAATGTGCTTCAAAAATACATGCGATTTTATAATGTGCCTTACTCATAAGACCTTTGTCATGCAGAAGAGGATCAAAAGTCAGGCAACGCCCATCTCTAATTCTATTTTCACAAGGAGGCCTAGTGCACAGTGGAGAAACACAGGGCTGCTAAGGAATAGGCTGGGGACTTACATGTGCCCAGTGCTCAACAAGAGAAAGATGAATCTGCTCTTCTCGAGATGAACGGCCTGGGCAACCCTACAGTAGGGCTGTTCTACTTTGCCGCCATGAGTCAGAATCGAACCAAGGGCACACACAATAACACAATCTCCACTCTGGTAAGAACTAACTCAATTGTTTAACTTTGATGGGACATATCATATCGGCTTCAATTCTGAATCAATAAAATAATCATAATAATAGTTGTGCTATTACTGAAGATTAGCTAATAGCACATTGAAAATGACCAAGAATTAAGAAGTCTACAAAAGAAAATAAAGCTACAGTAAGTCCCCAGTTATGAACATCCAACTTCTAGACACTTCTTACTAGTTCTCTAGATCGATATAATTTTGCCCTCACTTCAAATCGATTAAGAAGCCCTGGTTCCATAGTGGTAGGCTGAGTTACAGCCTCAGAAACTCACAAGGACGGTTTGACCTTGTCTTATAGGATCACTATGAGTTAGAATCAAGTAATGGCAGGGAGTTTCATTTTGTTTTCTGAATCGACTGAAGCAACCCTTACTGGAAACAGAGTTTTCAGCACAGTCACCTTCACGTAGTGCATGTGCAGCTGTCACTGCCTTTGCTCGCAGTACGAGCTAAAGAAGAGCGGTATGTACTTGTTCTGACTCAGCTACAGATTTGACTTGAAGACACATGGAGACTTAGACATTTAGGAAGAGATTTCGTTTGCGACCCAGGCATTAAGTGCCAACACACACACACACACACACACACACACAAAGAGCCATTACAAAGAAGGAAAAAGGAAGCAGTAAAGTAGGCATGAATCAGAAGATGAGGAATCTAGAAGGAATAAACCTATGAACAGCTGTGAGACTCCAACATTCTCCCTCCAGAATGCTCATCTCAAGAGTAGAAGAAAGCATCACGGAGAAAGGGAACCTTAGCCCACAAGTGCTTCTCCCTCCTCCGCCCCTCCTCCCACATGAAAGAGTCCCCACTACCAAAGCACCCTGGCTCCTGCTTCGAGAGTAGCCCTTCTTTTCTCCTTTTCTCTGGGAGTTATAGCTGCCTTGGGGAGATACCTCTTATTTTATAGAGTCAGATTATAACACTTTCCAGTTCTAGGTATAAATCTACAGATACAAATTACATTCTCTAATATCTGCTTTATCGATGACAAATGGGACTAATCCCACATGCCTTATTCTTTTGCTTCTTTTTCAATCTGTGCAGAACTGCCCTGAAAAACCAGTGCTGATTACTGAGTCCCACAGTCTATACCATTTGTAGAGACCCTAACTACTTTAATCCAGGTTAAATCATTAAAAAACTGAATTACATCTCAGAATATGGAAACAACTATAGGCATGTAAGTAATCTTTTCAAAATCAAAATTATGAGGAGATAAGGCAGAAAACTTTGGAAATAAAATATTTTCAAGGTTTCCTAAACTGGAAAAGGTAAATTTCAGGAAATCAATAAATCCTAAATTCTCTCCTTGAAAAAAATTGAGAATAGATTATTGTGTAAATAAAAGAAAATTATTTAGTAAAGGAGGATTGATGGTGAAAATGAAGTAAAAGAGTGGAACGGAATAATTCAAAAGGCAGCTCGAGAAGACAAACTAGTGAAATATCTACTAGAGTTAGAAAGCCAAAATAGAAAAACATGCTCAGCATGTCTCAAGCTAAAGGAACAAAAGGAAAAAGGACAAGCCTCAAAAGTTACAGAATTTTATGGACATGAGGGCTAAGGGACTCCTGACTCGAACCACTGTATCTTCAATCGCCTCATATGCCTGTAAAAGTTGGACACTGAATAAGGAAGATGGGAGAAAAATTGATGCAGTGCCATTATCTGCTAAAAGGATTACAAATCTGTCTTCGGGGAAGTACGGCCGGAGTGCTCCTTAGAAGCATGGGATGATGAGACCTACCCGCAGAGACCAGTCCCTGGAAAAGGGCAGTGAAAAAGAGGAAGAGTCTCTACAAGATGTTCTGACACAATGGCTGCAACAATGGCTCAAACATAACAGTTGTGAGGATGGTCTAAGACCAGGAAATGTTAATTTGGTTGTATATAGGGTCACTGTGAATTTTCACTGATTTCAGCAGCATCTTAACAAGAATGTACAGAACACTGAATGATGCAGAAAGCATCAAAAGATTAAAAGAATATACAATTACTGGTTCCAAAATGAATTGGCTGGCATTCAACCATGCTATGTGTATTGACTTCAACAAGGCAATTTGATCAAGAGTCTTGTAGTATGGACAAGACGGAGGCTGCAGGTCAGGTGATAATAAAGTTAGGAAAATGCTTTGATACTGAATGAATGCTCAGAGCTCTATTTTTTTATCTTTGGCAAGTATACAAAGGGCATGCTTCTTAAACTTAGTGATGCTGGCTGGGGGAGAGAACTGGCATGCGAGAAGCAGGATTCAAAATTATTTCAAATTGATGGAAAGAATGGGCACAAACCCATTCTAAAGAATTATAAATCTAATGCTAATGAAATGCCTTCATGGTTCATTCATTAAATAATTCTCATTTGAACCACCAACCACTAGGTTAGTAATCTCACACAAATCATTTGTACCATCCAGGGACCCTAAAGTGTTGTAAGAACTACTTTTAACCCTTTTACTACACATTTGATGTTTAAACGATCAGTCATTTAACATAACAGTTTTTCTTTATACCAGATAGTATTATACTAACTGAAAAAGCTCAAAGTGTAACTCTCTTTACCTGGTAAATAAATATAGGGAATAGGCCATTCTGGACATATTCCGTCCATAGCGAACAATCTCATTCTCCTGATCTTCCCACTTCTCAATTTCACAGTCTGCGTCGGAGGTGAGCAAACCGAGTTTAAGCCCAAGCTTTGCTATCCTGGCTTGCTCCTACAAAGCACACATTTTAATCACAACGACTTGGTCATTAACTGATTGAAAAGGAATGTTAGCTATGAGATTATTACAGAGGAAAAGGCCTTACCTCAGAGTCTGGTTTGTCTGACTTTAATGATTTCAGGTTAGCATTATTCTTCTGTGACAATAAAAAGATTAAAAGCAGTGCATTTACTTATGAACAAACTTAGTAATACAAACATAACTAACATTATTGCTAATAATTGAAAACAAAACCTAACTCGATTCTGACTCATAGTGACCCTACAGGGCAGTACAGAATTGCCCCTGGGGTTTTCTGAGACTAAACTCTTCACAGAGATAAAAAGCCTCATCTTTCTCCCTAGGAATGGCTGATGATTTCGAACTGCTGATCTTTCCATTAGCAGCCCAACTGGTAATCACTATGCCACCAGGGCTCTGTATTGTGATGGAGCAATATGTTAAGTGGTTTAAATCAAATAACCAATTAAAAATAATCTCTACCAATCTGCGGTTAAGGAGCTCCGTGGCACTCTGGGTTAGGCATTGGGCTACCCAACTGCCAGGCTGGCGGAGATGAGTTTTGGAAACCCTGGGAAGCAGTTCCTCTCTGTCCTACAGGCTTGCTATGAGCCGGCATTGCCAGGATCACAGTGAGGGAGGTGATGCGAGTTTAATTCTGAACAGGTATTAGAAATGGGAAAACTGGGCCAGGAAAAACAGGCCAGGGTCTTGTCCTGCAAACGTGCCCTTCTTTTTCACACTGTTCTCCTTTCAGCGGGGCCCCAGGGGCTGACAGGCTTCTTCTATGCAGTATTCAAGTCCAAGTATTCCATCCTCAAACCTTCTCTAGCCTTCTGTTGCAGTACGATTATAAAGTTTGAATGATTGACAAGGAAAGGGAATATTAAACATGGGCATTATGTGTAATTGTCCATGTTTTCTCATGTATGATGCTAGGATTCAATTCCTTTAACCAATCTGTCCGTGGAAGGCTAAATCTCAGCACACAGTCCATTGAAAGGAGCCCTGGCAGCACAATGGCTAAGTGCTCCAAGGTGGCACTGTGGGGAAAAGCCAGGGCAAGCTGTTCCCATAGAGAGCACAACCCAGGAAAGCCTCTGGAGCGAACAGTACAGCCAGAGCTTCCTGAAAGGACAGCACCCGTCGAGGTCTGGCGGAGGTCCCCACAGTGGGAGTTCCAGCCTGGGTGTTGGTAGAAGCAAAGGGGTCGGGAGATACACAAAGCCTTTTTTTTTTTAAAGAAACATCTCTGTAAATTATAGCTACATACGCTGAGTACATCATCATACACATGCATAGAAGCATGAAACGAACCCAAAGCCATTGCCCCTGAGTTGATTCCAACTCACGGTGACAACAGAGGCCGAGTAGAGCTGTCCCGTAGGATCTGGAAGGCTGCGGTCTTTGTGGACAAACCCTGGCAGCACAGTGGTTAAAGCAACCAGCTGCCAACCGCAAGACTGGCGGTTTGTCGCACCAGCCACTCTGCAGGAGAAAGACCACAGCCTTGGAAAGTGGGGCTGCTCGACTGTTGTACAGGGTCAGAACCAACCAGACGGCAGTGGGCTTTTATGAAAGCAAACTGTCCCATCTTTCTCCCATGATGGTGGGCTTGAACCACCCACCTTTCGGCTAGCTGCCAAATGTGTAGCCCCTGCACCACCAGGGCTCTCCCAAACAGTACAAATTATAATAAAGCAAACACACGTGCTCATTTTGCTTAGAAACAGATCATCTTCAATACCACTGTGTTGGCAGACAGGGGGCTTCAAAATGCTGATGGAAAAGTTTCATTGTCTAACTCCATTTCCCCACAAGATTGCTAGAGCCTCCTGGTCTGTATCGAAATATTTTTCAGTTCCCTTATGGTTTTCCGACCAACCACTATTGCAGTCTCACTGTAGAACAAAACCCCTTCGGGCCTCTCCCAGGGAGCTAAGAGCTTACATAGCATGGTGCTTTTGAGATCTTCTAATGATAGTAACTACAGGAGAAACAGTTCATAAAACAGATATAGGGAAACTATTATCTCACTATCACCCAACTATCAATATCAGCTGCCTCTGTGTTGATTAGAAAACATAGTAAAATGGTCAGTGACCTCTACGTGGGTCCTCCCTCTATGATTACATTCAAGTAAGATAATGTTTATCTTCTTCCTTGGCCCAGTAGACTACATTAAAACATATAAGAAAGTTAGGAATGCCCTCAACATTTTTAGTGTTTTATTTTATTTTATTTAGAATGTCATACCTCACCTTATTCTTTTAAGTTACACTGTTTTCACTTTTTTATTTTGACTTTTACAAACTAATTATTATTAAACTGTGTAATGGAACCTAACAGGAGAAATCTTGAAACCATCTAAGTAAGACACCTTATTAATGGAACCAAACTTGCCATCTAGTGGACACTGTTGAACAATGCAGTCAGAGGCAAAACATTTCAGCCTCTTGATAGGAACAGTACCAGACCCCAGCTTTGCTTCCTGGCCACTCTAAAACAAACTCACTGCCGTCTGGTTGATTCCACCATGCTCCCCGAGGCGAGGAGCCCTGGTGATGTAGTGGTTACACACTGGGCTATGATCCATAAGGCTGGCGGTTCTAAACCACCAGATGCTCCTAGGACCAGTGCCTTGCATATGCATGGCATACTTTGATTCGTGCATAAAGTAGTATGGAAGTTTTCATCGGCAGAAAATAGTTCTGTGAATTAGACCCAAGAGAACAGCAACCCAGAGGAGGCCTGGCCTCAGATTATGACTTCTTAACTAATCACAGTCTGTTTCCTAGCTCCTCAACTCTCCAAACCAAACACAAATAATCAGTGCATGCTTTAGAGCCAGGCTGCTGCTGAAAATAATGCGCCTCTCACTGTCCCAACTTGGTTCCAGAGGGGCGATTATCTGAAGTGGGGGGAACTAGCAATAGATAAGTAATAATATAATTGGAATTCTGAATAAAAATATTCTGTAATGGATAAAACTCTTCTACTTACCATTGACTTTGGAAGTGAAAGGTAGCCATACTTCTCCCCTACAAATAACACACATAACTTGAAACAAATTTTCCACTTAATATATTTTCTCTTATTTATATATTACTTTAAAAATTATTTTTAAATACAAATGTTATGAATACATCCATTTTGATACTTCAGTCTTCCACATCATTCACTGATAAGGTATGCTTTGATTAGTGAATGGGATTGCAGCTGTCCTCATCAGCTGCATCTCTAAGGTGGAAGGACAGAACTGCCTTCCTGACTCCCAACTTCACTCCCAATGAATTCCTTTGACAGTCACCTGCCTCGAATGAAACCGGATTCCTCCCTCATCTAAGTCAGTACCATGCTTCCTTCCTTTTCTGCAAGCACCAGGGCAAGTCTGTCACAGCTAACCGCATCATGCTTTCTCCCAGACAGGGAGGACAACCCTGGTGTGGAAGGTGTGGAGGTGAATGAAAGCAACTAACCAGTCTCTTGGCTGTGAACTACAGCACAAGAAACACAAACCATGAAAAGTAAGGAGGTGTGTGTAAGTCCCACTTTATCTTCCTTCCCCTGTGACTTTTCTAGCTCCAGATTGTCCATTTATAAAGGCAGGCTACAGTGGTAATATATATATATATTTTTTTTGGTAACTAGTTTGTGCATCTAAAGTAGAATGACTCCTGATCAGATGTGAACAGTAACTGTGTCTTGATATTTTTAAAAAGGAGAATGCTCAGCTACATTAGGTTGCACCACATGAAATTGTTGATCACAAGGATCTACATATAACCCCCTCCCTGGGGGACAGACAACAGAAAAGTGGGTAAAGGGAGACACCAGTCAGTGTAAGACATGAAAAAATAATAACAATTTATAAATAATTATCAAGGGTTTGTGAGGGAGGGAGTAGAGAAAAATTGAGCTGATACCAAGGACTCAAGTAGAAAGAAAATGTTTTGAAAATGATGATGGCAAAAATGTACAAATGTGCTTGACACAATGGATCGATATATTGTGATAAAAGCCGTATGAGCCCCCAATAAATTGATTTTACAAAAAGAGAATGCTCAGCTATATTAAGTTGCACCACGTGAAATTGTTGATATTTGAGATAGCTAAGGTTTATTGTGCCGACCTGGCTGATAAACACGTGGGATTAATTGAAGGGCGGAGAGCTGATGGTCGGATCAGAGTGCAATTGCTTTAGCCAGTTCCCTGCTTCCAGTGGCAAGGCTCACTTCCTGCAAGACATCTCTGAGGAGAAGCCACATGGACTGAACCTGATGCAGCCCTGGGTACTGGAGCAGGCACGTGGAGACCCCTGCCAGTACTGAGATGCTTACATGCTCACTGATTCAGCTTTCCTCCTGCAGTCGGCATCATTGAGTGTGCTTTGTGAGATTGAGGAGGACCTTTTGGATTGGTGTCGGACATATGGGCTAATGTTGGACTTATGGGCTTAGACAGCACGGGGTTGGGATGCTTTCTTAATGTACACTTACACTTTATATAAAACTCTCTCGTACATATGAGTTTCTCCAGATTTGTTTCTCTAATGTATCCAGACTAACACAATACTCAAACATTTTGAAATACACAGAGCAATTTCATACAGTCCAACTTAACAGAAATTTAAGAGCATCCATCCTAATATTATTTCTTATAGAATGACCATTATATGAACATAGTGAAATTGTTCACAGCAGACTGGGAATCTCATTTAGAATTGTGCTGTTAAGTATAGAACCTTCTAATTGTGGGTAACAGCTGAGTAATTCAAATTGTGGAAGGGAGCCTAAATTAGGCTAGTATGCATTGAAATGTGCTGCAAATATAAACGGTACTCAGGATTTTTGAAAACTCAGTACAAAGAAAAAATTCAAATTATCTCAATAATGTTTATATGTTGAGTATATTACCATAAATATATTTTATATACTAGGTTAAAATAAAAATATATTATTTGAATTAGCTTCACTTCTTCCATGTCCCTTTTTTCAAGTGGTTACTAGAATATTTTGAACAACATGGTGCGGCTCCCATGATGCTGGCCAGGCAGGCGATCCTGCTCTGGAAGAGCTGCTGCTGCTGCTGCAAAGGGCCAGCTAATGGTTTCAGGGAACTTCTCAAACGTTCCATCCTCTTAAATTTCACTCTTTCCAAAAAACATTGGAAGGCCCTTTATACTTGGTAACAGGTTTAAGATTCAAGTAATTTATTTGTAATGTCAAACTGTAAGGGGATTTTATAGATGGTTTTGTAATATGAGAATTGGGCAACAGAGGAAGACTTAGAGCGGAAACGGTCATTGTTCTTAGCCTGGTGTGAAATGCACCTAATTAAGTGGTTAGATGAATTGAAGAAGGTCTTCAGGTCCCTCCGGATTTCAGAATTCATCCTCTATAATTCAAATCCTTTCCATAATATTCCTAAAGAGTGGTTTCAATAAGCTCTGAAAAAGCATAATCATTACTTCCATGTAATTAGCTCAGCTGAGTAATTCTTGTATTCTCTGACCTGTGCTCCTCCATTGTGGCCATAACCCTAAGATGGCACAAGGACTCACCAAAGGGGTGGGACACAAGCCAATTCTTTCAATATGTCTTGCGGGCCAACAGAGTTAGGGAAATGCAAAACCAGGTAAAATACATACAATGGATAGTGAACGTGATAAACAGTGGGGCTTCCTACCTCAACTCCCCCCTAATTATTTATCACTGGGCAGTTTCAGTCCCCGTGCTCCCATCTTCTGATAGATTTAGAAGAGTTTGTAAAAAAAGTGATAACAACTGCAAATATAATCAATCTTTGGATAGGCTGTCCCCAAATGCTGTGCAAACAAGGGTATCCACCATCCTGCTTAACCCACCAGAAATCAAATCATCAGATTATAATACAAAAAAGAAAAGAGAATAGTAAGGATGAATCTACGTTATTTTGGAGAGGATGAGGATGTCCCAAACATGTTCGCTTGGGTACATAATCAAAAAAGCTTGCAGACCACTGATTTCCACTATCTCCCGTAAGTAATAATCTCTCACAGTTTGCATTCTCGGTGCTGAGTGTTGCTTCTTTATTGATTGTGGCAAGCATCTAAACTGTTTTATAACTAATTTTATTGTTGTTTTCCCATATAACTCGAATTCTATGCTAAGAAAGCATTGAATCAATTATATTTAGTTATATCAAATAAAAGAAGTAGCATAAGCAAGTAATTTCTCTGATGAAAACATGTTATAAACATTAGAAGTCATTGGAAAAACACAGCCACCTGAGGAAATATATTTAGAACAGAGAGTTGACAGAATGACTTCCAAAGACTATCCACAGAAGAAAATCTTACAGGTTTCATACTTGTTAATCCTTTAGTAATCAACATCAGAAGTGTGCCATCTTTACTTCTGAGTTTCCATATTATCCAGATAAGTTCCCAATATTTAAAACGGCACTTTCATCTAACACAGGTACCAAAATGATTTCTTATGAAAAATCTAAATGAGAAAGGTTGTTTTCATTAAGATCCAGAGCCTTTCTACAACTCTGGTGAAGAGCAAGGCTGTGGTACTGCACTAAAGATGCACAATGTGCTTCCCTAGGGAGTCAGCCCCGAAGCCTGGCACCCTCCTGTCCAGCTGTATGAAACGCTGCCCGGTCCCGAGACAGTACTGTGATTGCTTGTTGATCCACCTGCTTCGGCCCCAGGGTTCTCAATGGTGGATTTGGTGTTTCTTTCTAGCTTGTCCACCTGGTCAGCAGGACAGAACCTTCCAGACAGATGGGTGGTAGCTGTACATGAGGCAGTGCTTGGCTAGGAATGGAATTGTCACTGAGCCACCACTGCCTCCATTTCTGCCCCACTGGAAGTTCAGCTGTGGTTCTATAGGGAATTCTGTATGGCATGACCAATCAGAAAAAACATTCAGGTTCCCAGACCAACTTACAATGAATATAAACCATTCATGGATGGGCAGATCATGAGCTAAACTCAGGAGTAGGGTTGAAGTATTCTGATCCAACTCTTACTAGCAGTCGTTCTCAAACTCCCCTCATGCCCTCCCCTCTATATTCAATCACTCACCAAGTCCTACCAATATGATTTTAAATATGCTTTTTACATCAGACCTCATATCTCCAGGTAAACTGCAACGTATTTTCCCCAATTTAGGCCATCACTTCTAGTCTGGGTCGATTGTTCTGTTGTTCCAAACGCACATGTCCCTCAAACCAGCTCGTTTTTAACCACAAACACACCCTTCTTCTGTTCTCCCATCTCAGTGAGCTCCACCGCATCCATCCACTCTGCCAACTGAGAAAAGGGTGCAAGACTATCAGCCAGGGCATCAAAATCAAAGAACAGCACACACAGAAAGAACCATGGGATTTTAAAATAGAATGGTTTATAAAAGTAGTAAAATAATAATCATAATAAAAAGAGAGGAGTTGACCTATATAATTTAGTCAGAACCCAAAACCAAAGTCACTACCACTGGGTCAATTCTGACTCACAGTGGCCGATAGTACAGGGGAACAATGCCCCGTCTCTGAGACTACAATTCTTTACAGGAATACACAGTCTTATTTTCTCCCTTGGAGCAGCTGGTGGTTTCAAACTACTGATCTTGAGGTTAGCAGCGCAATGAGTAGTCACTATGCTACCAGGACTCCTAATTTCGTCAGATGTATACCCTTAAAAATGGAAATGCAGGCACATCTGCTCTCTGATGTTCCCAACAAAATAAGGGAAATTCAGCTTCCTTAAAGGAGGGACAGTCTGTGGACTTTTATTCTTACTCAGTTTCTTCTCAAGGTGAAGATACCTCTTTACAAACGTCCTAGAGAAATAAAGTAGCTTTCTGTTCACCCTTTGCAAGTAAAAAGGGTGGATCGTTCCACTACTGACACCAAAAAAAAGGAGGGACAGTCTGCAAGCTCTGGTTTCAAATTCTAATGCTGAGACTAATCTTCACTATGGGAACAGTTTTCCACCTAGTCCCCACCAAGACCATGCCCGCCTGGAGCGCTGGGTAAGGAGGTAGAATGGGGTAAAAGCTGGAAGGCAGGACAAGTACTAACATGCTCTTGATACAATCCCAGGAAGTGATGGTTCAACACTTGATTTTCAGACTAAGATGGACATTGAACTAGCTCTCAGATCCTGACTTCAACGTAGGAGAAGGCTAAAGGCCCCCTCTCAATGCTTAGCATGGTGTTTGCCTCCCAAGAGGTATTGAAGTAGGACTTGCAGATACGTTGGTCATTTTCCCAGTCACAGCAGGCGAGATGCATAGACCAGAACCAAGGCAGCTAGAACACAGCAATGGCTTTCCAATAAGTTAGAGCAGAGGGAAGCCAGGCTCTGAAGAATACAGTGTCCTTTATATGGGAAGCAGCTGGCAGGTGCAAGGTAATAGGTTTGTCACAATCGCCCTAGAAACCAGGGGCAACACTACACTGGGCTCAGTCCGGTCGATCACGGTGCACCCAGAGTTGGACTTCTTTGTAGAAAAGCCCTCTCAAATACTTCATGATAAGAATCAGGGCAAAGAGGGCAGTGCATGGAACCAACCATTCTCACTAACCCCGAATAACCCTCACCTGGATGCCTTTCTCACCAGGAAGACCTTTATCAGTTACACAGCAGCCTGGAGGCAGTCACGTGCCTTCACCTAACAAGGAATTTCTGTCAGCCCTAACAAGTTAAGGGAACCCTGCTTTTTTGAGGTCGGTTACCTAAAGCTAAGAAAGGGGTCATTTCTATCATATCCAACTTGACACTGAGAGAAAGTGATCAGTTAATCCAGAAAATAATTACAGATTGATTCCTCCACCTCAGTCCTGGTCTATCCACAGTGGCTGAGGAGGAGGAGGAGACTACGTGGGAGTGTATTTTAAAAAAAGGACCAAAGTCAGTCAGCAACATTTGTTACCGAGCAAGAATGATGACGGCTGGGGACCCTTGATCTAGTCTACTTTCAAAATGAAAAACAGGCTAGAGATTCACAGAATTGCTCAAGATCACATAACTGGTGGGTGACACTTATTATAATCCAAGGACTGTAATAGATGATTTCATGTATGTTCACTGAAACTCAAGAGGCCAGGACATACAGCCAGCACCCATTACTCATTTTCACCCAATGATGGCTCTCTTCTGTCATTTAGCTTATCCGATTTTCAGCTAATATGTGGTGAGCCTACAACAAGCAGCCAATCCCCTGGTCCTCAATTGCTTGCGCCTTCCTCTGTACCTTCTGCACTGTCCGAGATAAGGATCTCCCAGTTGTTTCTGGAATGATTTGGGCTGGGGAAAGCAGAACCCACAGTGCAGGACTAGTTCATTCTCATGAAAACACTTTCAGGCTGATAAAGACTTCACCCTTCAGGGAAACTGGCTGCTGGAAATAGCACGGTGCCAGTCAAACAGGAGGTAGGAGCCCTGAGCTCTGTAATCTATTCGCTATGAGAACCAGGGCCAATTACCTCTGAAGTTCAGTTTCACCACACGGCAATTTCCTGTCTCTCTTCGGAACTACTGAGTGCCTGGTACACAGGAAGTTCTCAATTTGTGGAGCTATTTTTACTTTTATGGCTGTATTTTCACAGCCATGTGCTACTGGACATTATTTGTACAATATGATCCAGTAGACCTTAGTGAGAAGTCTGCTTTTCACTGACCCTCTCCTTTGGTGGGAGAAAGAAGATGGAGCAGTGATTTAGTGTCACATTAGGTGTTCAGCAGGGGAAGCCTCCCACAGGGGCTTTCCCCACTGGAGAAGGAATGGTTTCATCTTGACAGAGAAACAGGGGCACACATTTTCATGAATAAAAGCACAAGCTTACTCAGCACTGAAGAAGAGTATGAGAAACATACTGCCTGAAAGACTGCTCTAGCACGGGGCATCTGGCTCGTTAGGTTGGCGGTCCACAGTGCCCACAGGACACTATAGTAAGTATCTGAAATCAGGTTGCCCCCAGAAAATCAGAGGGCCATTCTCTGGCAGGTTCCCGGGCCTTGTGCTTGAATGGGCAGATGATGCCTCAGAACAAAGCCAGAACCTCTGGCCTCAGGGGACATGGGCAGCACAGAGACACACCGTCGAGAGCTCAGCGGTACACTGACTTCCGGTACTGGAGGGCTTCAAAAACTTGGTGGGAAAACTGCATTATCTTTCCATTCCAATTTTCCATGATTTTTTTGAAGCCCACTCAGTGTTCACAATAGACTTTCAAAGTTGGCAGCAGCATCTGAGCTCACACAGCCCAATTCCTTGGTTACTGAGATGAGAACACCCAGGACCAGAGAGGAAGCGCTTGTGAAAGACCACTGAAGAAGACCTGGGTCTTGATAATGAATGCTGTGACTCCCGCCAGCCAGGCGTCCTTTATCACACCAATGATTTTCCCTTATTTCCTAAACCATCCCTACAGCTAACTGACCGGCGATTACTCTATCACCTTACCCCAAACAAAAATACTTGTAACTACAAATATGTTCTTAAAGTATCAAAATGCTATGCTACCCAACCAGCAATTACAGAAATCGTTCACTGTGGAAGCACGGCGAGTGTCTATTATACTGTGCAAATGATATTGCATAGAGTCTATAATTCCATGAGTTTTAAGCATATTTATCCTAAGTGGGTGTTTTTTAAAATAGGAAATGCTGTAATCAATAAAAATATGTAGTTTGATGTTATTGTGACTTCATAAGGTATTTTATTTCAAAATTAAAAAAAAAATTTTTTTAAAGCATGCTTTGACACTAACAGAAACCATTGGGGGGGCGGAGGGGGGGGGGAGGGAATATATCACACATCAACATGAATACCAAAACACACCGTATAATAGGAACAAACCAAATTCCAAGTTGATAGTAAAGAATAAAAGCAATGCCTTGCCACATTATACTGTGCTAGTCTACATATGGTAGAAATGCCAGTGAACTTACCCACCACAGGAAACAGTCCAGGGCAAGAGTTTTCATCCAAGTGAAGGGAAGCAATTTAAAAATCAAATAGCTACATTCATTTCAATACGCAGTTAACAGAATTAAAGTTAACAATCAGAAAATTACTGTTATTTTAGGACAGCTTTAGTACTAAAACTAGAAACCAATTTAGAAGAAATATAAAAAGACTTCATTTCCATAGGAAAAGAAGAATGCTAATATTAATTTAAAGAAACAAGATTGCCCTCCTATACAACAAAGTTTATTGCTTAGGTGCTAAAATAAATATTTTCATTATTTTTCTGTAAAATATATTTCCCTGTAAAAATAACCCACGTAGGTTATAATGAAATATTTCATTTTGCACTTGAGATTCAACATTGAGAAGTCGGTTACATTACCATGGCAGTGCATTTTCATACGTGGGCAGTTTCTCACCTCGCCTTCCTTCAAACACATCATTGACTTCTCTTAGCAGTGTTGCCATGTCACTCATTTGGGATTCCCAAGCTTCACAAAACACATCAAGGTTTTCTTTAGCAATTTTACTAGATGGATGTAATGTCAACGTTTCGGCAGCAGAAATTATCTAAAGAAACACGACGTACACCGGAGTGAATTGCAAAAGTAGCAGTCTCAGAAGCACCGAGGAGACTGCACGACATTGCAGAGCAGCGGTCCTCAGCCTTCCTCATGCTGCGATCCATTAATACAGTTCCTCATGTGGTGGTGATCCCCAACCATAGAATCATTTTTGTTGCCCCTTCATAACTGTAATTTTGCTACTGTTATGAATCGTAGTAAATATCAGATATGCAGGAATGTATTTTCATTGCTACAAATTGAACATCATTAAATCATCAATTAGTGATTAATCACAAAACAATATGTAATTATATATTGTGAAATATTTATTTCTCATAACAAATGAATGAAATTTTGTCTTGATGCATGGTGTAGCATGGGGAACAGTCTTCATGCCGGGGTACTCGTACGTGGGCTATCTGCATGTGGGCAGACCCGCCTGGAGACGGATAGAGGAGTGGTTTCTTGGTTCCTAAGACCATCGGAAATATGTGTTTTCAATGGCATTAGGTGACTCCTGTGAAAGAGTCATTCGACCCCCAAACAGGTAGCGACCCACAGGTTGAGAACCGCTGCTGTAGAGCCATTGTTCAAACCAGCTCAGTAAACTCTGTGTTACAAATTCCGGCCCAGAGCCACATAATTATTGTCTTCGAGTCCTAGTGTATGATTTGCCTAAAAAGGAGCTATAGCTTCCAGGAGTCTTATAAAATGTTATAATAAACATCCTTTTAAAATTATTATCTCCTTATAACCTTAGGAATTACTAGATAAAAAATGTGAATGCTTTAATGGCTTGTTATATATGATACTTTCCAAAAGTGTGTTAACAAGTTGCATTGTAAATGGCTTCTTTAAACTGGATAGAAACAAGCGTTAATTAAATGGGCCAATTTCCAATTTGGCAGAGAATCTAATAGACATCTGTGTTCTGGCAAACCACCAATGAAAATTCCATGATCTGCGTTTCTCGTAAAGCTCGGTCTCTTGTTACACAGAGTCCGCCTCCTACACCATTGGTTACGGACCCAGACAAGATTTAAATAGAAGGCACCATCTGCTCTTGAACCTACCTGTTGGCCTGTCACCTGAAATGTCTCTTCTGCGTGTAGACAGGTTATTTCAAGCGGTTCTGTCCCAGATACATGTCGCAACAACCGGCAAGTCTAAGAGGCAACATTTGGATAGTCCAATTGTCACATTCTCATTCTTTCCAATTCATAGCAGTATTTTATCATCGGTAAAGAAACATTATTAACCACAAATTTATAGAACATAAAATTACTTATTACTTTATTAAGATGATTATAATACTATATCCATTACCAAGGAATTGCTTAGGAATAACTAGGCTATAACACATTTGTTTCTACTTCTCCATCACAGCAAGGTGCTCAGAGGCTACTAGCACCAGGAGACACCATTGAAGAGATGTAGTAGAACCACACATTTTATATATGAACAAATTTGGCAAAGAGACGTGACCTGTCTGGGATCTCACAGTTAAACTATGTCTGAGTTGCCCTACAGTCACAGGACTTGGCTTATCAATATAGCAAAATCAAATCTATTAAACAGAGGAGATCTACTTATTTAAAGCGTACTCCCTAACAGGCTTCAGGTTGATTTGCAAAGAAGTCAAGCTCGTCCAGTGGGTCTACGAGGTTCCTGCTAACCACGTGTCTTTGAGCTCCTGTCGGCAGTCTATTAGAAGCTAGTTAAATGGCTGACAACCGTGCATTTCTGGACACATGGTGACTAGGTCACGCCTCATATACACAAGGTATAAATGGGGAACAGCATTGTTTTTAAACTGCCAGATAGCTGACATGTTCAATTACGTGAAAGGCTTGGAATGTTAATTAGTAAGCCATATTAGATTTATAATAAAAGGCAGTCCTGAGTTACTGAAGCACCCTTAGCACTTAATAGTGGGGAGAACAGGAAAGTTTTGGTGAAGGAGTGGGGTGCTGGGTGTCTCTTGTTACCCCTTCACATCTACTTTTCAAACCTGCTTTTGGGCCTGGTTTGAGCTGCCCTGCATTTGCCCATTGGGAAGGCCTGGCTCTAGGACTTCAAGAAGGAGTGTACTCCCAAGCTCTTTCTCTACAGGGTCACCTTGGCTTGTCCTCGTGCGCGTGTGTGCAGGATTCAGTCTCCTCTAAACGACCCTCCCCTTCCCAGATTGGGTAACCATTCGCTCACCCTGCGAACTGGGGTGCCATTAGCTCAACTATCATTATCCCCAACTCCTGCACTTTCCCTGTGGTTCCCCCTATGCATGTGCAACAAATGTTACTGAGTCCTCCTCCTTAACTCACTGCCCTGGAGTGAATTTCAACAATTAGCCACTCCCTGTAGGGTTTCTAACACTGTAAATTTTAATGGGAGTGGATAGCCGTAGCTTTCTCCCCCGGAGCCATTGGCGGGTTTGAACTGTCCACCTTATTGTTAGCAATCTGACAATCGCATTCCAACAGAATCAAGGTCTTACAACATACCCCCAATGCTTTACTCCTAGGTCTAATGTCCTTGGAAGGATTGAAAGAAGAAAAAAGATTTAAGAAGTGCATTTGTTAGTCCTACGGTCTTTTTGCCCTGTTTTGTTCTAGAGGTCAAATGCTATCAGAACGAAACAAACATATCTTTGAGGCTCCAATGAGAAAGGATGTTCATGTAAGAATCAAACACTATATTCATGCTACCATTCCCTTATGACAGTACAGCTTCCATGGAGCAATCGTGACAGCTGTGCATTTATTGAGCAAGCCAGCCTGTGACTCACCTCAATGAGCTGTTCTTTCTGCTCAGAGAGTTTACAGGCATAGTCCGCCAGCGCTTCTAAATTCCCTTCTACCCCAGTGAGCTTCAGTGCTTTCAAAACCTCACGATCCACATGGTGTCTCAGCAGGTCTGCTGCTAGCTGTGTCGCTGTAATGTGAAGCTGCAGATGTGGGGAGAGGTGATAAAGGAAAGAAGACAAACAGGAACTTTTTGTTTTGTTGTCAAATCAGGGACTTCAAACACATTTTAAAACTAAAGCGTGGGATTCTTAAAACAGTCTCGTTTGATCTGTGGAGCATGAAGTCCCCTGGGCAATACAAACAGAATTGTGTAGCACTAGGGAGTTAAGTGCTCCCAAAGGTAGGGGTGATGTCTAATTCCCCAGACACTAGCAGTACTGCTGTCTGTCCAAAATAAACTGGGCATCCAGGGGCAGAGTGGCCTCCTCCCTGTTTCATCCTCGGCTCAACCAGCTCTTCTATAGATTCCCAACTTAAGACAGAAACACAGACTGGGGCCGCTCTGGACGACAGTTCAAGCAGGGCGTTCGGAGTCCTAGGAGAAAGGTCAGGTTGCAGCCCCGTTAGAGGCAGGGTAGCATGGGAGGGAGTTGCTCAGAAGAGTTCCTGAAGAAGCCACAAACGTATTCAAGAGGGAGAAAGCTTTAAACACCTACTGGGCCCAAAGCCATCTTAAAAGGCCACCTTTTCCTTCTCCTTCCTCACTTCCTCTCTTCTCTCAAGTTTTCTACCAGACTTTTGGAAAAAGCATTCAGAATATATTTTGTCAATTAGGTATTTGATAAAAGTTTAGAAAATACTGCATCATGGGACAAACTGTGCTACATGCTGAGCCTACAGAACAAAGACAGTGCGGGCCCTTCCCTCACAGGGGTGATAGTCTATTTACTCTGACAGACAGAAAAGCAATCCTGGGACAGACTAGGTCCTAGTACATGATAAAAAGAAAACAAAAACCTCAAAGCTTACTTGAAGTGGTTGGAATGGTTCTCAGCATGGCTCCCTCAGACAAACACCTTTAGGTACTATTAACACCTCAGTCTGTCTGCTCCTTCGCCTACCTATATCTTTTCTTTGAAACAATGTGACAGGTTATGTTAAGGCTCTCCAGACAATAATCATTTTTAATTACATTGTCCTAAAAGCAAAATCTGACTTTGAATTGAAGCATTCCTCCCCTGGAAGTAATCCAATTCAAAAGTGGCAGAACTTGCTACAAAATTACCAATAGGGGACCTTCTGCATTCACGCAATCAAGTGATAATTAGAGCCAGGAACAAAAAGCATCTTGAAGTAATTTCCTTTAGAAATTAAATTCCACAAAAGATTTTTAATTTATTTTTTAAAACTGTCGGGGGCCTCATGAGTCAACATCAACTCAATGGCAGATACAGACTATCTACAGTCAGACCTTTATTTATAGACTATGAAACAAAAATTGAGTTACTTTCCCAAGATCCTATGAAACTTTTTAAGTCCTAGGACAATCAACCCACGATTCTAACAAAGGAAGACGAGACACATAGTCATGCCCTGACATCAGCTGTTGTGTATATTATCTCCCTCAGCCCTTGGGAAAAGGCTCATGGGTTCATACTGTTAGACCCACTGAAGTAGTGAAGAAAAGGAAGCATGTGGGAAGCCACTCAGTCCATCACCCAAACCCATGATAACAACACTGAGTCATAATGTCATAATAGGCAAAATTGAATAGGCTGGGGCTGGGTGGTGGAAGGGAGGTCAACTTCCTTGTAAAGCATATACTGTGTGGAACAGAACATTAACATGGAGGTGTCAAATCAACTCCTTTGCAACTACAACATCCATCAGTATCAATTAGATGTAAAGCATATCACTGTGTACCATAAAACATAATAGAAACAGCCAACCACCAACTTCATGCTCTTGACCCTTGACCCTCAAAAAGATAAGAGAGTGAAAAAAATTAGAGACAAAGGAGAAGAGAGGCTTTTGGTGAAGCGGAAGAGCCAATACTAGAGTGGCCACCGTGAGCCTCACCTCCAGGCATACGGCAAGGTGGAGAGGTAGAAGCAGCAAGGTGATATGGGAGTTGTAGTTGGGGTGGGCTGAGGGGGCACCAACAAGACAGTCTCTGAAGAACCTACCCAAATAGCCACCAGAGAGCGCTTTCAAGACCCGCTGGCCACCAAACCATCTTATAAGGGACCAGTCACTAAGAAGGTTCTGATTCCCTAATTCCTCTCTTCTTATCTTGTGCCACCACAAGAGCTGCTAGCGTGGAGCTTGTGGGACATGAGAAGGGGAGAAAGACAATCATCTTTCCCCAAAGTCCTAGTTGAAGCAGGGGAGTGAGGACCCGAGGAGAAGTCCCACAACTGAATGAAGATGAATGCATATTAATGAATAGATCGCAAGAAGCAGTCTAACTTTTGAACTGAGATTGCTTTATGACTTAAGGAAGGAATGATAAATTTTCCCTCTAATACACATTATTACAAAATTTGTAAACAAAATTACAAAATTTCCCTGTAATAAACAGATAATAAACATTTTAAACTTTTCAAGTTCCAAGGTCGCAGCTGCAGTTATCCAGTTCAGTGTTATAGCACAAAAGAGACGATGGCCAATATGCAAACAATTGGACGCCGCTGTGTCCGAACACCTTTATTTAAAAACACAGGTCACTTGGACATATTTGGCCACCCCCTGGCTTAAGTGACCACTGGATCCTCTATTACTTGAGAGGTCAAACTTGCAACCATCTTTTTGTTTTTCTTTTAAAGTAACCAATTCCCAAACTTCATTAATTTAACAAGTTATTCTAAAAACTATTTGCAAGAGGCATCACAGCAAGTGGCAGCACTGACATGTCATGACAGACCTTGTGATTCGAGCTGTGAGAAAGACGGCGCTAACAAAGTGATCCTTCAACATAATCAGGTTAAGGGGCAGTTGTGAAACCACTTTCTGGACACAGGGACACAATGCTCAGGCATTCCATAGTCACCTTCCATCAGGAAACTGGCAACGAATTAAAGAGATAACAAACTACACTTACTTCTTTCTTAAGCTCATTGAGGCTGTGAGTGACTTTCAAGATACTGAGTTCCAGTTCTTCAGCGATGCTTTTTGTCTTCTTGCTTTGCTAAAGGTTTAGAAAAGTACACATGCGATGTTACTGTACTTAAAAATTTTTTCATTGGTAATATCAATTTTACTTGAGCTACAAAGTCTAATACAATTTTAATATCATTCTGTGAACTATAAGAAAAGCTGAGTAGAAAATATTATTTTACCAAGTTAGCTACATTTTCCCGCACCAATAGATGAATTCTACTTTTCTCTGATAAATGACTAAAATGAACCTATTTTATCTTCTGTCAGGAATGTTCTTCCCGTTCCTCTAAACCTAGTTAAAAGTGAAAGCAATGTTCACCTTCATCTTACATCAATGTCTTTCTCAAGGTCTTCTTAGACCATCCCATCTACAATGGACCTTCTCTTGGCCCTCTCGTCTCTCTCTAGGTAATCATTAGTTTCGCAACTACACGCTGATTTGTTAAGACTTTTTGTTGAAACTGTCTTTCCCACCAAGCCCATGGAAGCTCGATGAAGGGCAGGCTGGATTCTGTTAAGCAGTTACACCGCAGGGCAGGCAATAGGGGTTCAATTCTTTCAATGAATAAATTTGAGTTTAATCTCAATACCTTCATTAGCTGTCTTGATTCCTTTTCCTAAATATAACTATGTCCTACTTCAAAGCCCCTTCAAAGTCTCTACCCTCTACTTCAAAGTCTCTACCCTCTCTCCTTCGGGGTGCTTATAAATCTTTGTGTTATTTTACCCTTGCAAACAATCTGCTGGGTTGCAAATCTCGCTGGCCAATGTTCTATCTCACTCATCTTTAGGGTTCCAATGGCTGGCAGTCACAAGGCACTCAGTGTGCACCTAGAAGATGAATGAGCTAGAGCAATATATCTGAAGTGCAGAATCAAAGAACTGAGAGCTTGTAAAAGTTGTCAAAGGCAATGACTGCAAATCTAAGTATTGACTAAGCATCAGACTGCCAATTCAGAGAGCATTTCTTGTGACGACAAGAAACTCTTTATTACTGAATGTTGAACTGAAAATCTTTCACACACATGCAATCTTCAGCTCAGACTAGATACCCCACCACTAATTCAAATTCAACACAAAGTACTGCTGCCGTCCCTGACAGCACTCTGCTTTGGACATGGGCTCCAGCTCATATGACCATGTGCTCTCTGATGATGCCAACAAGCATCAGAGAAATCTGAGATTCAAATGTACTCTTCACTCATAAATCAACCTATTTGCAAGGACGTGGCCTGCTCCTTTCTTCACACTTAACCATATTCATCTTTATTCTCAAGTCTCCCTGCCAAAGCTTTCATTCCTGACTTCCAGATCAGGTCTAGCAGAGCTTTATGTCAGAAACCATGTTAAATGTTAAATACTTTGGGGGGGGGGGGTGTCTATGGGCCTAAGAAATAAATAAGCAGTGTCCCTGTCCTCTCTCAATTACAATGTTGTCATCCACCCTTTGTAAGAGATTAGGTTCACATTTCTAGTGGCATCTCCTTTCTGCCAACTTTAACCACGCTTCACCAAATAACCTCCCACGTTTCAAGCATATCAGTAGCCTATTTAAGGGCCTATCTGTGGCTGCCCACCAATTTTAGACCAGGAATCTGAGTGCGGGTGAAAAATCTTTTACCTGACAGTTGGATCTACCCTTGCCTTCATTTCATCTAGACCTCAACAAGTTTCCTAAAGCGTTGTGGCTGTGAACCAGCTGTCCTCAGAGTTAAGAACTGTGCACATCTGAATGGCTCCGACTAAGACTCGGGTCCCAAGAACCTCGAGGTAGGGATCTACTCCTCTGTTCTTCACTCTGAAGAAGCATTGTGGGAAGGAATTTTCCAGAGGTGAGTTTGGAGGTAGAGGGAGGACAAGTGTGAACTAGTGATGGTGAGGGTGGCACAGAGCCTGGGCAGCCAGGGGGAGAAACAAGTATTGTGAGTGCTGCCTGGGAAGGGTGCCTTGGACAGCCAGAAGTGAAAGAAGGCTGAGACTCGTTTGTCATACTCCTGACCAAATTCGCAGCCCTGGTGATTACAGAAGCTTTTACATTTCTCCCGGTACCAGGGAAAGCTATTAATTAAGACTGACTTCATGTGAAAAGTTCTTACAGCTTGCATCCACACAGAAATTAACTGCTGTAGTTCCATCCTTGTCTGGGTGGCCAGTTCCAAGATGCGTTCCCTGTGCTTGTGGCTGGTGTAGGCCGAATCAGTAAAGCTCTCTGTGTGCTCCAAGATGACTTCCAACATTGCAGACAGGTTCTCTTTGGACTGGAAATAACAAGCCTCCCGAAGAGCTTCAATATTCATCTGGGAACAAAATGGATACACAGTCCTGTGAATCCACACTTTGGGCTCAAACCAAAATGGGTTGCTGACAGTGCTTAGGGTGCCTCCAGCAATGTCTTTTCTGGTCTGCGGGCCAAGAGAAGTACCGTGCCCAGTGATGACTACGTTCTCCACGAAGCCAGGAGGACATGCTGCCAAAAGCCACCAGGGCCTTCACTCCAACAGTCGTTAATATAATCAAGTTCCTGAGACAAGTGAGTACCAAAGCAGGGAGAACATCAGCATGTACCAACCAGCTGGGAAAATAAGCTAGCCTCCAGGTAAATGGTATTCATCAGATGAACGCCTAGGCAACGTTTTTGAAAATAAAGTTACACCCTAATACAAGTGTATGTGTAGCTCAAGGGGAAGGGTGTATCAGGTATAGGTGTGGGAGAGACTAAGAAATGCACCCGTTTTCCTTCATTAATTCGGTAGCATGTTCCTAGTCACTGAACTGGTCCCCAATAGCACCTCCCTGACCAAAGATTCCTCCATCTGGTGGCTGGTTTACTTTTTATAAAATCCCAAGTTTCCCTCTCATTGGCTCCTCACCATGTACAGAGTCAAGGCCAAAAACTCTCCATGGTCTCACTCTTATGTACCTCTGAAACCACAGTCTTATCTCACTCCCCACACCCTGAAACAACTACCACGTCACCTACACTGCACACAGAACTCCTCCAACGTGAGGTGGACACACGCTCACTTGTGCAGTCTTTCTCTCACTGACCTTTCTGAGCTGTGCTACGACCTCCATGAAATAGGTCAGACACAACTCCAGCCAAGAACTATAAACAGTAATGGTTATGATTGTGGTCACAATCAACATGATGACCTGGGTGGCTCACACTGGTTTAGCACTCTCTAAAGACCTTTCACAAATATTACTTCAAGTTAATTCTCCATACATAAGTTGTTTTTCTATAACACAGGGCAAATCCAAGATGTGGGGGGTTCAATTCAGTCATCTCTCCAAAAATAACCACCACCTAGATAGGGAAGAAGGTGGTATTTATGAAAAGCTAGGAAATTACATGCAGAAAAGAGAAGATGGGACCAACAGTGAGGGTTGGAGAACTTGAGAACATAAGCAGAATTAAAACATAAAAATTAGTCATGTTGAACAAATAGCATTTATGTTAAAGCTTTTTATTTTCTCTTCAAATACACTATACACATTTTAGATAGCAATTCAGTGGGTTTTTTTATTTTTATAAGCTGCTCATTTATAATTTCTTAAGATTAGTTTGTATGTGCACAGTAATGAGTATGGGAAAGTATCACTTTCTCTCTGCAGGTTATATTCTCCACCAAAACCAGAGCAGGCTGCCAGCAAGATACCCACTGTCGAAAGAGCCGAGGCTTGTTCAGTGTCCAGGGCCCTGGGTCGGTCGGAAAGGCTCAGCAGCAGCTCCTCCAGGACCGGAACCCGGAGGCCTGGTACAGCTTGGTCTACTTCTCATCCTACTTGTTTCTCTAATTACTTTTTGACTTTACACATGGCATATCTTTTCTTAGCTTTTATAATAAAAGGAGAGAATTAGAAAAATAATCTCTAAGGTTCCTTTCAGCAATGAAAAGTCTTAAGAGAATAGCAGGTCTCTGTCGCCTTTTCCCTCAGGAAGAGATTCTGGAATAAAATAGAGATGTCACTTGAAAGGTCATGAACTTTGCAATCAAGAGTCTTTGTTCTACCACTGTGGCAGTTATATAATCTACTGTCAATTTGAAAGGATTGAGAGTCAAGGGGTGGAGTCTAGCTTGTCAATCAGGTCATAGCCAATGAGTCCTCTGTGTGGGCATGGCCTTCTCCTGAGGATTCTGGGAACTCCTGTATTCTTCCCTTGGAAGTGGGAGATTGTCTGTCTGTCTGTCTCTCTCTCTCTGTCTCTCAGCTCACTCCCTGAGAAACACTGCAGCTGACAAGACACATGGAGACAGGCTGAGGGGAGCCAGAGCCTCGCAAGTGGAGAACCTACATGGAGACCTCTGCCAGCACTGAGATGCTCACAACGCCACTGGATCCACAAGACTTCCCACCTACTGGCCTGTGATCTTCCTGCATTTGGTGTCATTGCATGTGTTTCGTGAGGCTGAAAAGGACTTTACAGATTGGCAAAGGACATAGGGGCTAATATCGGACTTATGCACTGGATCTGGACTGGGCTGGGATGTTTTCTCGATATTCAATTGCTCTTGCATGTAAAGATCTTTCTTATACACATATGAGTCTCCCTGGATTTGTTTCTCTAGTCTACCCAGACGAACACAACCACTAATTAGTTTTCCTCCTCTCAAAAAGAGGTAATAATATCTACTTAAAAGTACAGTTAAATGAGATGATATTTATTAAGTTCCTGGCTCCTTGAAAAACATGTTCTTGAAGGGGGAGGGAGAAAAAAAAAAGAAAGAAAGGAAAACATGTTCTTTCCATGACTTCCTTCCTTTCACCCCATGTTCCTCCTCGGAGGTTCCCACCACTAACAGTCCAAGTGCAGAGAGCAGGAAGGACTGCCATCTGTCTCAGTCACGTCCGTTAGAGGAGTGGGGAACCCTTCACATAGTAGCTACCTTCTCAGGCCTTTGTTTCCTCATCTGTTAAAAGAGGAATTGTACTTGATGATTTTTAGGATCTTCCTGCCCTTTCCCAAAGATTTCCCAGGGGCATTTTACCATCTCTGACTTCTAACAAGCAGTCACACTCTAAAATAGTGGAAATTCTGAGTCAGACTGCAAATGATTCCATCTGTTTTTCAGTCTGCTCAATGGTAAAATGGGGACAATAATTAGAGTTCTCACTTCCTAGGTTCTTGGATGGATACGCTCATACATTGAAAGCACTCAGAATAGGGCCTCGCATGTGCTGAGTGCTCAATAAATCTTAGTTTGTGTGTTCCAATTATAAACACTATTACTTATCGTTACCACAATCTCAAGAGTACGGCATGAGAAAGGAGTTAGAATCCCAGCAGAGATGATGAATAGCTTGTCACTATCCATTACCTTGGCTAGTAAACAGGGCCAAGGTAGCTACTACAGTATCTGTGTCCTTTCGTATACACCACCTTTGCTTTAAGGCAAATGTTACTGAACATTAGGTTTGTCTGTAGAGGTACTGTTTAAAGAGATAAGCCTATTTTCGTGAAGCACCTATTTTAAAACATTACACAAAAATATGAACAGTACAGAGAACACTCCTTTAAAATGGAAAAAGAAATAAAAGTTTTGATTTTTTTTCCCCAGTCTCACCTTGAATTCTTTAATTCCG
This sequence comes from Echinops telfairi, assembly GCF_000313985.2. Classification (NCBI taxonomy): domain Eukaryota; kingdom Metazoa; phylum Chordata; class Mammalia; order Afrosoricida; family Tenrecidae; genus Echinops; species Echinops telfairi. The sequence continues at coordinate 12,909,067 of NW_022111310.1, forward strand.
GTACAAATACTGGCAGATGAAATGTCATTCTCTCCATTTGGTTTACAGTCGGTCACAATGTCAATGACCTTATCCAAGGCCACTTTCATTCGGTTGAACACGCCTTCTTTGTTTTTATGGGCAGATTCACAGGTAGGATGCCTGAGGCATGTCTTCAAAAAAAATTGAGAATTTTCATTTTCATATTTGATCCATATCCTAATACACAAAATCTTACACAGAACATGTCATGCTAGTAAAAAGGGTTCTTTACCAAAATCTCCCGGGTCCCTGGCTCACCCAGCTGCTTCTCCTCACTAAAAGCGGAAGCAGGGTGAGTGAAAAGCGATAGCAGGGTTAAGTGCAACACTGTATCTTCACATCCCAATCAGTTCCCTTTTGAAGGGAAAACAAAAACAGCCTATTATCTCCATCATGAATCAAAACGATTGTAAAACCTTGTTTTCTATGTGAGAGAACTAAAACACAATGAGGAAAGACATAAGATTGTGTCTGTGGATGCAACTTGCCTTTTAAGTAATGATACAAATGAAAAACTAAAGGCCTAGACATGAGCCCAGCCTTCCCCTTAAGCTCCACTGGTAAGCCTCTGTCCTTGGGGCTTCTCAGATCCTAGCACACACCTACCAGTGACACAGCCTTCCAGTGACAGGTATGTTAGCTGATGCTCGAATGGCACCAAGTTGCTGGCCAACTGCTGTCTGGAATTAGAAGCTCTAGAGTGAAAATTTTGTTAAGAGTAGAATAAGGAATTTGGGTTGGTATTACAAATGGAGGTCAAGAAGAATGTGCCTGGACTCTAGAGATTCCTTAGGTCGCCTCTACGGCCATGTCCTGTGACTAAGTCCGTGGTAAACTACAGCAACCCAATTCTGACATGTTGTAAATGCATGAGCAAATGCAGGGCTGGCACAATACACCTGCGTGACTTAACAGGTCCTAAGTACTCTAGCTTGTTGGAGCATGTGTGCTGGCTGATCTGCAAAAGCCCGCAGCCCCCACGCCCAGGGGGCCTCGCTCCGCAGCCCCTGCTCGCCCACCTGCAGGTGGGCTGCTCCCTCACAGCTGACTCGGACGAGCTGCTGTGTGGAGCACGGGAAGGACACCAGCATTCTTTCTAAAGAGCCGACGCTTTATGGGGCCTAAGTTCCAAGTTCCCATCATCTTTTGAAAGATGTGAAAATATAAGTTAGACACATTTCTATCAGGCTTTCTAATTCGCATTCTACAATGCAGCAAAGCAAAGGTTTTCCTACCTTGGACGCTGTGAGAAGCATCATTGTACATTTTTCGAGAACTGCCCTTGCTGCTGCCATTTTTGCCTTTTTCTTTTCATCTTTCAAATCCTACAAATGAAAGCACATAAAACACTCCATTTCTCCAAAACTCATCTACTCAACAATATCAGAAACCAGTTTAAGATGACGCACTCGCTTGCTGATAGGACTATAAATGGGTATTCTACTCTCTCAGAAGTCTAACTGAAAATACAGGCCAACGCTTTCAGATATGTCCACATGACAGTCCAAGAATTCTAGCTCTGGAAATCTATCCCATAAGAATAAGAACAGATTCAGAAATCAATTTATATACTAAATAATAGGTATATAAAAATACCTTCATTCATAGCATGGTATAATCCTGAAAAATCATAAACTGATATGTTAACTCGGTTCAAACTGTTAAGTAACAAGTGATTATGTTAAATGTAGAAAATATACCTAAAAGAGTGGGGGGGGGAGAGAAAATATACTTAATAGAATATTTTGTGGAAATTAAAAATATTTGTGACAGTAGGGATGTGAAAATGCCTAACATTACCGAATCAAGGTTTATCAAATGTATCAGGACAATCCACATAGAAAGCAGCAGCTGCTGCGGCCTGACCCTGGGAGAAGCCACCACACGGCTCACATTCTGGTGGCTCACCACACCTGATAGCCGCATGCCCTTCTGAGCACATGGTAGGCTTACCCAGAAACAACATGCCGACCTTCATCAGTTAAGAAATGACTTATTTATATAGGCTATCTATTGATTATTACTTCCTTCAAGACAGAAGCTTAAAAGGCAATTCTTTCAAGGATCATGTATGATTTGTAACCATGTCTGATAAACTCTGAAGCGAGCCTGGTGCTTTGGAATTTTTCGAGGGGGTGGGTTTCTCTTCAATGAGCCCTCAGTTGAGTGCTATCACAGAAGATACCCTAATACCACTGATCCAATCTTGATCAATACCCAAATAATTACTTGGTTAAGAAACCAAAACCAAACCAGTTGCCATCAAGTGGGCTTCATCACCTGGGGACACAACAGGTTGCCAAGCAGAACTGCATGCCATAGGGTTTTCAGACCTCTGACCTTTTGGCTGTGGCTCACCAGGCCTTTCTCCCTGGGTGTCTCTGAGTGGGTTCACACTGACATCTCAGTGAGTCATTGAACGTCTCACCGGGCAACCCAGGGCTCCGATTACGTGGTTATCACCATCTATATCAGAGCTTGACAAGAGTTTTTAATAAAAGACCAGTAAGTAAATGCTTTGGGCTTTCTGGGTCACGTGGTCCCTGTTCCAACTACTAAACACTGCCATTGTCACATGAAAGCTGCCACAGACAGTGTGAAAATGAATCAAAATGGATATGTTCCTGGATGTTAACATATGAATTACATAAAGTTTTCACCAGTTATACAATATTTTCCTTTTAACAAAATGTTACAAGAATATATAAAATAACCCAGTTTATTTGCCTGGGCCTCTAATGGAAGAGTCAAATGGAAAGCCTCCTAAAAGCTCATAAGAAGACCCAAAGCCCATCTGTAGACAATTGGACATCCCCTCACAGAAGGGTCACAAGGAAGAGATGAGTTAGTCAGGGTGTCGTGTAGCACCGATGAACCATACAACTTTCCTCTAGTTCTTTAATGCTTCCTCCCCCCAACTATGATGATCCAAATTCTACCTTACAAATCCGGCTAGACAAGAGCATGTACAGATAAGAGCTGGAAACACAGGAATCCAGGACCGATAAACCCCTCAGGACCAATAACGAGAGTAGTGATACCAGGAGGGGAAGGGGAAGGTGGGGAGAAAAGGGAAACTGATCACAATGATCTAAATATAACCCCCTCCCAGGGGGACGGACAACAGAAAAGTGGGTGAAGGGAGATACTGGTCAGTGTAAGACATGAAAAAAATAATTTATAAATTATCAAGGCTCATGAGGGAAGAAGGGTGGAGGAGGGGGGTGGGAATGAGGAGCTGGTAGCAAGGGCTCAATTAGAAAGAAAATGTTTTCAAAATGATGATGGCAACAAATGTACAAATGTGCTTGACACCATGGGTGGATTTATGGATTGTGATAAGAGTTGTACAAGCCCCCAATAAAATGATTTTGAAAAAAAGAAAAAAGAAATACTCCAGTTGGGCTCAATTCCAGTGGCAGAGTGAATATGACTGCTAACAGTGTGTGAGGCAGAAACACACTTAGCTCTTACATGTCTGCAAAAAAGAATACAGATCTACTTACCTTATTCTGGTTTATCCACAAAAGGCTTTCAAGAACAACACTAGAGAGTTCATATGCAAAGAAAGCAATCAAACCTTCTCAAAAATTATCCCTACATCCAAATATAAAAGAATGCATTGATCTGAAGATTTTTTTAACGGGAAAAATACATACATTTTGTCTATCTCCAGTTAGGTGAGCAAACTCGACCATTTCATTTCCAAATTGACTGAATATTTGGACAAACTCTTGAAAACTGTTCACTTTCTCTAGCCTTTCCATAGTGGCGAGCACCTGCAAAAGAGAGGACAGTGGCTTTCAGCAGGATGAGAGATCTGAAGAGGCTGAGACCTCACGGTTGGGCAGAAAAACCCAAGAAATCTCAATTCAAGGGGAAGGCTGAGAAGGAGTTGGAAAAGAAGACAGAAGCGGAGGAGGTCAGCCAAGCAGACCCAAAGGCAGAATTGTCTAAGGGATGATTGGGTTCTTCAGGGTGGAGAGCTTCGGGCTGATCGCAGAGTGGAAAGCAAAGAACAAAGAAATCTCTGCTGGGTGTTCAAGAGAAGAGCACAACAGCATGTGGAGCACGTGGAAGGGCAGGGCCAGACATCAAATCTTCTGAGGACTAGCGGCGGGAAACAGAAGCCTAAGGGTTCCATGAAACAAAACTAAAGGAGCCTCATTCTCCTCAGGAAAGTGGCAGGAAGGCCATTTGGGGGTGAGGGGTTAAAAGGCAGGTTTGGGACTGAACGAACAGGAAACGAACAGGCCAGTCAGGAACTGCGTGTGTTGAACCAATGCATTGCCAAGAAGCTTCCGACAGTCAAGTGTGAACAGAGAGCATGAAGCTGTAGTGGAGCCAACAGACCCTGCTACGTGTTGTCCTGACATCAGAAAGAAATGGATGTGGAACACATTTTCAGACTTTTCTCTAAAATAACAGTACTGCATTGGCTTTAGTCGGGCCACGATAGGTAAAGAAAACACAGATATCCTGTGTTTACTTAGTTTTAATGAGGATGTGATATTTGGCATGTTAATCTGCCCTGGCAGCTCAGGAAGTCCAGGCAACTAAGAAAGACAGATAAGGCAGAATTAGCACCACTGAGCAGAAACTCTGCCTTTCAAAGAGGGCAAGGATGTCTATTCCTCTGACACTGCCTAATCCAGCTCTGCCTTTTTTCCCCTTCAAACTTACACCTCAGAGTCACTCATCCAGTGTCTCAAATGTGTCTCCTCGAACCTTTCCCCAAGGTGCCCTTTCACTAGCAGACTTCCTCCTTTCCGCCTAGAAAACCACAGAAAGAAATAACCATGCCCTGGGCTCCCAGATGACCAAGGACCACCACTAATATCTAAGGGGCTGTACAAGTGTTGGGCACAAAAGAGTTAAAATCCTTGCTCTAAATTTAGTCTTTATCCAGTAAGATTAATCTCTGCAGGCAGACATTCCATAGCAGCAGATAGCTGAGAATATAGTTACAGTAACCGAATTTCCTCCCAAGCTTATAAACTGTTTATAATCCATTTGCTGATGGATTCAGAATTTTTATCAACTAGGTTCCTGTTGCATGCATTGTCACAGTTCAGCTTTGCTTCCTGGATTTTGGCCCCAAGGAAAAGGTTTACCAAGAACCAACAGGAGAATGGTTTTCTGAGAAGATTTTTTGCGTTCAGAAGCACAGTATGTACATACAGGTATGGAAGAAACATGACTGTCTATACCTGTACAGACAAGTACAGTCCTAAACAATTATAACAGACAAGCATTGCCAAATCAGTGGTAATTGACCTAAAAACAAAAAACACTTCTGGACAACCCAAGTACACAAGTACAGAAATATCAGAAAGGCAAGTACCTTATTTCTTGACGCTATTATCTGCTTAATAACTACACGGTCTGCCAGCAACAGTACTTTTGTCACTGAAGAGAGGAGCAATCGTGCGGCCTTTATGACTCCCGTCTTGTCGGTAAAAACTGTGATCTGGCCATCAGGTTCTGGATGATTCAAGCTGGTTACATCTGTAAGAGCTGCGATTGTCTCACCTACCAAGAAAGGCAAGGTTGAAAATAAGGCAACACTTTACGTCCAGACCATCCCTTAACCTTGAAGGTAAGTGTTATGGATCAAACTGTGCCCCTCACACAATATGTGTCAATTTGGTTGGCAATTCTCCATTTTGTGATTTGCTGTCACGGTCTATGGGTTATAGATGGGCTGCACACCTCAAAGTCATCGATTTGAAACCACCAGCAGCTCCTTGGGAAAAAGACGAGGCTTTCTATTCCAGCAAAGAGTAATCTCAGAAACCCACAGGGGCAGTCTACTCTGTCCTATAGGGTCAGCAGAGTCACAGTGGGCTCCGGGGCAGTGAGCTGAATACCTGTATAGATAATGGAGTGATTTTTCCTGTGACTGTCCTTCGTTTCATTACCCTCAGTAATGCACTAACCCAGGGGACAAGTACAGATTTTCCTTAAAAGCATCTGCATTTTAATGGATGGACCAATGGATGTGGAGCAGTGAAAAATCAAGATTAGGATGTTTATTCTCATGGAAGCAGATAAAATACTAGATAGGACGGGTGAGATTTAAAGTCAGGCTGCTGCTAGACAATGAGGTCAGTTACGGCTGTACTAAGAACTTTATTGGATGGTGATAGCTGGGAGTTGTCAAGAGCAGTACTGCCTCACAGGATGTCTTCCAGCCAAGATTTAAAGTCTCAACACCCAAAAGGGGTTTTGAACCTCCGGCCTTGTGGTTAGCAGCTTAGCTACACCACCTGGGTTCCTTTCAGGAATGGAAACAACAACACTTCAAATGAGAAGGACAGGTTATCTGCAGAACGCATGACATCAGATGGCTCCCATAGTCCCCATGGAACTGCTTGCGCTTACAGTATTTGTAGACTGCCACAGCCTACGGGAGCCTCGGACAGTATATAACGTCCTTTCCCCCACACTGAGAATGCTGACACACGAGTCTATACGATGAACAGGACTAAAGTTGTTCTTTCTTTAAAAGGAAAGGAAAGAAAGCTCCAATCTCGGCTATGACCGAGGGCTGTTATAAGAAACAGTGATATGAAGACCACCTCTCCATTTTCAGTTCCGCTGTCCATCGCATTATGTAATGACTGTCGTACTTGTGCTAGGAAAAAGTCTCTCCTCCTGGTAAGCTGACTTGTTTCCTTCCAACAATGAGGATCAGACAGCCCTTTGTTTCCCACATATTTGCCTTGGTGTCCAGGAAGTGCCAAGAAAAATTTCATGCCTACTTAGTGTAACAATGTGGGCTGTAGATCTAGCCTATTTACTTCCATCTCCTATTTTAATGGTTGTAATATATAGGCAGCATTTATTGTAGGCAATTTCAACGTTAATCAAATGACAAAGGAAATAAGGATATCCTGTCTCACACCCCCACCAGGCAACCTATCCCATATTCCAATCAATAACTACTAAAAGCCCAAGAATTAACCCAGAGTCCTCCCTCCCTTTTAATCAATAACCAAGTCCTACCATTAAATCATATTAATGAACATTCTATGCACTTTCTGCTCCTTTTATCTCTATTAACACTGCTTCGGTTTAACCTGGTTTACTGTAAAGGTTCCATATTAATCTTACCATCACTAGTCTCAATCATCTCCCAACCACCCCTTACTTGTTTATTTCCTCTACTCCACCAGACAAATTTCTAACACAAAGCTGTATTTCATCGGGTTCAGAATTCCTCAATGACTCCCTAACATCTACAGAATCATAACTGAAGTCATTCATATATAAATGAATATATATACAGTCATGCTGCACACACCCACACCATGTAGGCTCTGGTTGCCCTCTCTGATTTACTCAGGAAGGCCTCCCCTCCAGATATTTACACAGGCAGGCCTCTCACTTCATTGCTGTCTCTGCTCAAATATTACCTCCTCAGAGGGTCTCTCTGACTTGCTATCTCATTATTTCTCAACCACAGATACTGGACCCCAAAAGACACCGGCAATATCCAGATTCTGAGTTGTCACAACAGGGATGAGGAGTCCGGTCCTGGAATCTAGTGGGCAGGAGGCAGGCATGCTGCTAAGCACTTAATAATGCGGGGGACCGCTTTCTACAGCAAAGAACAGTCCAACTCCAAATGCCACGAGTGTCTAAGTGGAGAGGCACCACCCTCCCCTCCCTGAAACAGCTTCAAACTCATCTTTTGCTTGATTTTTTTTTTCAAGAAACTATTAACACTTGAAGTGCTACATTTATTTATTTTTTTCTTTGTTGTCCTTTGTTGTTACTGTAAGGTAAGCTCCACCGGGGCAGACTTCCGGCTCATTTGTACAGAACTAGATCCTAGAGCCTAGAAGAACCCCGACACAGACCAGCACTCAGTAAACACTTAGGAAGAGAGGAACGGATCAGCGATACATTAATGAAGCTGAACGACTTGTAGCCTTCCAATGACCCAGTTCTTAAGTTTCTGGGCCACCAACTGCAGATGTGTCTGCTACAGAGTAACTGATCAGTAGAAACCTTTATCCCATTTCCTACATGGAGGCAAGTACACTAAAGCGTTCCTGGAGGGAAGATCCTAGACCTCGCATGCTCCACACTTGCCCCCATGTCTCTCACATTTCCATGGCGATAGCAAGCGGGCAGACCATTCCCCAGAGGAGCGCAAGAGTTCCACCCTTCAGAGCTAGAACGAAAGCTAACCATGGAACCTAGAAGGCCTGCCTGGCCTGTGGTGAGCCTGTACTACTGAGTAGAACTGCCTCACAGGGCTCTGGGGCTGTAATCTTTATGGGAGCCGATTGCCAGGTCTTTCTCCTTCTGCACATGTGGGCTTGAAGCACCAAACACTTAACCATCATGCCACCAGGGCTGCTGCCCTAGCCTAGGCATCCATAATTGGAGTGGCACAGTGGATTTACACACTAGGATGCTAACCACAAGGTTAGTAGTTTGAAACCACCAGCCACTCCATGGAAGAAAGATGAGGCTTTCTATTCCTGTCAAGATTTCGGGTCCTAACAGCCCACAGGAGCAGTTCTTCGTCAAAAGAGGATAGAAGGAATACACTAAGTCATTACACCAGAAAGACCCGGTTGATGGTACTGCAGGAGTAAGTCCAAGGTGCCCTGAAAGTACAAGTGACAAACAAGGCTCCAGGAACTGAGATGCTTCAACAAACTCCTTATGAATCACAATCAGGCTGATGGCAGTGAGTGAAAACAGTACATAGCACAAAGCAAAAGAAAACAATAAATCTATCATCATATCCATAACAATAAGATTGGAATAAAATAACTTCAAAAGTCAATAGTCACATACCTGCTTGCTTAGCTTCGATGCAGGCAATACTTATTTCTTCTTTCAGATCCCAGTTTTCATTGGCAATAGCTTCCCCTACTTTAACAAATCTTCCAACTGCCAA
>NW_022111310.1:12918885-12924041 GCF_000313985.2 Echinops telfairi
CAACCAGACCTTGGAAGCCGGAGAAGCCACAGAGAGACCCCTGCCAGCACTGAGATGTTTCCAATGACACTGGATCCAAAGGCTTTCTACCCACTGTCCTGTGATCTTCTGCATTTGGCATCATTGCATGTGTTTCATGAGTCTGAAGAGGACTTTATAGATTGATATTGGAAATATGGGCTAATATTGGACTTATGGACTTGATCTGGACTGGGCTGGGACGTTTTCTCAATGTTCAATTGCTCTTGTATATAAATCTCTTTCTTGTACACATATGTGTGTCCATAGATTGTTTCTCTAGTCTACCCAGACTAACACAAATACCAAGAGTTTTAACACTTGGTTCCAGGCTCTGAAATACAATACAAAAGTTGACAACTTCAGTTCTTTGAAACAAAGATACATCTTTCAAAGGTCTTAGAAAATCACTGTGTGGACTGTGCTAACATATAAAGATAGTCATTAAAGAATTTTACTTGACAGATATAGATTCCAAATAGTAAAAGTATTCAGTAAAACTGGTAAATTTTTAAAAAGGAAGAAAACCAAAAGGATTTGCTGATGAGAATCAATGACAACAGCCGCTTTCAGCATGTATTACAACTCAATTTAAAGAAGGCTAAAATCAACAGGACCAATAGACATCAGCATGATAAACAGAAAAGATTTTTTTAAAATAGTACAGGTATGTTGAATATAACATAAAATTAAGTTTTATAGCTCTATGTATATCACTGTTTATTGAGCAATTACTATGCACAAACCATTTTATACAGTAGAGTATTATGGTTTAGAATCAGAAAGGCTTGTTTCAAGCTGCCACCTTAGAAGCCACTCAGGAGTGAAAAAGGGACACGTGTTTATTAAATTTTTTATTTATACAAAGATTTAAAATGTCAATTACCAGGAAGGATTCTGCCATTAGGCTAAAATACCAATTGTCCCGTCCCCAGCACATACTTTGCTTCCAGTATGAGCATCCTCCCCAGTGTATAATTAGGTGTGGCTGCTTTCCTCTTATTTGAAGCAATCTGGAAAACATTCAACCCAAGTCTAAGTAATTGAGGGAGCCAAGAATTCCTATTACAAGAATTAATTATGCCCTGAAATCACTTTATTTTCAATTTTTAAAAAACAATTCAAAAGTAATGTGTGTTGGCTATTTAAAATGAAAGGGCTAAAGGAATTCAAAAACAACAACAAAAAAAGCTCCTAAAAACCCACTGCGATGGAGTCGATTCTTCTTAGTAACTGTACAGAACACAGGAGAGGCTGTCAATCTATACAGGAGCAGACATTCTTCTCTTTCTCCCTTGAAGGGACTGGTGGGTTTGAACTGCCAACCTTGTACCTAGCAGTCCAATGCACAACCAAGTAAATCCCACAACCTTGTCTTTTGGCATAATTCTTCTGAATCTTTTTTTATTCAACTGCATGTATGAGGGAGCTTCAAAAAGTCTGTGGGAAACTTTCATTATCTTTTCATTGCATTTTTCCACAAACGTTTTAAAGCCCCCTCATATATATTCAAACACAAAGCTATACAAAATTGTGATAAAATGTTAATTCCCTTGTCATGCTAAATGGGAGCAAAAATAAGGCTAGCTAGCATACTGAGCACAAGAGTACTAGAACTTCTTCTGGGCACTAAACCAATGCCTACAACTCTGTGAGTTAAGGACCATTATCTTCATTTTATAAAGAACATAAATTTAAAGAGGTTAGTAACGTGCCCAAGGTTACAAGGCCAGGAAGTTGCTTATAGTCTTGATTATTATATTTAATCACTCCATTGTCTCTTACCTCCCAGAATTAAAATAGGAATCAGGAAAAAGATAGCACTGAACTCTGGAGAGATATAGGTATCAACAGTTTCTTAAAAGGAACAAAGGTAGCTGGTGGCAGAGCTCTGTAAACCCAATACACCAGACAGCATCTTAGTGATCTGTGTTCAAACAGGGGGCACATTAAACCGGGAGTCATAACCGAGAGTTGCCCTGACATCAGATTCCAAAGAGCACCTTGAACGAACCAGAAAAGAAAGCAGAAAAGGTATTCCCTGGGGAAGAAAGAAAATCTGATCTACTGAAGAACTCTGCTGCAGACAAAGGAACTGGGGCTGATTTGATAGTGTGTAACAAAAGGTGTCAAAAATTACAAAGCACCACAGAGCACATCCCTGCTGTCAGGAGTGTGGACTCTGATGTCAGACTGCCTGGGTTGGAAATCTGGCAGTGTGACTATGTGGTAAGTTATCTTTCTTTGACTCAGTGGTGTCATCTGTAAAATGGGGTGTAACAGCATCCACTTCAGAAAGTTACTGTGAGGAATAAACTAATTAATAAATGTACTCAGAATTGTGTCTGGTAAGCATTATTAATTGCTAGATATTATGTGTCAGAATCAATTCGATCGCAACCAGTTTATTACACTAGATGTTTAGAACCTCTGCTCTTTACTCATGTGTGGCACTATTCTTATTTTCAACTATTTATTTGATTGAACTGGACTACCGTAGTTTATTTCTATCATAATTTTTTAACATTAATCAAGTGGACTACATCTGTGGAAAGAGTCAGGGGAAAAGTTCATTATCATCCGTCAGAACAAGGCCAGGGGCTAACTGAGGAACAGACCATCAATTGCTTATATGCAAGTTTAAGATGAATTTGATAAAATTTGAAACAAGTCTTCAGGAGTCAAAGAATGACCTGAATTTTGAGACCATCTCAAGAACAGATTAAGACTAGTGACCAAAGACCAGGTGAACTGTAGGATGGCATCAAGGACATCACACAAATACAAAGCAAAAGGATGGTGATTAGGAGAGACTCTCAAAGTCACTTTTGAATATAGATAGATTACAACAAAAATAAACAATGAAATAAAGCGTGGAACAGATTTCAAAAAGCCAAGTTGATTAGTCAAAATAAAGTATTATAATGAAGTTGTGCAAAGATGAAGAGTTAGAAACCAGCAGATAAGAGCTCAGCATTTCTCAAGCTGAAAGAACTGAAGAAAAAAATCAAGCCTTGAGTTGCAATACTGAAGAATTCTATGAGCAAAAATAATGATGCATTCAAGAAAAATCAATGATGGAAGAAACTCACAGAGTCACTATATCAAATAGACCTGGTTTGTGGTAGTGGAGTAAGTCCGAGCTGCACTGAAGACACCAGTGAAAAAACAAGGTTCCAGAAATTCAGATGTTTCAATAAACTCACTCATTGGAAGATATCCATACTCACGCCTATTCCAAAGAAAGGTGGTTCAACAGAATGAGGAGATTACTGACCTATATCTTCAGTACTACATACAATTAGAATGCTCCTGGAGATAGTTTTAAAATGGTACCATCAGTACATCGACCAAAAAAAAGAAAAATTCAAGCCAGATTCAGAAGAGGATGTAGAATGAAGGATATCATTACTGAGAATACTACAGAATACTAGAAAATTGTGTGTCTACATTTTGGTGACTGTACAAAGGCATTCTATTGTGTGGTTCATAATGAATTATGAGTAAAATTGCAAAAAATGGGAATTCTAGGACACTTAATCATATTCATGGAGAATCCATACCTAGACCAGGAGGCAGTAGTTTGAGCAGAACAAGGGAATACTGAAAATTAAAACAAGTGTAGATCAGAAAAAATCAGGATTGCATCCTTTTACAGTAATTTTTTTAAACATATTTATTCAGTCAGTGTGCTGGGCAAATAATTTGAGAAGCTGGACTAAATTAAAAGCCCAGCATCAGGATTAGAGGAAAACTCATTAACAAACAACCCGTGATATGCAGATGATACAATTTTGCTAGCTTAAGTAAACAGGCCTTGAAGCATTTTTTGGTGAAGATCAGACTATAATCTTCAGTATGGATTACACCTTAAGGTAAAGAAAATTAAAATCCTCATAATTGGACCAATAGACAATATCCAGATAAATAAACAAACAAGATTACAGGGGTCGAGATTTCATTTTGCTTGAATCTACAATCAGAGCCACGAAAGCAGCGGCAAGGAAATCAAACGATGTGCTACACTGGCCAAGTCTGGTGCAAAAGACCCACTTACAGTGTTACAATGCAAAAACATCACTTTAACAACAAGTTGCACCTGCTCTAAGTCATGGTACTTTTTAAATCACCTTCTATGCATGCAGAGCCTCAGCAATGAGAAAGACGGAAGAAGAACCGATGCCTTTGAACTGTGTGGTGTTAGTGAAGAATACGGAGTATACTATGGACTGCCAGGAGAATGAACAAATCTGTCTTGGAAGAAGGACTGGCAGAATTACTCTTTAGAAGCAGTCCAGGAGAAAAACATTATGCCTGGTAACAGCAGCCAGTCAGAAGAGGAGGAAGATCCTTAATGAGAGGAATTGACACAGCGGCTGCAGCAATTGTAAGGTTGATACACTGTTTCTATTGTGCATAGAGTTGCCGAGTCAAAAATGACACAATGGCACCTAACACTAACAACTATTTAGGTAACCAGTTGGGTCAGCCCTACTTCCTTTCCCCACTGACCAGCAGTGCCCCCTCAGTCATAACGGTGCCCTATGTAACTGGATCTATTTCTGGGCTCTCAGTTGGGTTTCAGATTCACTTGTCCATCTCTGTTCTACTCACAACATTAAGAGCTTCAAATCATGCATTGGTTTCTGTTAGAGCAAGTCTAGCTATCTCGTCTTTCTTCTGACTAGTCTTGGTTCCTTGATATTTCATATAAATTTTAGTATTGCTTTTTTTAAATTGCCTTCATCAAACTATTCCCCCTCCCCAAAAAAACTCTGTTGAAAATTTCACTGAAATTACACTGAAATTTTAAACCAATAGGGAAAACTTTCATCTCTGTGTTATTGAGCCCATCTGATCATGAACACAGTACTTCTTTCCACTTCCTTAAGTCTACTTTGGTTTTCAATAAAATGTTTCAATTTTCAGTTTTTCAAATTTGGCATCTCTTTTGCTAGATATATTCCTGGAACTTTTCTGTCATAGTCAGTTTTGGTTGTAATTATTATTGTAGCTTGTATCCCTTCTAGAATTATTTTTCTACTTGTTATTAATAAAGAGAAATGTCGTGGGTTTTCTTATCCTATATTCAGCAACTCCTAATTTTAATGATTCTTTGTATTATTTTGAATTTTCTA
>NW_022111310.1:12924613-12926788 GCF_000313985.2 Echinops telfairi
TATGCTGGGCTGTTCGTGCCCTGCCTCAACCAGAATGAAAGCATACAATCCATGCTTGCTATGGAGGGTTAAAATACCCTTGTGGACTTTTTTAGCCTTTGTGGACATCTTAAGGGATTTATGTTTCACAGTAAGATATTGGTTAAGTAACACTGCAGCATGCTTAGAAAATGGGGATTTGGGACCTAGGAGTTTTTCTAGAGAGCTAAAGTTTTTGTTCTCTAGAACTAAAATCTGAAAATCGTTTTCAGTTGTACTCCACCCTTTCCTATGTGGTCAGGGCATTCTGACCAGGTTTTCTCCATTTTAATTTCAAGCATAACTTAACATATGTGAATGTGCAGTACAGTACATCATTAGGAGCCCTAGTGAAGCAATGGTTCGGTGCATGGCTGTAAACTAAACAGCCTGCAGTTTGAACCCCCTGGCAGCTCCAAAAGAGGAAAGACCTGACCGTCAGATTCTGCAAAGGGAAACGGTGTGGGACCACTCCAGTCCACTCAGTCACACAGGGCGGCTGAGTCAGGGTTTAGTTACCAGCATACAACAATAGGAGTATCAGTGACAGTATGAAATGTGTGGGATGCAGAGCCTTAGCGATGGCCTCGAAAGTGGCAATAACAGAAAAGGGGCAAAGAATAAAGCTGGCATTTCCCCCCTTTGGCATTGACCTCTGGTTCACCCACATCAGCAATTCATATTCTTCCTCCTCCACACTCCCTGTCCTCTTTTGCCTCTGACTTGCACAATGCAGAGCTGTTGGGCTGACTGTTTTCAGCAGTGACACTGTGAGCGATTACCATTTCTCCACATGGCAATAATCTTCCAGCTGGTTTTCCCCCTACACATGCCCAGTGCCTACGACTGGGTGAGCTCATCCCGATTCTCTGCTCTGGTGGACACCGTCGTTGGGTGTGATTATGGAGACAGGCTGCTTGCTAGTATGACATTTAGTGACCGAAAAACGGACGGCAAATTATCTAACCTGCCTCACTCTCAAGTTCCTCATCTGTAAAACATTAGCTCTCTAGAAAACTCTCCTAGGTCCCAAACCCACATCAGCGGATTTCAAAAAGGATTAAATGAGTTACTATTTATAAATGCTTGGCACCCTGAACCACCAGCAGCAGCACCAGAGGATGCTGGGATGACTGACTCCTGGCAACACCCCACGTGATTCAGAGAACTGTGCTTTAGTAGTCCTCACTTTGGGTCCTATTTGTGTTGTTGTTGCTTTGGGGAGGGGTATGCGTGTGCATGTGAAGGGGCTGATGACTACATATATGATTGATCCCAATTATTCTTTCCACTGGTCAGGGAGTGACACAATCAAAAGTGAGTGTGTTTTATATTTACTTACTATTGTGTTAGCCCTACTAACAAAGCACGGGCAAAGAAGCCGGGACTGTCTGTTAATAACCTGAGTCCCAGGCACAGGTGACAGTGACTCCTGATGATCAGCAGACCCGTGGACTGGACAGGTCCATTCTATGGCTACACAGGCTTCCTATCTCCGCACAGGGTTAAGCTGAGAACGGCTGACTAGGTCTCAAGGGTGGTGTAAGGCTTTGTGTTTTTTCCTTTCAATTTGGAGTCAGATAAACGCAAAGATTCCTTCTACCTCTAAAATCTTGAGAATACTAGTCTGAGTCATAAAGACTTTACAACTAGCTGTGAGTCACTCCTCGCCAACACGCTCCTGCAGGCACATAATTCTTCACTCCTCCCCACAGTGGTTGGCACATTACAACGGATCTAAGGGAGGAATTCGAGCCCTCGGGCTGTGTATCAATCCAAAGAGGGCAACACAAACTTCTCCAGAACGCGCTCTCGGCTAGCCGAGCCCTGACTTTTGTGATGACCCACAATACCATCGATCGTGCCGCCGTCTCAAAGTGGGATTGCTCAACTATCAGCCGGTCCTTCACTTCTCCCTGCCAAGGGGCCAGACAAAGGCGGACGGAGGGTCGGGCGAAGGTGCAGGGGGGCCCGGGGTGACCGTGAGCCGGGCTGAGCCCACACACGGGCAGGCAGAGGGCGGGACAAAGGCCTCGGGGAGCGCACGCTGGGCTTGCAGAAGGGCCCCAAGTGGCCCACGGTCTAGGTTTGGGTTGAAGATGCAAAAGTTGGACGGCAGTTGGCCAGCTAGCGGCGGCCAGGAGGGCCGTCGCGGCC
>NW_022111310.1:12927425-12934417 GCF_000313985.2 Echinops telfairi
CCCGCCCATTCTCCACCCCAGGCCTCCCGCTTTCCAGTTCTCAGCATGGTCACACTGGTTGGTCCCTTGAAGGCAACCCTGCTCCTAACCACTCCTGCTCTCCTCTGGCATCTTGGGTGGGATCGACCCGCCAGGGCAGAGAACTACTTTGGAAGGATCAGGGCTACTTAAAACTCTCTGGAGTACAGAGCTACGCACACATGGGGTTCCGCGAGTCAAATCGACTGGAGGGTAACTGGTAAGAGTTGTTCACCCTACACCTTTAACACAAAGAACCCAAACTTACAGCCACCCGGTCAATTCTGACTCAGACTTTATAGGACAGAGAAAAACTGCTCCCTTAGGTTTCCGAGGGTGTAAGTCTTTCATAGAGCAGAAGCCTCCTCTTTCTCCAGAGGAGCAGCTGGTGGGATGGAGATGCTGGTTAGGCTCCTCAAAAACGACAGCATCTGGCACTCCCTTGTGGTCTTCCATCTAAGCACTAACCAGGCTGACCCTGCTTAGCTTCTAAGATCAGGGCACACTCAGGGTGGGAGGGCCTTGGCCAGGATCGTTTCTCCCTTCATATTGTCTGACTGAGGCCCCCAACTCCAAGTATCAGACAAGTGCCATCCCAAGCGCTGTTGACATGTGATTCTCACAGTACTGTCTCGTTGGTTCTTCAGCTTGTTGCCCAGTGCTACACAGAGCAGTTATTTCTTCTATGTGAAAATCCTGTACAAATGAGAGCCATTGCTTAGGGCCCCTTTCAACGTCTACTCCCCAAACACAAGTATTTCAAAAGATACTGCCATGTACCAGAGGCAAAAGCAAGACATAGCCTAAGAAACAGATGGATATACTCACGAAAGGTTCGCATCACTAAAGACAAAACTTTTTAACCGAAATGAGAATAAGTTTACCACCAAATTCAGTCAACACTATTCATTTTATTTCAAAATATAAATATTTTAATTTACAAAGAAGTTTACATCAGTAGGTTGTCAAAGCAGGTTAATTAAAGCTAAGAAACAGCAATTATGTGAAAATAAAGAATACTGTTATATTTGAATATTCCTTTTACTTTCGAACCATGTCCACTTTGCCCGAGTGCCAAGTTGATACATTTTCAAAAGGTTACATAACAATTAAAAGTAAATGCACCCAATCTGGATTTCAAAATCCAAAACTATTTTCAAGAACACTCTAGTCATCTAAACAGGGGCAAAGGGAGGGTTTTCTTTGGGTTAAGTTCAAGGAAAGCAATACTTTCTTGCAATAGAAAAGAAATGGTACCCTACAGTAAGCCAAAATGCTATTACTCTAAGACTCGCCTCCACATCTCCTGGTACACAATTGAAAGCTAGAGAAAGAAACTAAGAAACCAGGTGCGGAAGAAAGAATTCCGGACCTGGAATCAGAACTCCCGTAACTGGATTCTGGCTCCATCCTTTTATGGTATAAACTTAAGGTGAGGGGTAATCACAAGTTTCAAAACCTCCAGTGTCTCAGTGCAGCAAGGATAATGCTTAACACCTGCCTCCGAGTGCTATAATGCAAAAAATCTGAAAACGATAAAGTACCATTCAAAAGCAGTATTAAAAGTGTAATATCCACAGGTCATCACTGTATCTGCACACTGATGGGGGTCCTTAAAAACTTGCAAAACTAAACCAATACTGATGTACACACCATAGGTGGAAAACAATCTCTATACTTTAAGTATAGCTCGGGACTACAAATATACTTTCTCTCTAGTATACCTCACGGCACTTGTTAAAGTTCATTAAAGTTGTGGGGAAGCATGGTAACAGATTTATTTACTTTTCAGTATTGCCATGAGGGGTGTCTTCTAAAGGTCAGTCTCGTTGCTCTACTAGAGAGCCATGTTCCCCAAAGGAGGGTCTCTGGACACAGAAGGAGGGAGGCACTGCGTCAAGTCAGTCTAGTAAACATGGTCCTTAAACCCTCTTGTAAATTCACAATACATAACAGTGTGTGAAAAACACATACAAGTCCTTCAATACAAAAACAAATCCAGCATTCCTCAATTTTAATTAACCATAAAGTCTCCTGCCCAGCACACATCTTTTTTTCTCCTACATCTATTAACATCCCTTAGAACTACTGCTATAAGAAACACACTTTGGCAAATGCTGCTCAACCACAGGGAAAAGGGAAACTAGGTACAACATGAACTAATGGGGGGGTAGGGGGCACAAACTAACCTCTGCTCTATCTGTAGTGAACTGGTTGTTATGAGTGTTATTCCTTTAAGTGTGTGTCTAGAAAATGAAAATGTACCATCAGTAGATCACACCAATATATCTGCCCATTGATTGATTGATTCTTTAAAAACTTTCATCTCTGAGCATTTCCTGTTTAGTACTGTAATGCTCCTGAAGCATTAACACAACCATGTGGGAATTAGCAGTACGACAAAGTCCTGATGGGTCGCAAGGGGCAGTGTTAAGATCAAAGCTAGCAGACTACCAGCTCACTTTCGCTGTGTAAAAGGCTGCCATTTCTTTCCAAAGGCTGCAGCGGTTTTGTAAGCCCAAGGTCTCCAAAGGACTTCTCACCATCCCCCGTGATCAGGAGTCAACCCCCACCAGGCACAGACCTCAAGGGAAAACTGCCTGCTGACTCTCATGGACTAGGGAACCCTTGCTATTTTGAAAAATAAGTAAGACCGGCTATTTTGCAAAATAATTAAGTCGGACAGATCACTTAAAAAGACATAGATGTGCACATTTTTATAGAGTTTTGCTCTCCACCTCTCCCTGTGCCCTCCCCACCACCAACACCCCACTTCCATTCAGTTGACAGGTGAACAGTCAATGGATACTTGAAATCAACCTTCAATAAAGTTATGAAAGGACAAGATATGGTGATGGAATTTAATCTACTGGTATTTACTGAAGCAATTTCTACTCCATGAACACGTGGTTTGTTCCCAGGGAAACTTTCTTTTTCTTTTTCTGGGACTATTCTGAGCAGGCATCTGAAGATATGTTACCTCTGAGACCAGAACTTAAGATATCCATCAATTCACACCAGTTGGTCCCTATGCTTAATGAAAAGTCTATAAAATCTTTGCACTATTTGAGGCTTTAAAAATGGGAGAAACAGAGCCTGCTGGGATGGATGCTCCTTTCCTTTTTTGAGGTCTCTGGGAGACTTCCCAAGGAGCCCTAGTTGTTAAGTGGCTAAAGTGCTTAGCTGCTAAGAGAAAAGGCTCAGGTGATTGGAACCCACCAGCACTCCGCAGGAGAAAAATGTGGCAGTCTGCTTCTGTACACATTACAGCCACGGAAACCTTAAGGGGCATTCTACTCTGTCCCATACGAGCCTTAGGAACTGGAATTGACAGGCGTGGATTTGGATTTGGGGGTTTGGTTAGATGTCTTCTTGTCTCAGGTTTCTGAATGGGGCTGTAAAGTTCCTGTAATTTCAGGCTGGTATTGCATCACTGCTGCTAATTTTGGCAACTCTGAACTACTTTCTCACAGTCCAGATTTCCCCTCTAAAAACGCTCTAATCACATTAATAACCATGTCCAACAGCTGGGTGTTAGCTTCAGTTTGGTTATCTGTAATAGCACTTTATGCAACAAAAAGCATTGTGGAGTAACATACTTAGCACACACAGATGAATTCATTGTGTATAATGTGCTTCTTACTAATATGTGCTCAATATAGCTAAACCTTTATCAATACCTAGTGAACAAAACCCAAAACTGATTTTAACAATTAATGCACACAATTTACATTTAGCATTTCACATGATCTGGCTGAGATTTAAAGTGAAAGAAGGCCTTCACTGAGGCATCTCCTTAAAGTCCCCGCCTACTGCCTGGAGCAAAGCCTAGAATTCAGCGCAAACTTAACAAATTTCTGAATGAATAAACTGAATAAAGAACAGAATGCAGATATGTAGTGGCCAAATCAAACAAATGGTACGATACCAGATAATCATTACTGAAAAGTGTTTCAGCCAAAAGAACTCAGTCATCTTTTCTAGATGCATTTTACCTAAGTACTAGCAGAACACATTTAAGCCAATTATGATTAATATACTACATGATGAGAAGATATTTCTTATCCAAAAAGAAAATCTTTGGTACTTTGGAAACCCCTTTCCTCCATATTTCTAGGATAGAGGAAGACTCTGATGATTGTTTAAGCATTGGAACAGGTGCAAATCAAAGAGGTGGAGACTAGTGCCAGCCAATCATTAACTGTCGGACCCATCTGAAATTCTCTCCTAACAAATGGGGAGCAACAGCTATGCTATCTCACAGCACTGACGAGGAGGGGCGCAGTCTAGCAGTTTGCAAGGAGCAGAATCAGAAAGACTGAGCTCAAGTCTTGCTAAGTGTCTTGAGGCTGAGTTGCTCACTTAAGTTTCTCAAACCTTAGCTCTCCCATTGAGGTGAAACTAGTATGAAACAATGTGAAATGGTATGAAAAAGTTGGTGTAAAAAGGTTGCAAAATAGCATGTGCGAAAGGTGTTAGCAAAATGTAACACAATATGCTAGTTAGCAACATCTAGGGTATTGGAAAAGTTGCTTAATTGAATATTCATTCATAGAGTGTCTTATGTGCAAGGCACTGTGCTAAGTGGTGAGAGAAAAAATACAATATAAATATAAAATTCTACTGCTAATAAGTAACTAATGGGCAAACTTACAACTAATGAAACAGGGCTACATGTATCAAAAACAGAATGTTGATATTCCTGAGATTTTTCACTAAATAAAACAAAACCAACAAGAGAAAAAATTACCACGTTAGCATGAATTCTACCATGTTTTTACCATTAAGAGCAGCTTAGTAAGTGCGTCAATGTGGTCAGCCAAGTTCTAGAAATCTAACAAGGGTGCCATGGGGCCAGGACAGGGGGAAGAGCTTCAGCGCTTGTGTCTCCTATGGGTGCAGCAGCCAACAGCACACCACCAATGTTACCCCTAGGATGCCTTCTCTCTTCAACAGGGAATGATACAGACTGCTTAACACACAGCTACATATCAAAAGGCGGAAATCCTCTTCATTGAAAAGTGACTGTCAGAGAAAAAATTTATAACTGTTTTCTTAAACTGGAGAAAAGTACATAGTATACACTTTTAATACCAAGTAGTTTTTGAGCTCTTAAAATAACTTTATAAATATACATGATAATACAGATTATCAAAGTGGGAAAATTCCAAGTCATGGTACCAGTATATAAATTGAAGTTCTTCAAGCCACCTTAGAAACAGTTAAGTAAGCAAACCATAGTTCTAAGCTCTAACGCTGTGCTTTAAGATGCACAAGCAGGCCTTGGCAAGTTCTCTCTGGTCCAGTCATTCGCTATGTGAAGTCGGGAGGGCTCTGCTTGCTAGGCGCAGCTGAAGGGACCCAAGGTCAAGGCCGAGCTGAACTCACTGGTTGAGCTCCTTCTGAGAGAAAGCTTTGCAGGGTCCACGTCAGTCTACTGAAGACTTCAGATCTTCAGCAATGTCACGGAAAGTCCTATTTAAAAGCAAACAAACTGAAGTTGTTAATCCTTCTTTTGAAACAAAGAGGAAAATAATTAAATTATAGGTGATTAAAAACAGAATATGTATCCTACTATCCTATAGCTATCACAAGCTACTTTTTTCTTACTGTTTTCACTGAGTATTACTTCAAAGTATGTCATTCTTTCATAATAAGAACCCCATTTTTTCCCTGGACACATTGTCTCCCAACCGAAAGAATATTTTCCCTTGAAACTACTACGTATGACGGACCACGTGACCAAGTTCTGACAATGAGAAATACGGGGAAGTGCTGCATAACTTTGGGGCAATGACCTTAAAAGAGAAGGATTGTTTTCTTCAATCCTTCCTCCTCCTTCCTAGAAAAAATGAGTATGCTTTAGGCAAAGAGAAAAAAGTACAGAGAAAGTTAAGATAAAGCAGAAAGCAGAAATGTTTTACTACCAAATAGATCACTGAAAATTACAATCCAAGCTCTGAGGGATGAGGTTCAGAAGAGGGAAAGTAGAGTCTTTTCATCAATAACCTTGTGCTTGTACCATTTCTGTCTCAGATAAGACCAGCTGTTAATGCTGCAGGAATATTTGAGCTGCACGGGAGGGCACTGGTCTGCATATAGAGGTACCTTCCTAAGGATTGTGGCATGCTGCTTTCCTTGGCTTCAGAATTCACCTGTCCAAGTTGGGATAGTGTCACTTGTCAGGTCCACAATTATGTCATTAGCCTAGCTGGCTAGCCAGTTATCAGTAAGCATGAACTCAACCACTCATCTTCCATCCAAAAAGCTCAGATAACAGTGACAGAAAGAACAGTGAGGGGCATCCACTGCTGGTGGACTTGTAAGTATGTACGATCACTATGGAAATCGATCTGGCGATATCTGAAACAGATGGAAATTGAGTTACCATACGACCCAGCAATGCCCCTACTGGGCATATACTCAGAAGAGGCAAGAAACAAACCAAGGCCAGACATCTGTGCTCCAATGTTCATTGCGGCACAATTCACAATTGCAAGGAGTTGGAAGCAACCCAAATTTCCACCAACTGACGATTGGATTAAAAAACTGGTATATACATACATGCATCGCTCAATCGCAGTGATGTGCTTCATACGTTCATATGAAGCACATCGCTGCATAGGAAGAATGTATGAAGCACATCACTGCATAGGAAGAACTAGAGGACATCATGCTAAGTGAAGTAAGTCAGGCACAAAAGGACAAGTACATGAGTCTGCTGAGGTAAGCTTTTAAAACAAATTCAAAAGGGGCATAGGGAAAAAGCTACTGTATACAAACATTCTTGGGGTGAGGACTGGGTAGTATGGCAGGGACCAGATCAAATGCAGGGATGCACATGGTAGACAACTGAGGAGGAGGTGGAGAAAGGGGAAAAAAATGATGATAATAAGGAAGAAATGGGTAGCGGGGGCATGGGGCGCTAACCCACCCAAAGGGAGGGTATTGCTTATATCTCCACAGGGAAAGAG
>NW_022111310.1:12936912-12945375 GCF_000313985.2 Echinops telfairi
GGAGGGCTTTCTTGATTAGTTAACTGGATCTTGAATAATAATCCAGACATGATGCACACATTTATTAGCATTCTTTTGGACAGCTGTTACTTTGCTCTTTTGAAACTATATTACCACGGGGGAAACCCAAAAAAATATAAGAAACTTAAAACACTCATTGTTGTTGGAAAATTTTAAAGTCTTCAGGTTATAAAAAATCATAGCCATAAAGTTACACTATGTCGCTCCTTCTTAGACTATCAGAGACAAATAAAGATAACTCAATTTTCAGAATGGTAACCAAGTGCTGAGTACTAAAAATGCATTACACACTTAACAGAAAATGCAAGTTCGTCAAAATGTCAGAGAAAGAACAGCTCAGTTTTCACACCTATAAAAACAAAACACCATAAAAAAAACTGCCATTAAGTGAAATCACATGTAGGAACTTCAATGACAATTCCTCATGCATGCTACCTCGCTTACACCTCTGATGCGCTCTGCTATCACTTCAACCAACTACCTAGAAGAGTTATGTAATCCTTAGAGGTCAAGATAAATCAAAAGCCAATCGCTTACCACAAGAAGGGCCCAGAAAGAACGTACAGGTAATAATTACACTCGAAGGCTACTGACCATCTCCAGGCTCAATGCACTCACCGATGCATCGCGTATCTCTGAAGCAAGTCTGACCGGCACAGCTTACTTCCAAACGAACAGTTTCCTGACTGGCTACTTATTGTGGTTTCAAAGGGGGTTTTGTCTGATGTAACCAATCCTCTCATGCAAT
Organism: Echinops telfairi; assembly: GCF_000313985.2. Classification (NCBI taxonomy): domain Eukaryota; kingdom Metazoa; phylum Chordata; class Mammalia; order Afrosoricida; family Tenrecidae; genus Echinops; species Echinops telfairi. The sequence goes on from NW_022111310.1 coordinate 12,937,682, forward strand.
TGGCTTACAAGATTAAATTGATAATTTTGTTTCCTTAAATATTTTTTACTCTCTAAAAATAATTTCACTAAGATTTATATAAATATATTTGTATCTGCTGAGAGTTAGCTTCATCTGGAACTGAATACATACATACATACACATACACGTAAACAGATCAGTTTCTCAGGAGGTGCACAGTCGGCACTGTGGATTGGCTACTTCTTTGTTATGGGGTCTATCCTATGTATAACATGGATAATACATTGTACATCATAGAGGATGTATAATCATGCTGAGCAGCATCTGTTGTACTGCTACAATAAGTAAAAGTCTTCACATATTGCCAAATGTTCAGAGAATCAAAATCTTCGTGTGAGGATCATTTCTGCAGTTATCTACTACCCTATTGGTTTATATTATTTACACAATACATGCTTACATAGATCCTCCACCTCACCACCACCCCATACACACTCTCCCCTATCTTAACAGAAAAAGAATACTGTGTGCTTACAACCAGAAAAGGTGTGTGCTGCGTCAGGGTTCTATCTTCTCATGATACTTGTTCAATCAGCATGGTGATTGAATCATCAGAGAAGCTAGACTGTATGAAGAAGAATGTGGCGTCAGCTTTGGAGAGAGGCATATTAGCCACCTGCCATCTGCATGGGGCACATCCTTACTTGTTGAGCGTGAGGAGGACTTGAAGCACTTGCTGAAGATCAAGTATTGCAGCTTTCAGTATGAATTATGACCCAGTGTAAAGAAGACCAAAACCCTCACAACCCTTATATTCATGGGGAAAGGGTGAGGTTTCAAGGATTTCGTTTTGTTTGGATCTACAATCAATGCTCATGAAACCAGCAGTCAAGAGATCAAAGGACACATGGAATTGGGTAAATCTACTGCACAAGACTTCTACAGAGTATTGAAAAGCATGGATGTTACTTTGAAGACTAAGGTGTGCCCGATCTAAGCCATGGTGTTGCCAATTGTCTCATATTTATATGAATGTCGAATATTGAATAAAGAAGAACATATTTGAATTGCAGTGCTAGCGAAGAATACTGAAAGTACCATGGACTGACAAGCGGACAAACAAGTCTGTCTGAAGAAGTACAACCAGAGTGCTTATTAGAGGCAAGGATGGCAAGACTTCTTCTTACATACTTTAGGCATGTTGTCGGTAGAGATCAGTCCCTGGAGAGGGGTACCATGCTTGGTAAAGTGGAGGTGCAGTGAAAGAGAGGAAGCTCCTCAACAAGAAGAACTGACACGGTGGCGACAACACTGGGCTCGGGCACAGGACCAACTGTGAGGATATCGCTGAACCAGGCAGTGTGCTCCTTCGGTTGCTAGGGGTCAGAACAAACTCTATGGTACCTCCCAACATCAATTTACCTAACTTTGTGAGTCCTTGTTTTAAATTTCTAAGACCCCTGCAAGCTAGAATCTATAATTATTCGATTCTTCTAAATTATGAATGGAAACTTCGGCAGCAGAGCACAGAAGCATGAAATAGGATTAAGACTGCTATCTGATAACAAGTGACCTTATCTGTTAACTCTGAAACTCACACCTACTATTCAACTCTGCCTCCCAGGCAGCAAACCTCCAAAAGGACCCAGAACAAAGAAAACAAAGCACAAGCAAAGTGGATGAGTTACTAAGGATTTTCCATCTGAATAAGATTTCTAAGCGCATGTGACATAAGTATGTGCATGCCTGGCTGTGTGTGTCTTAAAGTCTACAGAAGTAACAGTGATCTAACACAAACTTCTGATTATTTCTGGGAAAGCAAACCTGTAGATGAAGACATTAATGATGTCTATGGGGTAAGAGTTGGACTACTAACTGCAAGGCTAGCCATTCAAACCCACCGCTGCATGTTCCACAGAGGAAAGATGAGGCTGTCTGTTTCATGAAAATGTAGCTTTGGTCCGGCTAGACCAGAGGATGTGCACTGCTCCAGATAGGAACTGGAAACACAGGGAATCCAGGACAGATGATCCCTTCAGGACCAGTGGTGAGAGTGGCAATACCGGGAGGGTAGAGGGAAGGTGGGGTAGAAAAGGGAACCGATTAGTGTAAGACATGACAAAATAATAATAATTTATAAATTATCAAGGGTTTGTGGGGAGGGGGGGAAGAAGAGAGAAAAACGAAGAGCTGATACCAAGGGCTCAAGTAGGAAGACAATGTTTTGAGAATGTTGGCAACAAATGTACAAATATGCTTGACATAATGGGTGTATGTATGGATTGTGATAATAGTATGAGCCCCCAATAAAATGATTTATTTAAGTAGATTTGGAACCCCTATAAAAGGTTGCTGAGTTGGAATCTACTTAATGCCAGTGGATTTGGTTTTGTTTCTTGTTTACTTGTTTTTTTCACCAGCAGTTACATAATTTTGTAACAAAACACATGGGGTCAACTATTATGTGTATCCCTTCGTTTCCAAGAAATGTGGAATAAAGTTCTAAATCGGGGCTTACCACAGCCATCCTCTTCTGTCAACCTCAAGATTATACTACAAGAAAACGTCTTTGTGTGATTTCCTTTGAGTTTCACAAGTGCATTTTCTCTGTGCCCACCCCCACGCTGGGAATGAGATACATGGCAAAGCACACACTTCTGTCACGCTCCCCCAGGAGAGAGACCAGGTGCTACGGAGGCACACAGCAAGGGTACCTCATCTCATCTGGAGAGTTCCAGGTAAGCTTCTCAGAAGCAGCAGGTGTTAAATACAGGCCAGACAGCCCGCACTTGACTAGCAAGGACGTTCTTTACAGAGGAGACAACATGTGCACAGATCAACTGCCGGGGGGCACGAAGACAAGTTTCCACAGGGCTGGAAAATAAAATGCAGAGTAGGAAGCACCGAGAGAGAAAACTGGAGACGGAGACAGGATGAAGGCAAGTTAAATCTTACTGGCAAATGGGAAATGTGACTTTATCTTGAATGTCCTGAGAAGCCATTGTGGGAATTGTCTGCAAAAAGGGAATACAATCATGTTTGTACTTCAGAACAGCCAACAAGAATAGGGTAACAGGTCAGCACAGCCCTTTTCCCAACTATAGTTGTTTGTTCTTTTCCCTCAAGAGTTCACACTGGACCGTTGGAGAGTACACTTCAACTAAAATTCTCAAGGCTAATAATGTAAAGATCTGACGGAGTGGTGAGCTGTTTGGAGTACATAGTTCTGTTTCATTTTGCAAGGACAAAAATAATAATAATTTCTTGTTCTACAAAGTAGGATGTTTCACCTCAGTTTAGTTAACCAACTACTTCTGAAAACATACTTTTTACTCGAGCCTCGGGTATTTAATTATGAAAGAGAGCCACAGTCGGGTTTGGATACGGCTTCTACAAACGGCAATGGGCTAATTCTCCCCCGACAGAGAGAGCTGAGAACCTAAAGGGTCACATGCCAGTTGCCACCCTTGTTAATGGCAAAGGATAACGGAGGGCAAGGAAAACACAAATACAGGGAACGTCGTTCCTGGGATATGCTCCTTCCTACCTGCTAGCAACCTTTTCTGAACCTTAATACTGATATATTTGCTCGGTTTGTGGCAGCCGTGAAACAAGCACATCAAAGCAGGTCCGATTATCCTGTCCAAAAATGAAGAAAATATCAAGAGTATGATCCCAGGAATGTTTTTATCTTCCCCCTCCACATTCCAAACCAGCCCAGTGTTAACTGAGAAAAGAGACAGCAATGGGTTCTGATCATTGGACTAAGGTCAAAAGAGGCCAAAACATAGCCCAGTGCCAGGTTGCACTTGCTACAGTCAAACAAAACCACACTCACTGCCATTCGGTTGATTTTGACTCACAGTGATCCAATAAGACAGAGCAGAACTGCCCCTGTGGGTTGTGAAGGTGATAACTCTTTTCGGGAGTAGAAAGTCTCATCTTTCTCCTGCAGAAAGGGCTGGTGGTTTCAAACTGCTGACCTTGCGGTTAGCAGCCCAACACATAACCACTACACCAGGGCTCCCTAAGTCACCGCTATGGAGTTGCTTCCAGCTCACAGCAACCCTGCAGGGCAGGGTAAAACTGCCCCTGAGGGTTGTTGAGACTATAACTGTTTACGAGACTAGAAAGCCTCATCTTTCCTCCCATGGAGCTGTTGGTGGTTTTGAACTGCTGACCTTGTGGTTCACTGCCCAGTGTGTAACCACTATCACAATATCGTACTCACCGCTTCCACAGCCAGTGAGAAGCAGAGAGCGGTCGTTCTCTCCTCCTCCGACCCTTACTACAACCACACAAAAGTGCGTGAGGAAGGCAAGCTCTTCCGCAGCTCATGCTGCTGCAGACCACTTTCCTTCAGGGAAGGAATGGACGGTCCAGTCATTGGTTCCACTGGGAAGTGGACACACTGAAGTACAAGGTACTGAAGTATTGGATAGCCAATAACTACAATAGCCACAGCGCCTGCATTCACACCAGCTGTGGGGGAAGGAAAACAAGAAATCGCATGTATACATGAAAATTTCATGATAAAAGGAAAAGTGCTAACATGCCTAACCAAAGATGGGGGTGGTGGGGTGGTGAGGGGCAGCAGATCTAAAGGATCATGGTCAGACAGAAGCCTGTTGTTCGTGAGGCCCAGAGAGCAGGCCAGCATGACTCGCTCAGCAAGGCGGACAGGTTTCAGGACTGGTGGTGGACACAGGTCAGCTCGGAACAGGGAGTGATCTGTGAGTCCTATCAAGGATTGTGATCTTTCTCCCCAAACCACAGGAAAGTCTTCATAGTAAGTGTGTTTTGTGATTACAGACATGCATGTGCAGGGGACAAGCTTCAGTATGGCAATCAAAGAGCAGAAAACATTAAGACTAAGACTACCCGAGTTCAGGTGCGGATACCAGGAGCTTGGACTAACCTAGATGAGGGAGATAAAGAAGGGCATGGGACATAAGGATGGCACAACGACAAATGAAGGAGGAGGTTAACATGTCCAGAGGCCACAGAGAGGGACGGTTCAGAAAGGAAAAACAGAACAAAACCAGAAAAAGGTCATCAGCTGAAACACACACCAGCCCATCTGCTTATTAGCTCTGTCCCTGGAGGGGAGATAGGCTGTCTAAACCTCAACTTGCTCATTTATAAACCACACACAATAGAAGTGTCTAATCACCTGTGAAAACATCGGATAGGGAAAGTAAAATAAACAAGGGAACATTAAAGGCTTTTATCACAGAACTTGGCACACAAAAAATACCAATAAACGTTAGTAGTGTTGTTCTTTTTTTTGTTTTTATTTACACTAGAAAACTACATTAGAGTCAAGTTCTCTTTTTAAAAGACATAAACCCAGAAATGACTAATCTGTGAAGCATCTCATAACATGGGTGAACCTGGGGCTCATTATGCTGAGGGGAAAGATTGTGAGACCATTATTTTAAAAATTGAAGGAAAGGTTTCGCACTGAAAAAAATGTTTGTGTTAGCATGGTTGGGAGGGAGGAGGCGGGGGACGTCACTGGCTAGAGGGTATACATGCATTAACTAAAGTGAAGGGGAACACAATATACAACAGGAGGTTGGCAAAACAATGATGACGGCTGAGCCAGACACTGAGAGTTAAAGGCAACCGAGGTAACAGTGTTACAGACGTCCAGCTAAGCCAAATCCTCACTGCCATCAAATCTAATGTGGCTCGTAGTGGTCCTGAAAAATAAGAGTAAAATTGCCCCTGTGAGCTTCCAAAGCTGTAAATCTTTAAGGGAATTAAAAGCCTCATCTTTCCCCTGTGGTACAGCTTGTGGTTTTGAACTGCTGACCTTGTGGTTAAGCAGCCCACCTGTATCTAACACAGTACACCACCGAGCTCTGGTTTTGTTACACAGACAATGATGCAATAGTGGTGATCTATGAGTAGATGCACAGGCTGACACTCAGCACACTCACAAGTATACATAGGTTTAACAGAGGATTTTGTACACGGGAATTTAACTTTGTTGCAAATATATCCATAAATGTGGTAGAGCAAACAGAAAGCAGAGTTAAGTAAACTTTTTGACATAACTGAACACCTTGAGGGAATGAGCTGCTTGACGTGCAGTCGTCTCAGGACAATAGTCGTGGAGGATAGATACCAAATGCAAATGGTAAAACATGCTCCACAAAAACTGTTCTACATCCTACTTTTGAGAGTATCGAATGGGCTCTTCAAATCTTATGAGGGGCCATTTAGTGATCTCTCCCTATCTGGAGGAAAGAAGAGTGATAAAAATTGGAGACAGGTGGAAAAACTTAGCCCAGTGGGCTAACGTATCATGTGAACATCAGTCTCCATCATGTCCAAACCAGAGCTTTCTCATACATTAAGATCAGAAGAACTCCCACTACCTACGACTCTGCAGCCCACGAGGAGACCCTGGCGAGAGAGGAAACACGTGAAACAAGGCTCTAAGGCATAAAATGAACAGGCTCACTGTCAGATGCAGACTGGTGGAACCTCGGAGATCACGGCCCTCAGCCATCTTTCAGGTCTGGAAATTAACACACCGCCTGTTTTTCAGTTAAACAACAGACCTGTCTATAAGGGGAATCATAACAGTAGTGAGGTACGAACACCTGAGAATGATCAACCACTTGTGATCGAAAGGGTAGTATTACCCACGGATGAGGTTCCGAAGGGTCAGGACAGGAGGAGGCGTGGAAGCAGGACAGCAACGGCGGAAGTGGGGTAAGTGATGGTACTGAGGGATGGCCATGAGCCAAGCTGAACGTGCACGCGTCACTGAACGCAGCACTAGGAGCTGCTCTGCCAGCCTTCACCCGATAACAAGGAAAGGTTTCAACAACAACAACAAAAGTTGAGATGAGGCAAGCCTGTCAACTTCGACAAAGTAGACAGCAGTGAACAACTGGTAACTGACCGGGGACACTGAAAAACGGACTCCTTGATCAGTAGTGGGAAAGGCCAAGACACAATCTGACTTACTCAGCGCAAACTCCGAAAGGCCCAGGAGTTAGTGGTAGCAAATGATTCTGGAAGAGAGACTGGAGGTAGGGCAAATATACCTGCTTCAAAAAGCGTGCTTTAAAATACAGTGAAGGCTCTCCCTCCGCAATACCCCACTTCGCCTCCCTCCAGGCGAGCAATTCCTCTCCCTTCTCCTTTCCCTGGCAGGAAACTAGAGGCATTGCCCTTCGGAGAAGTAAAACCGGACTAGGGGCTAACAGACCCAGATGAGGAGGAGGAGAATTAAAAACTGGGGGATTAAGTGATTGCTTACTCATCTTGATCCCCAGAAGTCTAGCAGGTAAGACTTCAACCTCTAGGAGGGAAGTTAGAAGATTTCTTTCCCTCCGGAATGTCATAATCCGAAAGAAGGAACCAAAAGTCATTGAGTTCAAGGTTTCTACAAGGCAATGAACGGCCCAGCCAGATTCTAGTAGGGCTGCAAATACAATCCGCAATCCAACCTGCAGCCTCGGAGAGAACGCTGCACTCGCAGCATGAGCCAACAAGTAACAGTCTCCCACGCTTCAAAAGGCGCAAGGGGAAAAGAGGTCATTCGTCTCCAGAGCAATTCTTATCAAATTCTTTTATCTTAAAAAGTTATCCAATCTGGAATCGTTGAAAGTTTTCCCCAAGAGGAGATGAGCCAGTCAGGGTGCGATATAACAACGATGAGAAATACAACTTTCCTCTAGTTCCTATATGTTTCCTCCCCGCTCCCACTACCA
>NW_022111310.1:12946506-12950599 GCF_000313985.2 Echinops telfairi
TGATTACATATGTTTACAAAAATAATCACCAAGCTCTAAATTAAGGCATGCATTTCACCAATGCAAAATATGCTTCAAAATGAAAAGTTTACTTACAAAATAATTAACTGCACCTCTATACTGGTGCCCCCAAATAATTTTCCCCAACTCATTTTGGAAAAGTCTAAATCCACAGAAAAACGGAAAGAGCCGTATACTGAACAACCGTATGCCCTACCACGGTCTCTCTCCCAATCCCTGAGCTGGGCTCACGTTATTGGGAAACAAGTTGTAGACCTTGTGACTCCTCACCCCTACGGATGTTCTCCTAGATAATCCAAGAACCATGATCACAGCCAAGCCGTTTATCATTTAGTAATAGTACTTAACATAGTCCAAATCCCCCACTATCCCAGAAATATCCTTTATAGATTCCCATGACCCCCAATTCTGGATCCTATCAAGAGTTGATGCACTGCACCTGGCTGCCCTATATCTTGATTGTTCTTAATCTAGTATATCAGGCCCCACAAATGCCTTTTCACCTTCTAATATACTTTTGATCTTTCGTGATAGTAACAATTCTGACTCAATTTCGTTTCTGAAGGCTTGAAGCCTATAAACAAATTACATATATTTCCTTAGCATGTTCTACAACCTTTAGCACAGCACTATACTGAGATACCTATACTCTGACAGATCAGTAAGACACAAAAAGACGCAGACAGAACGGTTCCAGTTTCACACACGAACATTCTGCTTCAACTCACCGTTGAGTCTGGGCAGGCCATGGGGTCTGGTTTGGCGTGGGCACTGAATTCGTGGGACTCACCAACATGGCGCTATAGATATTGGAAGCCACCACAAGTATGCAGAGAAGTATAGGCCCGATGATAGCTCCTTCTAGACCTAGGTAGTATGCTCCGCCAGCCACTGCTAAACCGGTCAAGTACGGATGGCCACCTCTGGAATGAAGAGCAAGCCAATGAATTCATGAGTTTGAATAAACACACACCTTGGAGTAAATATGAAATACATGCTCTAACACAAAGCTAATGGTCAAATTCAGGCTACCTTTTATTCTAGGTTTAGCTTTAGATTTAGCTTCAGGTGATCAACAAAAATAAAGGAATATTATTGTACCATGTTTGAAATGCAAATATTTTCTTGAAAGAACAACATGCATGTGTGTGATATATGCTTCTCTTTAAAGGTCCATCCAATAAAGCAGTCCATTAGCCATGGTGAGAGATACATTGTACCTATTATAGGAAAGTGCCTAAGGTAAGGTGACCAGACGTCCTGCTTTTGGCGGGATAGTCCCAATTTTTAACAATTTTCCCCATGTTCTGCGTGTTTTAAAAAAGCCCCAATTTTTGGAAAGAATGCACGACAAGCTAGGGTATACAGTTTTCGGCTGCCATGTAGCTATTTCGCCAGGATATGTGGTTTATCAATGGTGTCCCGCTTTACCAATGTTAAAATCTGGTCACCTTAGCCTAAGGTGGGCTGATGTTGACGTCAGGTAGTTACATATGTCACCTATTAGATTTTCCTCCAACAAGAATAATTAAGTGGATACAATTTAGGGGTGTAATTCAATTAATTAAGCTTTTTATAAAGCAGTAACAAAAAAAAGCATTCTTGTTATTCATTGGTTAGATTTCTGGAAACCTGCAAAAAATACTGTTTTTAATGCAGGTAATTAAAATCAATGGTTTTCTGAGTACTGTCTGTCATAAAGCTCCGGGTGTTTCCTTCACAGGAAGAGTCATAACTTCAGCTCATCACAGCACCACTGACACAGCAGAAGGAGATGGATAACTAGCAGCACAGCACACTGGTACCGACAGACAGAGAGCACTGCTACCGAGGGAGGACAAAATGAAATCCACCTGCTGGCTCTCTGCTTCGTAAACACAGAGGAGGACAAAAAGAAGTCAACAGGGAAATGCTTTGGAAGGCTGAAGACCACGTGTGTTAAACGAGTCTGTCTCGTTACTAAGCAACAATTTACAGGAGTACTGTATTCCATGTATGCTATACAAGAGAGCTTTAAAACAAACAAAAGAAAAGAAAGCTTTTCCCGAAACAATACATTCAAGATAATGTTCTATCAAAATCACTTAGTATTTAAAAGTAACAAAGGGGTAGTTCGTTAAGTAAAAGCGTATGTAATAAAACAAAAAAATAGTTCATGAGAAAGTTTACATACTTCCCAACACTCATTGCTGTTTTTCAAATCTAACGCCTTTTGACCCTATAATAAAACCAAACCTATTGCCATTCCATTGATACTGACTCATAGTGGCCCTACAGGACAAGGTAGAATTCACTGCCACTGTAGATTCCAGGACTATTCATCTTTATGGGAGTGGAAAGCCCCATCTTTCTCCCATGGAGCACCTGGTGGGTGCCAATTGCTGACTTGGTGGTCAGCAGACTAACCTGTGACCCACTACGCCCCCGCCCTCCCCCGCCCCCCACCCCCCTCCGGGCTCCTTCTTGGCCCTACAAGAGAGAGGTTTCCAAGCCTCTAAGCCAGGGATCCTCAAACGTTTTAAACAGGGGGCCAGTTCACTGTCCCTCAGACCCATTGGAGGGCCAGGCTACAGTTTAAAAAAAAACTATGAACAAATTCCTATGCACACAGCACATAGCTTAATTTGAAGTTAAAAAACAAAACGGGGCAAAAACACCCAGTGGGCTGGATCAATGTCCTCGGCAGGCTGTAGTGTGAGGACCCCTGCTGTAAGCTCTAGGAAAGCAGACTGCCACAACTTTCTCCAGTGGAATAGCAGCAGTCTGTGGATTTCCACTGTGGCGTGCTTTAAGCACTGCACCACCAAGTCTCCCCCTAAATTATAAATAAAACTAGATAATTTGAGTTCTGACTATAAGCCTAATGTAAAATATATAGCAGTGCTTAGAAAATGAAAGCAACTAAATATAAATTCTATCCCTACTCCCACTGTTCAAACTTCAACGGAGACACACTAGTGATAATCCCTGACTTCCCTTGAGCTTTGTCTCTAGTTTTAAACTGAACAGTTCTTTGAAAAGTTGCTGATGGAGTTAGTTTCTTGTTTCTTTTTGCTCTGAAACTGAGGTTCGAGGAAGTGTCACATCAAAATATTTCCTACAAGGGGCACAAAATTTGCCTGAAGATAATTTCAAATTAAAAGAGCTTTTTCTATAAACCTAAATTTAATGGTGAGCTATAGAACATAACTGAGTTGGAACTGTTGTCCCACACAAGGCACCTAACAACCACGAACATTCGTCTCGGTAGGCCATATTCTGAACTCAGGTTGTTTTTAGCTGCTATCAGGTAGCTCAGCCTCAGACACATGGCAACTCCCTGCAGAGTTATCACTGGGATACACAGGGTTTTCACTGGCTGATTTACTGAAGATAAAGCACCAGGCCTTTCTTCCTAGGTTATCTTAGTCTGGAACTCCACTAAAAACTGGTTGGTTTGTTTCAGCATCATAGCAACATAAGTTACTGATCAAAATTCGACCTTGGTTTCACCTCGATTCCAACAAGCAACATGAAGCTGGACGGGGAAAGTTCGCGCCATCATGACTCATGAGAAGCAACTTGGTTTACTTAAAGCAGTTTCTCAAGAAGACATAAACACCTATAGAGATAGCCAGATATTATAACTGGAGTCTGGATTCTGACTAAAAATTCAACCTGTTTTCAACCTAGAATTCTATTTAAAATCCTGCTTCCTGAAATGAACTTGCAGAAGTCTGGTTTTATATGGGAAACTCAGGAATATAAGCGAATATAGTGCTTAAAGTAGTTCTAAAAATAATCACTGACTCTCAATTAAACTTCAACTATCTTATGTATGCTGTTAATATATCTTCCCTATATTAAATGCTACTATGGCAAGAGATCATTACTCACGACTTGGGATTTCACCCTGGGTCTCACATAACGGAAATCATACTTACAAAATACCAACAAAATCTCCTATCTTAAAATTTGCTTCCATGAGTGGGGGCAGTTTCCAACCGGTAGCAACCTTAGATAGGATTGATTGTCAGGACTGCAAACCTTCCTGGGCACCGAAAGCCTTATCTTCTCCCTTGAAGTGGCCAGT
>NW_022111310.1:12951738-12961570 GCF_000313985.2 Echinops telfairi
TGCTCTCCATCTGGCTGCCCTGCAGACTAGAAGCCAGCAAATGCTCATTCTAGTTCTGGCTCTACTGTTCTCCAGGTGTGTGGACTTAGAAAGTTCTAGTTTCTCATCAATAAAGCAGCCTGCTTCACAGCGTGCAAATAAAACAAGGAATCTTCATGAGCTCTCAGGGACCCTGCTATGTCAGAGGGTGGAGCAATAGATAGAAAGAACATGAACGAACTTGGGGTTGGAAAGAAGGAAGGAGGATCAGAGAAAAACACGTTGATAGAGATAAATAGAGAAGGCAGATAGAGGATTATTTATTTAAGGAGAAAAGCAGCCACAGAAATATAGAAGACAAAACAGAAAGAATGGGGAAAGAATAACAAAGAAACAAAAGAGCAATATGATCTTTAACCTTAGAATCTGTAGGTACCTGGTGCTTATGAAATTATGGTATTACCAGATCAGATCTTGGGAGATATAAAAGCAGCTTATGTGCCCTCACAAGTATTCAATTTGCCACCAGGACAGTCTACCAGGTGGGACCAGGCTACCTGACAACTCCTTTTCCCACCAACCATCTCAGTTTATATGGTTAAGTATTGATTATAGCCAAGTGCTAAAGTAGTCATTCACTTAACAAACATTTATGCATTATTTTCTGTGTGCTGACATGGTTCCAGCCTCTGTACTTGGAGCAAGAAACAAATTACAAATCATCTATCTGTTCTTAATTTGCACTGGACTGGAACTCTAGCTACAAAGTTGGCAATGAAGACATTTCCTTATGCATGCAAAATGCCCTAGCTCCTGTAAACAGAGCCCAGCGGAAGCTATGGAACGGTCATCACCTGACGGTATGAAAACAATATTGATGCCAAAGACAGTGTGGGTCAGCCAAGTGTACAATCCATAGAAGCCGGCCATCTTGAGGGAAGCATCGAACACCCCTCTAGAATGTCCAGGGATAAAAGAAAGGGTAAACAAACATATCATTATTTTGTGATTCGGAAAAATCAATACTTGGTAAGCATTCAAATACAGTACTTCACTTCGAATTTGATTATAGTTTCCATTTTTCAACTGCTCAAAGAATTTGTTTTCACTTTACTTTAAAGGAACATAAACGTTTAGATATACTTTTAGAACCTTAAAAGTATGTTTAGTAAAGAGCTCTAAAATTTCCGTCATAAGAAAAAAAAAGATGACGTATGAAGCACCTGAGAAATAACCTATTCACAAAAATAAATCTTCTCCTTGAAGTAGATCAGGCATAGCGCAGGGATCCTGACAATGGGTTCTCTCCACCATCACAATAAATTGAGTATCTCAAGAAAATTAGTTACACACACACACACACACACACACACACGTTTTCTAGTACATATAACAGTTCTGTCACATTACTGTAGTATACTAAGCATGCAATACCATTATGAAAATGTTTAAAATACTTTGAGAATTACCACAATGTGGCAGACACAAAGTGAGCGCTTGCTGTAGGAAAACAATGGCACCAATAGCCGTGCTAGACACAATGTTGCCACAAACCCTTCAATTTGCAAAATGAAACAAAACAAATAAGCCTGTCATTAACTAGTCTGTAATCTGTGGCCAAAACAGATGGCAACAAAATTAAACATGTGAATAACATGTTTCAGAGGCTATTAGTTAAACTCAAGAAATTCAGGCTGTAAACTGTCCCACCCACCTAATCCTGCTGGGAGGAGGCAGTGAGGCGTAAAATAACTTTTATTTCATCAGTCTTTTATTCTCAACAAAAATCAATTTCCCACACTACTCAACTACGTAACTAAGCTTACTCAACTGTAACTTCTGCCACAAATGCTATCAAAAAGTACAGGTCACCTGGGAAGAATTTCTGAGAAAAATTAACGTGAAAGGAAAATCAGAAAGAAGAGGCACCTACATGGGCAAAGGGGGGAGAGGTGTAAAAAGAGACACAAGTAGTAAGTAGATACATAAAAATCTGTAAACTTGGGGATTTCAGCTGGAGGATCGAGAAAGGAGCCACAGTTTAAGGAGAGAGATGGCGCTGCTCAGAAGAGAGCACAGACTGTAAGCTTCTGTACCCCCACTCCCCCCGTCTCACAAAATTTATATTTTTATATATATTTATATATTTATATTTTTTATATATATAATTTTATTTTATATTTTATATATTTATAATATCAGGATCCATGAGAAAAACAAACTGCTTAAATCACAAGAAGCAGAGACCGTGACAGCAAAGGAAACATTTGTACACACAAAAAGAAACATCACCCGCTTCCAAAGCATCCGAAGAGATACAGTGTAAGAGCAAGGTCACACTCTGGAACTAGTGACTGAGTCATGGCATAGAGGTCTGGGATATGCATTTGGTGATGAGAGGAGAGCTCCCAAATTGTGAAACCTTCTTTGTCACCCTGATTGAAATTTCATTCCAATGTCTCGGAGGGGCCACTGTGACAATAGAGGCTGAGCTACAGTGGTGGCCATCAGGCTGAAAGGAAAGGAGACTGACCACAGGAAAGCCAAAGGGGCTCAATAGTAACTGAGTGGAGGAGAGGAGGAGAAAATGACAGCGCTTCAGGTTTTGAGCCTGAGGGTCTAAAAGAGGTAAAGGCTGAAAGACAGCCAGGTGCGGACTTCTGGCCAATGACAGATGGAAGACACCTCTACAACCTCTCTACAACAAACACGAGAGACCACATGAAACAGACAGGGATGACGACACTTGAACCCAGAGCTTCCGAGTAAAGGATAGAGAAATGGCTTGAATGTCAAGCAGGAGAGGAAGCTGAAGCGGAGCGTTAAGGAGACTGATGGCGACTTGCAGCCATCTTGAACTTTTGCAAGCGGCATTCAATGGAGACAGCGGTCTCCAAGCACAAACACACATCAGTGGCTGGAGATGAGACAGGAACTGGGCACACATGGCCCAGCCACACCCCTTCCTCTGACACTCCCACCCCCTGTACCACCTGGTCACAGGTAAGACACCAGGGAAAGCTGCCGCCGTGACCTGTGCTACTGGAACAGCAAACAGAGAACTATGCAGGCTCACGTGCTCCATCACACTCCGCAGGAGTGGCTAAAAACAGACCACCATCCAGTCCAGACAGATGTGCCACACCGCAATGCCTCACACAACAGGTCTCTTGTTTCAAAGAAACAAGACCGTGGCTCAAACAAGCGACAGACGACAGAGCCAGAAACCCTTTCAGAGGAAGAGATGGCCCTGGAACCGCACGATAAGGAATTCAAAAGAAGGATAGGTACGTCCGTTTAATGGATGAGCAGGATGACTGAGAAAGCTGCACATTAAATAATTTTTTTTTTAAAAAACCATAGGAACAAACAGAATAATTCAGGAACACATTGCAAGAATAAACTGAAAAATGAAAAATCTTTAAACAGCATACAGAAAATCTAAAGACCGGTAAGATTCAAAAGCAGACAATACACTAGAAGAAGAAAACCTATAGAATGGAAACACAGGAAAGCCAAAATTAGTGAGCTTGACGCCAAGTCTCTCAACGCCAATCTGCTGAACCGACCCGGCAGGCCGGGTGGCAGAGTGGGTGCTGCTCACCACCAGCAGATGCAGTCCTGAAGGGACGAGGGAGGGAGCAGGGAGGACACTCCAGAAGACCTGTGGGCACTGGGGGCCCTTTTCTTCCCCTCTCTGGTTGCTCAGCAGAGCTGCCTCCCCAGAGTGACACCAGCCTCTGAACTGCAGAGTCCTCCTCTGTGACAAGGTGACTTCCTTGCTCAGAGACCTTCTACTGTCACACTCAACTGTGACACTACTGATGGCAAGGGCCTAAATTATTTGCCTATTTCAGAAAAATAAAATAAAATTACTGTCCACTTCCCTTGGCAATCCCTTGTAGCCCATAATCCAGGATCAGGTTGAAATGATGTGCTTTGGCAGCCCTCCTGGATCATCTAATGCCCCCCTCTCCCCCCCCACCCCCGGGAGGGGGGGGCAGTGTCGTACGCTCTGGGAACCTTTGCTATGGATGAACACTAGCTGTCAAACACAGTAAGACGTTCAATAAGACAAAGAAGTGTGTTAGGTTGAGTTGTTTAGAGAAACAAAACCAAGACATGCACGTAACAAAATAAGTTTATATCAAGAAAGAATTGTATGTCAAGGAAGCTGTCTGTCCCAGTCCAATGCAAGTCCATGGGTTAGATGCTAGCTGGAGTCTCCTCCAGAATCATGCAGCCACCAGCCGATGTAGCAGGAAGGTGAAGCAGGAAGCAGGGAGACCACAGGCTGGGGGATGCACAGTCATGTGGATTCAGGATGGACAGGAACATGGCCGGATGCTGCAGCTTCCATGGTCAGCAAGGTGACCACCCCGAGCCAGACATAGAATCCAAGCCCGCAGGAAGGCAAAGAGGGGCAAGTGAGAGACCAGTAGCTCTCCTCAGGATCTCCGAAGAAAAGGCCATACCCCTAAGGAAGTGCCGTCATCAGGCTGTGCCGGACTCCAGCCCGACCTCCACACAGATGCAACAGCGTAACATCAACCTTAACCGTGACAAGGGGATACTTCACAGCTTAAAGTCAGAAGTGAGTTTGTCAGGGTTGTAACCTTTCACCATATTTATTCACTTTAGATGATGAACACACCATCAGAGAAGCGGGGCCTTATGAAGAGGAATGTAGATTCAGGGGTTGGGGGAAGGCTCTCTGAGAACCTGTGATCTGCAGATACAACCTTGCTTGCAGAAAGCAAAAGGGCATGCAGCACTTACTGATAAAGATCAAAAGCTAAAGCTTTCAGTGTAGATTACACCTCAAAATAACGAGAGCAAAATCCTCTCACAGGACCAATAAGCAACAAATATCGATGCTGTCAAGAATTGCCCTTTACTAAGCTCCATATTCAAAGCCCATGGAAGCAGCAGTCAAGAAAGCTGAATAACATGTTGCATCGGACAAATCTGCTACAAGGACCTCTTTGAAAGTATCAAAAGAAAGACATTTCTTTGAGGACAAATAGAGCACCTGATCCAAGAATACACATATATCGTGAACTGCCAGAGGAACGCGCAAGCCCGTCTTGGAGGAAGTACAGCCAGAGAGATCCTCAGGAATGAAATGAGCACATGATCATTCGTTGGGCTTTTCCCCCCGACCCCCACTCCGTTTGTGTGTGTGTGTGTGTGTGTGTGTGTGTGTACGTACGCAGACATACATAATATCCTCTATACCAAGGGTTTGAACTGATTAGTTAGGACTTTTATTCTTATCAAGCCCTTATCTTCACACTTAATTTTTCACAAGTTTCCTCATATTTCACATTAGCCATCAGCCCTCAGTCACTTCTGAACAATGAGACAGCCCCTTTCACTTTTTAAAATGGAGTGAGGGAAACCGACAGGACAACTCCAGATGTGAGTAGATGGGCTGCTCTCCGTGGGATGAGATCTGAAGCAAGGAGAGAGTACGGAGATGGGCACACTGCGGTCAAGAAGCTCAATGCACTGCCAGTATAAAGGGCTGCAGAGCAGAGAAGGTGGTAGAATATATCGGAGGAAGAAAGAAAACTGGAGTTAAGAGGTCAAACTCAAGTTCTGCCCACCCCACCACATGTCCTTACACTGGCTCTGCCCTCTTTTTTCCCTAAAGTTCACACATATGGACTGTTGTTTCCCACACTCACTATTATTTTACTAGCATTCTACCAACACTGCAACAGTGTACCTCAAGGAGAAAGTGGGGAAGCAGAGACGTCAACCTCTACAGACACAGCACTTGTAATGATCAGTTTAGACCAGCGGTTCTCAACCTGTGGGTCGAACGACCCCTTCACAGGGGTCGCCTAAGACCATCGGAAAACATATTTCCGATGGTCTTAGGAACCAAGACGCCGCTCCTCTGTGTCTCCAGGTGGGTCCGCCCACATCCAGATACGCTGATCCGGTGAGAAAGAAGCGATCTCAACCTCTGTTATACATATCACCACAAAATGTAGCAATGTACTTTACTGTCATTACATTAAAACTGTTAGCCATGCTATATATACCATGCTTCAAGACAAAATTTCATTTATTGGTCATTAGGAACCAGTATTTCACAATACATAAGTACATATTGTTTTCGTGGTTCATCACTATGCTTTAATTATGTTCAATTTGTAACAATGAAAATACATCCTGTATGTCAGATATTTACATGACGATTCAGAACCGTAGCAAAATTACAGTTATGAAGTAGCAACGAAAATAATTTTATGGTTAGGGGTCACCACAACATGAGGAGCTGTATTAAAGGGGTCACGGCCTTAGGAAGGTTGAGAACCACTGGCTTAGACAAATATTTTCCATCATTCCTGATCCTTTTGCCCCAATCCTTTGGGGGAAGTTATACCTTTGCCTTTCTGGGTTCATCTGCCCAGAAACCCAGTCCCACAGTAAGAAGTATAGGAATCTGGGGGATGCTGGATTTCCAGGGTGAGGGGAATGGACGTGCTGTACATGCAGACCTAGAAAGATAGGGGGAAAGTCACCTACACAGAAACTTCCCTCCCCACTGGAAGCTACAGTGGGTCAGACAGGCGCATTATCAGCGGCATCGCATCAGATCAATGAGAAACCCTGGAAACAGCAGTACTCATTCAGGATTTTTATATATTTATTGCACGGTTTGTGTCTGTGGCAACGTCAGGTGATCACGGATGCTTACGCTAGGACTATCCAAAAAATGAACACATTCCTGTACATAAAGAAGGGTTGTTACACTCACACAGGCAAATTGTAAGCATTTGTATCCCAAACTAGTTCTAGTATAAGCCTGTTAAAATGAATTGGACAATTTGTAAAGAATCACAATGAAAAATAAAATACAAGACAGAAATTATATGTATAGTCATTTTTCTTGGAAATTTTAAATAGTAAAGGTTTACATTTACTAGATTAATTTTTAATCAAGTACATTAAAAAGGCATTATATTACTATTCAAGAATCTTAGCTACTTTATTTTCCAAAATATACCTAAGAGATTCTGCACCACTATTTCAGTGTTAGGAGAGGTAGTCCTTCAAATAAATGAAAATGCATTTTCTTAAAGCTTTACGCCCTTCTTTAAACATTCCAATTTACACAAGTATTAATTAGACTATTAATTCCATTAAATTCCTTTCTGATCAATATGTAATTTATTCAAGATCACAAAACGGATTTGCTAAATGCGTAATGCTGATTTCTTTAAACAAAAACAACCTTGCCAAAATTGGTGGCGTTGGAAGAACGTTCCCTTCCTAAAGGAAAGCTCCTACCGTGTACACATTCTCCCATCTAATTCGTCAGCGGACTCCCACCCACCGACACGGAAAGCTGGGATCCCCGCAAGCAAGAGCCACACCCGGGTGCATGCACTCGTGTGAAAATATCACACATACTAAGTTGCACTGAGGCCGTGACAACATGCAACTTAGTAATGTGCAATACCTCCACCAGAGCAAGCGGGACGGGAGCATCGGGGAGGAGGAGCGCGGTGCACACATTCAGGAGACAACATGCTGCTACGGGGAGGAAGACGGTTGGGGGGAAGGAAGCATGCCTCGGACTCGAACATCCATAAACTGGAAACACAATCACAAATGTATTCGATTTAGAAGAACGCTTATTCAGAACTGAAAGTAACAACAAAGTTTCAATAATTTAGGGAGATGGTGATTAGAATAGAGTCTCATATTTGAGAAAGCAAAACTTGAAAGAACAAAGGAAATTTCAAAATCTGGTCAGACTATTAACTAGTAATTTCAATTATACTTTTAGCCTGCTAATGAATCACTCAGAATTATTTTTCACTTAATTATAATAACAATGACTAATGATTGATACTTATAAAATCGAATTATCACTTATAATATATTTGCAGATATATTCATATACATTTGTATAAGATTTTTCCTATTTAAAATCTTTCTTTAATCAAAACAGATTCCTTGTAGAATGAGAAATCTGACAAGAGCTCTTAGAAACACAAAGCACTGGCTTCATTCATGCACACCTAACATAAGCACAAATATATAGGAGGGGCTTTAAAAGGTTGATGGAAGAATGGTATTTTGTCACAAGATTTTTACAGTCCCCTCACATATACACACACACATATCCAAGTATATCCAAGTATATATACATAGTTGTAGATATGTGTATATACATACATATGTACATGTAAACCTTTCAGAAAATCTGTGTAAAACGTAAATATTTTGTCTTGACTCTGACCCAATATATAAGATCCCAAAGACTCAGACTGCTAAAAACCACCTTGGATTATAATCTTTCATTTATATAATTGGATAGGGTTGTAACAAAATTTTCCCATATTATAGCAAATTCTCCATATTCACTAGACTCACACAAAATGCATCTGTTTTGAGAACCATTAGAAATATAGGTCCTGAGCTAAGAGTGGTTAGATTTTTTCTATTATAATAAAACAATTGGGTTTTGTCTCAATTTACTTTGGGGCCCAGACCAGGTGCTGCTATCTTGTGCAGTATTAGTAATATGCACTCCCAAGAAAAGAAAATTCTGATGAGGAAGGCAACATATTTCTGTTTCAAATTTCCTCCTTAGCTTTAGATGTAAATCTCCAGCCACCAACCTCTCGTGTCCACGTGAATGATCCTAACAGCATCACAGATTTCACCCATAACCTGCATCCTAGCCAGCTCCTCCTAGAGGAAGGCAGCACAGGACATGGGTTTCAAATCTGCGGGAGCTAGGTGTGAATCCCAGTTCTACCAATGTCTACCACAGTAAAATAAGAGCGGTAAGGAAGATGACATAATGACAGACATTCCAATCGAGCCCGGTCAACAAGAAGCTCACTCTAAGCAAGCAGAATACAACCAAATTTAGGAAATGTGATCTTTAAAATGGGAAAGAATTTTTGAAAATCAAAGTCATGATATTATCTGTATGCATGTATTTACCTTTGTGATAATTATCTACACCAATGTGGTGAGAGCACATTGGGGGCAAAAGTTAAGAAAACTTCTTAGACATAACCAGACACAGAGAATGAGGCACTGGCCTTGGGGGCCCAGGACCCGAGTCTCAGGGACATCAAGATCTACAGGTATGACATAGTGCACAAAGACAATATTCTACATCTTACTCTGGAGAGCAGCAACTGGGGTCTTAAAAACTCCCGGGCAGCCACTGAAGTGTGAACTACAGGTCTCTCCCTCTCCGGAGGAGAGGAGTCACGAAAACACACAGACCGGTGTAAAGAAATAGAATACCGTGGACTCAGGGGCCACTCGAACAACAGTCTCTACAACCCTCAGACCAAACGAACTCGATGGTAACACTACCAACATCAGGTCCTGAATCAAGTGGAAGAAAACTCAAAATTATAAAGCAAAACTGGCGGGCTCCTTACACAGACCACAGAGAGGACCCTAAGACTATGGCGCTCAGTCACCCTTCGGGTCTGCAGCTGAATTCACCCCCCAAATTACATTAAGGGATCATTTAAGATCAAAGGGGAAGCATTTACCAAAGAACGAAGTTCGAAGGATTAAAAGACAGGTAGGAATGCAAACGGCACACACAGGAAGTGGAATCACGGATGGCACACTGAGGGCATTGTAACAGGTGAGTTGAAACAAAGTATTTAAGGACAGTTGACAAAATAACAATAATTTATGAATTATGAAGGGTTCATGCGGGAGGGGGGCATGGGGAGGGAGGGGGGAAAATGAGGAGCTGATATTAAGGGCTCAAATAGAAGGCAAATGTTTTGAGAATGATGATGGCAACAAATGTACACATGTGCTTGACAAAATGGATGTATGCACGGATTGT
>NW_022111310.1:12963215-12984106 GCF_000313985.2 Echinops telfairi
CAGGTAGTATGGCAGGGGCCAGACCAAATCCAGGGATACATATGGTAGCCAACTAAAAAGGAGAGGGAAAGGGGAAAAAAAGAAAAGAAAAAAAAGAGACATGGGCGGTGGAGGAACAGGGCAATAACCCACCCAAAGGAAGGCTGTTGTTTATATCTCCACAGGGAAAGACGGACCAGACTTTAAGCCAGTGCTCCAAGATGTGAGTGCAGCATACCGGCATGAAGCAGGCAACCAACAGAGTGGTCTGAGGGTCCGACTCCAATCCCAACCACGTGGACAGCCACCCCCTCTCCCCCCAGAAGAATTTACTTCAGATGACAGCACTGAAGCTGCAGCTCAGGGACAGGGACTTGTCTCATCAGAGTGCACAGGAGCAAATGAAGGGAGAGAAAGAAAGAGTGGAGCACACATCCTAGCCCACCAAGCCCTGAGGACGATATCCCCGCTCAGAGCAGCCAATGCTGAGATGAACATACGGCCGGTCCCACTATGAGACATGACAGCCTTCACTGAACCGTACCCCTACAAGGGACAACACTGGAAACACAGTGCAGGAATTGTGCCCGATCTGACCCCACCACACTGAGGCAAAACACTAAGGGCGGGCAACAGAACAGCAAGGGGATCAGAGCAAGCAATTCCCAACGTAATACCAAAAATGAACTCTGGGGCCAAATGAACTGTGGCACCCCATCAGACTCAACCAGAGAACACTCCTAAGGGTCAACAAACAGACCTTGAACTATTTACAGGCTTTCCTTTT
This sequence comes from Echinops telfairi, assembly GCF_000313985.2. NCBI lineage: Eukaryota > Metazoa > Chordata > Mammalia > Afrosoricida > Tenrecidae > Echinops > Echinops telfairi. The sequence continues at coordinate 12,963,982 of NW_022111310.1, forward strand.
TTGTGTCGTTTTTTTGGTTATTGTTGTTTTGTTTTCTTATCTTGCTTTGTTTTGCTCTGCCTTGTTTGTGTGCATATTATTATCTCTGCAGGTCTATCTAGATAAGATAGGCGGGCTAAACAATCTGAAAGAGAAAACAACTGGACTGATGGTTCAGGGGAGGGCAAGTGTCATGGGAGAGGGGCAGGGGTAAAAGTAAGTGGTGTTAACAAACCCAGGGACAAGGGAACAACAAGTGATCCAAAATCGATGGTGAGGAGGGTATAAGAGGCCTGGTAGGGTTTGATCAAGGGCAATGTAACCAAGAGGAATTACTGAAACCCCAAATGAAGGCTGAGCATGATAGTGGGATAAGAGGAAAGTAAAAGGAAACAGAGGAAAGAACTAGGAGGCAAAGGGCATTTACAGAGGTCTAAATATAGGCATGTACATATGTAAATATATTTACATATATGATGACGGGGAAATAGATCTATATGCATATATTGATAGATTTCGTATTAAAGTAGCAGATGGACATTGGGCCTCTACTCAAGTACTCCCTCAATGCAAGAACACTTTGTTCTATTAAACTGGCATTCCATGATGCTCACCTTCCCAACACAATCGCTGAAGACAAAGCAGGTGCATAAGCAAATGTGGTGACGAAAGCTGATGGTGTCCGGCTATTAAAAGATATAGCATCTGGGGTCTTAAAGGTCTTGAAGATAAACAAGCAGCCATCTAGCTGAGAGGCAACAAAGCCCACATGGAAGAAGCACACCAGCTTGTGTGATCATGAGGTGTCAAAGGGATCAGGGATCAGACATCAAAGAACAAAAAATCATTCTATTGTAAATGAGCTTAAAAATATCAATGTCCTTCACTAGTCCTGGTGGCAGTGTGACTTAAGACACTGGGCTACTAATTGCAAAGTCGGTGGTTCAAACCCACCTGGCATGACGCAAGAATAAGATGAGACTTTCTGCTCCTGACAATATCAGCCCCTACACAGGGTGCCTGGGAGTGGGGATCAACTTGGCAGCAGTGGGTTTGGTTTTCACATGTTTAGCTCTAAGTGTTACTGGAAGCTCAACACACCAAACGAGCAGGCATCTCATGTAAAGCAGTACCTGAAGGAAATATGAACAATATACTGAGTCTTGTTCCTTACCTGATAGCTTCTTCCACAGACTGGCCAATAATATTAGAAGAAGGACCTGGCTGAGATAATGGGGTCAGGCTTATCACCCACTTCACCGGCTTGTAGTACTCATCACTGGAACTTAATAGATAAAATAGGGTGGTCAGGAAAATTATCTGCAAAACAAAGGACAGCATCTCCTAAGTAATCACATTTGGGGACTAGAGGAAGATTAACTTCCCTAAAAGAAAACGAAGCCGAGAACATATTTCAGTGCTGAAGGGAAAGTGATGCGGACTCAGCGGATGCACGTACCAGAGACAGGACGAAGTTGAGCAGGGCAGTCCCACTGTAGAAGAGAATGGTCAGGAGTGTAGTGACCGTGGTGAAGAGCAGGCTCACGTTCCGGCTCATCACAATCCACAGAGACTCTAAGATCTAGAGAGGAGGGCAGCCAGTTATCAGAAGTGAACCTTACGAAAACATTCCAGGATGATCCACTGTGCTTTTAACCTAGTTTCTAGGACCATTGAGTTGCAACACAAGCACTGAATATAAAATGAAAAAACACTGAGAACATGTAGATGTTCAGCAGTAGCAAAATGTTTAAGTAAATTATGCTAAATCCACTCCAAGTAATTTTTAAAAATAAAAACAAAAACCACCAAACGCACTGCTCTATAGTTGATTCTGACTCATGGCCGGGACCCAGAGAAGAACTGTCCCCCAGAGTTTTTAAAGCTATAACCTTTGTGGAAGCAGACTGCCAATCTTCCTCTCGCAGAGCATTTGGTTGATTCGAACCACTGAACCTCCAGTTAGCAGCCAAGTACTGAACCACTATGCCACTAAAGCTCCTAAGTGAATACCAAGCATTCATTAGAAACATGTCTCTGTAAGAAAGAAAAGCACATGTAATACACCAGGTTTAAAAATTAGAAGGCAAAAAAAAAAATCACACAGAGGATGGTTCTAACTGTCTAAGAAAATGGCGTGGATAAAAACAATTGCCTAGAGAAAAATACGCCAGAATGCTACAGCTACAGCAAGCTCAGAAGCTCCTGAGTACTTTTCTCCTTATTCGACCTTCAGTTTGACATTCAGAATTCTGGTATGTCTTCACTGGTCCCCTTCCACCTTCAGATTTGTCACCACCCACACAAAGAGCCTCACTTCCATGTCATACCCAAATCACTTGGCTTTGTCCTGGGTTCCTGAGAAACAAAGCTACACAAACACAGCCAACGTACTAAACAGGGAGGCTCAAGGGTTGAGTTCTGCACTTAAAAATCTTCCTGAAGTAGGCAATGACCCTTATAGTAAGACTTATCTTAGACCTACCAGGAGCCCTGGTGGTGTAGTAGTCAGGAGTTAGGCTGCTGACTGTAGGTCAGCAGTACAGAAACTCCCAGGGCAGTTCTACCCTCTCCTATGGGTAGCTATGCGTCAGCATCAACTCGATGGCAGTGAGTTTTCTTAGACCCACCAAATTCACAGTTGTTCAATTACCTACAAACTCAAATAGAGAGTAGGATAGAAGGAAGTTATTACTACTCATTAAATACTACTGTAAGAGGAGGTCCAATAGCAATAACACACCTGCATGCGTGTTCTCTTCATTAATTCCCTTATAATACCTGTTCTTTTTTCCAAAATTGACATTCACTCCTCTAATAGAAAAACATGAAAACAAAATCATCAGACAAAACACTTTTCATTACAGTTTTCACAATGGTTCCAAAGCTTCATGGCAGCACCGAGGGAAGGAATGCAGACGGATCTTCTCTGCAGATACACAAATATAGGCTCGGGGACCTCTAAACTCTTCCCAAGGGCATGGAATGATTGAACAAAACCAGGACTCTGAGCAGAACTCGTAATGACTAATGCTCATTTCAGTGTCCTTTCCAAAACAGCAGTCCTATTTTCTGTCACATGGTCAAGTTAAACCATCTGTTCTAATAAAGAAAGGCCTATCCATTCCTTTCCTACCTCAAATATATCACTTATAAAGGCATATTTTGTTGCTCTCAACATTTCTTGCAAACCTCAGCTCGGTCTTCATAAGAGAATTTTTGCAGGCTGGTTCCATTTATAAAAACTTCTTATATAAAATCATGAAACTGCTTCAGAATGCCTACAAAAATATGCATGACTGACCATTTGACCTAGCAGAAGAAAGACTGAATGAACAATGCCATTGATTTCCAGAAAGAAGCCAACAATGGCCTCATTTTGACTTTGACAATCATTCTTTCAGGGGTTTCAGTTGTTTTGGAATTTTTACCCAAAAATATTTAAAATCGTTTCTGGGTCATATTGATAAAGAAAAGGTCCTAACTCTTTTTTAAAAAAAATTCAACTGAATGTATTCATTATAGACCGATAGCCTACAACAATAATAAAGTACTCTTTCGTGGATCCGCAAGGAGAATGGTTTTGGAGAACACAATGACAAGGGCATTTGTTTAACGTTAGCCATTGATATGCCCAAGTTTAAGAGGAGAATGTTAGTAACACCGGACGCAATAACCCCACTTCTGGGTGCCACGGAGTCCATTCTGATTCACGCCAACCCCACGTGTCTCAGAGAAGAACTGTGCTCTGTGAGGCTTTCAATGGCTGACGCTTCAGAAGCAGGTCGCCAGACCTTTCTTCCTCAGCATCTCTAAGTGACCTCAAGCTGGCAATCTTTTGGATGTTCACCAAACACACGGAGTATATATGTGACCCCGGGTCTCCCAACACCAGTTACAAAGCACCCGAAACTCTAGAAACTAGAACTGTGCAGACAAAATTATCCCAAGTCGAGAGCAGAAAACCTTAGCCCAGTGTGTCCTTCATCGGCTCCATGGTGGCAGCCTCAGCACGGGGAGGATGTCAAGGAGAGCGGTAGGTTTGATTTGATTTTTCTTTTGTTTTTTGGGAAATGACTACTAGTATATGTTGTTGTCAATAATAGAATTTGAGCTTTCAAGATAAAAAAAATTTGAAGTTTTGAAAATCTACATTTATCACTATAGCCTTGCTAGTTCCCTAATATTTAAAAAAAGTTATTCTGTTAAGGTAGGTGATAATATTAAAGAATGTGACTTTTTAAAAACTGTAGAGAAAAATGCAGCAGTATTTAGAAGATGTACAAAAATCAGTGCGTGAATCAATATTTCCAACAACCAGTGCAATCGCAAAACATGCAAGGATAAAAGGTTCATTCTTAGTGACAACGGACCAATGGATTTAAATAAAAAGGATTACGAGGGGCTCATTGATATGGTTTCAAAACTTCCCATTGGAACTAACCCGTAGGAAGTAACTTGTGAGTTTGGTGCAGAACCAAAGAGGAGCGAGAGCAAGACGCGGCTGTCCGTCCCCATAAAGATTGAAAGTCTCAGAAACCGGAAGGGGCATTCTCCATCCCCCAGGTTTCCGTGCGTCGGAACTGACCTGATGGCAGTGAATTTGGTTTTGTTTTTGTTTGGGGATCAAAGAAGAGCAGCCACAGTAATTGAAAAGACTACCCCTTTATCCAACTATATAACTATGAGGCCAAGTTTCTTCATATACTTCAGCCAAAACAGTATGTTCCAAAATGCTGTATATACTGGCAGATAGGAGAATTAACATCAAACAGATTTGTGCAAATATATTAGAAAGTATGGATAACATAGGTGAAAACGGGAATTCGAGAATGCTTAATTTTTGCTCTTGAACAATGTGAATACAAGACCAGAAGCCGTCATTCAAACAGGACGCGGGGATGCTAAGTGACTTAATATTAGGAACCATGTGTGTCAAAGTTATATTATTTCACCATACTTATCCACCTATGTGCCACGCTAAACCCCTGAGATTATATAAAGAAGAATGTGTCCCTATTTTGAAAAGACTCATTGACAACCTACAATATGCACAAGACACAACCTTGCTTGGTACAGTGAAAAGGACTTGAAGCACTTGCTGATAAAAACCCGAGACTACAGCCTTCAGTATGGATTCCAACTCAAGACAAAGAAAACAAAATTCCTCACACCTGGACCAGTGTGCAACCTCCTGAAAAATGCAGAAACTACTGAAGTTGTCAAGGATTTCATTTTACTTGTACCCGTAATAAACACTCAGGGAAGCAGCCATTCAGAAACCAAACAACTTAACCCAATGGGCTAAAAACAAAGCGGTCCCTCTGAGGACAAGGGTCTTACACTAAACTGTGGTATTGTCAATGATCTCATATAGGTGAAAGAGATGGACAATGAAAAAAGAAGACTACAATAAGAACTGGTGCCTTTGCGTCACGGTGTTCGTGAAGCGTTCTGAATACACCACGGACTGCCAGATGGCCGAGTAAACCTATGCTGGAAGAAGAATAGCCAGAATGTTCCTTCAAAGTAAGGCTGCCAAGACTTCACCTCATGTGCTTTGAGCATGTTACCAAATGGGACAGGCTTCTGGAGCAAGGCATCCATGAAAAAGAAGGCCTTCGAAAAGGAGAGGCTCCACGGTGGCTACACCAATGGGCTCTGGGACAGCCAGCATGGGACTGGGCAATGTCCTACTCTGTTGGAAACAGCGTCACTGTCAGTCAGAAACAACTTAGAAGCACCTAAGAACAATATAACAAAGGAAAATGACTCATCGAGCTAAGCCTTTTTCACTTTCAGAAAAGTTATTTTTCATACATGAAAATATGTTCCTTAACAAAATATTTGTAACTGATGTGATATTTTTTAAAGTTCTTAATTTTAACTGTCAATAGGATAAATATCACTAGATATGGCCATATAAACAAAAGCACTTCAAAGTTCTCAAACATGACTGTGGACTTCTAATATAGAGAATACAGAAGAAATGACAAACATACACAATATAAAAGTATTCTTACAGCTGAGAGACACAAAAATCTAGTCTGCATGCCACACTCTATTAGGTAAAGGAGCTGACGAGAGGAGTTCGAGAGGGAGGAGGGGGTAGAGGCACAAACTCCACCACACTCTCACTGCCAGACGCTATTCCGAGGACAATTCCCAAGGGAGTTCTAAGAAAGCATTGAGGGTCACATCATAAAGTCACATCCTGGTCTTTATTTTCCATACTAGGAAGCTAGAAGATAACGTCGAAAACTACAAAAATAACAAAGCAGTATAAACATATTGTAGGAATTCAGAAGTCAATATCCAGAGAGGGGAAAACATTTTTTTTTAATTGACATTTCCTTCTGAGAAAAAGAATGGGCTGGGAAGCATGGAATGAGGCGCTGCCATTTATGATAAAGAATTTTAAAATGTAAGCAAATCTAGCATGACAAGCATCAACTGTTACCTTGAGGAAAAGTCACATGTTTATCTACGAGAAAAGTCTTCTCTTATCTGTGGAAACTACGTGCTAAGGTCCCTCATAAAGTGCACTGTGTAGGTATCAAAAGGCACAGTGAAACCCTAGCAATGCTGCAAGCTCTTCTTGGCAGCCTTCTTTTATAACAGAAGTCAGGGCAGGGGGTGGTGTGGATCTCAAGTAGCAGGGTAGTTGGGAAGTTAACAAATGAAGTCTTTAAAAATGCAGTCTCCCTCTAATGTAACTGGAGCCACGGACACACTTTTCCTCACTCCTGCGCCGTGTCCAGGCAAAAAGCAGTTGCCTCTTTACAGAAGCCTAGCAAGGTGGAGGCGGGGCTGGAACACCTACCTGAGAACCACATCACTGTGCCTGGGCTTCGTGATGCAGCGTCTCGGGAATAGTCCGCCCACAAAGGGCCCATCAGAGTGGATGCACGAGGCACCTCTGGCTTTGGGCCACCTTTCTGGTGCAGGGAGGGCTCTCAGAACTGTGCACGCTCTGACATTACCAGCAGGGCAGTCAAGGCGTCTACTTACCTAAGTAAAACTGAGAAGTAGCTTTTATTTGTACGTTCAATTTAACCAGAATACTATTACTTGCCGAAAGAAAGGTCTCGATGTTCTCGTGAACAAAGGAAGCGATGTCCTGCCAGTCGAGGATGTCTCCCAGCCAGCTGTTCTGACGACTTATGTGCATCTTGTGTCCTTTGTGCCTCCCGGAGTGTGTCACATTCTGTGGAATAAACAGCTCAAAATACAAAATGTCCATCTTAACTTAAAAAATAAAGAGGGCGAATGCCCTGAGAAGCCCGGGTAGTGCGGTGCAGTGGTTTAGGGATGACTGGACCCCGCCCCCCTCCCCAGCTGCTCCGCAGTTGAAAGATGTGTCTGTCCCCCAACAGCCTCAGGAATCCTAACGCTATGGGGCAGGTCCACTGTAAGCACTTTAGAGAACTTCAAAGTGAGAAACTGCATTATCTGAATAAAGCACAGAAGAACCCTCCCTAATATAACACTTTGCAGTTTACGTTCTGGTACCAGGTGTGAGCCTACTCAAATGCTGACCTCCGAAGTACCGCTGTGAGCAAGCACACATTATTCCTTGACAGAAGCGTCTATGAACAACGTGTGCTGCCGTCGTTTGTCTCTCCCACTTTTGGGATTGGTCTCCCACTTTTCCCCTATGTTCCTCCTTTTCCAATAATCATCTTCACATAAGGCAAAGTGAGCACACTTTAAAATTATTTTAAATTTTTATTTAAGATTAGATTTTAAAGTGTAAAATTTTTTTTAAAATACAGGGGAAAATCTGATTTATGTTTCTCTGGAAGCATATTCTAATGGCAGAAATGCAGGGAAAACTAAATTTGAGATGTGACTAAATGAAGTGGGGCTAGTGTGGAAATACAGGTAAAGACCTAACATCTTTGCATGTGTTTCTATTCTCCCACTTTTTTTTATCGTTTTATTCGGGGCTCATACAACTCTTATCACAATCCATACATACATCAATCGTGTAAAGCACATTGGTACATTCATTGCCCTCATCATTCTCAAAACATTTGCTCTCCACCTAAGCCTATTCTCCCACTTTTGAGAACTCAGCAGTGGCATTCACCTCCATGACGCCATGCAGAGAGCCGAGAAGCCTCCCCGTAGAGCCAGCACCCTGAATTCTGGCTTCTAGCCTCCTACACTGTGAGAAAACAAGTTTCCATTTGATAAAGCCATCTATTTAAGGGAGGGGCTTTCGTTACTGCAGCACTAGATAACTCAGACAGATGTCTAAGCTTCTGGAACTCTCTTCGTTTCCTCAAGATGAGAAAAGTTCCCACTATCTAGAGCTGTGTTATTCCAAACAGTACTCACTAACCACTTAAACTGTAACCAGCTAAAAACTGGATGTTCAGCCAGTATAAAACATACATCAAATTTTTATCAGGAAAAAATCTTGTACACATTAACTCATTTTTGTCTACTGATTTCATAATATGAAGTAATATTTTTTTTACTCATTTTATTACAGGCTCATACAACTCTAATCACAATCCATACATACATCAATTGTGTAAAGCACAATTGTACATTCATTGCCCTCATCACTCTCAAAACATTCGCTCTCCACTTAAGCCCCTGGCATCAGCTCATTTTACCCCTCCCTCCCGGCTCCCCACTCCCTCATTAACCCTAATTTATAAATTATTGTTTTGTCATATCTTGCACCGTCCGACATCTCCCCTCACCCATTTTTCTGTTGTCCGTCCCCCAGGGAGGAGGCTATATGTAGATACCAATATGAAATAATATTTGAGGCATTGAGACATAAGTAAAATATATTTTAAAAATTCATCTGCTTATGTCTTTTACTTTTAAGTGAATACTATAAAAATTAAAAATTACATATGTGGCTTGTATTCGAGTCTACTGCACAGAGCTGGTCTAAAGGAAGAGGTGTTGGGGATAATGTGCAGAAGAAAGAATAGAGACCCATCCAGATGGGGAAGAAGGATGCTGCCATGGAGACTAAACACCAACTAAAGCTGACTTTCCGGGACCTGATGAGGTTTAAGATCTTGCTCTTTAGAATCTTTCAATACGTGCAATCTCTGTAAAAATGCAATCCTGTGCAGCTGACGAGTCTACACAGTAAAAGGACTCTGTGGGTTGGAAATGGAAATCCTTTGCTAAAGTAACTCACCTTTACAAACCAAGAGTGGTAGAGTCTGTCCCAAAGTTCTAACACTTGTTTTTCAATTACAGCAGTATTGTTCACCTTATCTCCTAAAATTTTATGAAGCTGGAAGAAATACAGACATAATCTAGTTTAATATCTTATGCACAATCTAGTATAATGAATTATATGCTGGGATCTTCAAATCTGCCCCAAACAAACTTAAGTGTTTCATGCTACTAAATTGCTTCTAGTCGTGCTACACTGTTGGAATTGTTTTTCCCTTAACCTCTAATCCTCACCATTCCCAGTAAATGTCCACTCCTTAGTCCTCATCTTAGAAATATTAAATGGTTCTGATGCAAAATATTCATTTAAGCTCTATCAAAGACAGTCCCGAGCAATGAATGCCCTGCCAAGAGAAAGCCACAGAGAGAGCTTCTCCCCCTACCTTGTGTGTTATCCATTCTCGGCCATACTGATACACGTTGTTAGCTGCAGAATTGAGGGCTCTTTGGACTACCTGAGCCTCAGGAAGCCAGCTGATTTAAAATAAAGAACAAAGTACACATTTACCGCACTGCACCAGCAACCCTTTGAACTTAAAGTACTTAAACAATTGATACCACATCATTGATCGGACAATGAAACACCAGTATGAAGGAAACACACCCAGATGTACCGGCGCAATTCTAACACGGGGCCCTCAAGCTTTCCTTCGCCTCGAGAGCCACATTCCTTTCAACCCTCCCTTCCATCTGTTCTGCCCAGTTTCTCTGGCCATACACTTCCTGGGTCATGTGCCTCATCTCTTTTATTAAGGGAGCAAGGGCCTGGGACAGGCATTCCAAAGCGACTGATCAATGATTCAGCAGCAGCAGAATAACTGAGAATCTGTTAAATATGCAAACTTGGGGTGGGGTGGGTCGCTAAACCAGGTCGACTGAATGAGAAACTTTGGAGGCTGGGAAGCAGCAGCAATCTGTACCTAACAATTCCCACAAGTGTTTCTGGTGAACGCTAAAAAGTAAGTGAAGCATTATTCTAAAATTGTGGGAAACTGTAGAAGCAGTCACAAAATGAAGAGAATGAATAATTGTTTTCATTTCTCCAATGATCCATTTCTTTAAGATGTAGGGAGTTCCTGAGCTGAGTTACAACTCTACATGGCATATACCCTACAAGTATATTCCATATCCAGTAAAAATAAGCCTCACCATTTTTCTGTAAACTAAGCCGTCTACTTAATGCGCCTTAATAAGTAATCCTTTACATTTGCTGAGTGCTTTCAAAAGAGAAAACATTCTTAAACATTCACAAATGTAAAAGTTCTGATTTCAAATATTCAAGAATGCCAAAAGGCCCTGGCAAATAGCAATGCATCCTTTTCCTGAGCCCTAAATAAGAAACATGCGGCAGAGCTGGAGAAAGAAAGGCCGCCAGCTAGTACATCAATGTTGGTAAGTACTGTCGAGTCCGTTTCTATTTATGTACAAAAGAACGAACGCTGCTGGCCCCGCAGCAGCCTCACGGTTGTGCGGATGTTTGAGCCCACTGTCGCAGCCACGGTGTCCATCAGTCTTCTCAAGGGCTTTCCTCTTGTTCACTGTCCCTTTCCTTTACCAAGCATGCTGCTATCGTTCTCCAAGGGCTGGTCTCTCCTGGTAACACGTCCAAAGGGCGTGAGCCAAAGTCTTGCCACCTTGCCCGCCAGGAGCGGTCTGGCTGTACTCTTCTATGACAGATCTGTTTGTTCTGTTGGCAGTCCATGAACTTTCACCAGCACCATCATTCAATGTGATTCTTCTTCGGTCTTCTTTATTCTATATCCAACTTTCATATGCATTTCAGTAAATGAAAGTACCTTAGTCCTCAAAGTAACCTGCTTGCTTTTCAACAGTTTGAAGAGGTTTAATGCAGCAGATTTAGCCAATGCTGGACTATTGCTTCCATGAGCACTGATTATGGATCCAAGCAAGACGAAGTCCTTGACCACGTCGACCTTTCTCCACTTAGCATGGAGCTGTGAGGTCCACTGTTAAGGATTCTGGTCTCTTTTACACTCAGTCACAATCATACTGAAAGCTGCAATTCTTGATCTCCATCAGCAACTGCTTCAACATCTTCAGATTGCAGAGGGTCATTAAGCTTCTCCACTCCTGAAGCTGCTTTATGTTTTTCAAAGATAATTTTACTGGGGGCTCTTACAACTCACAACAATCTACACATCACCTGTGTCATGCATATTTGTACGTGTGTTGCCATCATTCTTTTCTAAACATTTACTTTCTATTGAGCCTTTGGTATCAGTTCCTCTTTTTTCCCTCCCCTGCCCCTACCCTCATGATACCCCTTGATAAATTATAAATTACTATGATTTGCATATTTTACACTGACCGCTGTCTCCCTTCCCCTATGGTTTCTGTTATTCTTCCCCCTGGAGGGTTATGTGTGGTTATGGTCAATCATTGCGATCAGTCCCCCCTTCCTCCCCTCCTAACCTCATCTTCCCCCTACGCTTCTGGTATGGCTATTCCCCTTTCTGTTTCTGGATTCCATGTGTCATGAGCTCTTATCTGTACCTGTGTACATGTCCCGATCTAGTCTAAAGTGAGAGGCAGCCCTGTGTAGGCTACCTTGTTCATATAATCCAGCTGCTCTGATGACTTGCTCAGCACACAGATGGACTGAGTGTGGTGAAAAGATACAGCCCTTAAGCACACTTTTCCTGGTAAGTTGGTCAATCAAGTAAAATGTACAATACCAACTCACAGCAGCCTTATGTAGTTGTTGTCATTTTCACATCAAAGCAGAATGAGTAACTTGCTTGTGCTGTGCTTGCGTGTGTCAGACAATCATAAAGAGAAAGCTAAGCACCCTGACAGATAAGGGATGGAGCTTAGGAAAGTAATGGTCTTAGACTAATTGGGAGTAAGGACATTTTGTATAAACTAAAAAGTGAAATGTGAAATAAATCACGGTTTACAATTTTAAAAGTAACCAGTTCATCAAACTAACAGCCATCGAGTACATTTCCCCTCACAGTAAACCACAGGCGAGAGAACTGCCCCTGTGGGTTTGTTTCTGAGACTACAAATCTTCACAAAAGTGGAAAGCCTCACCTTTCCCCCCCAGAGTGGTTAGTGGTTTCAATCACCTGACCTGGCAGTAGCAGCACAGCATATAACCACTACACCAGGACACACCCATCAGAAGCTTTAAACTCAACAGGGGAAAAGTAAGTAAACAGATTTTCTTCTATTTTCTATCTTGCCGAGTCTGTATTATCACTAATTTCTAATGATAGAAGCTCAGGGGTTTATACTAGATTTCTTCTTCCAATAACCAGTTATTCTTTAATGAATCTCAAGAGCGTATAAAACTGTCCCCTGTCATCCTCCTTGCAATTGTTCCTAGTTCAGGTCTTTATCATTTCTCACCTGGTTTACTCTACAGACTTCAAACTTGTCTCAAAAGTTCCTACCATGCACCCTTGTCAATCTTTTCCTCTTCTAAGAACATTTAAATATGGTTTTAAGCCATGTTCAAGTGTGGAAATATCCTACCCAAGTTTTATATAGTTAAAGAGGATGCAAAACCAAATTAAATGTCAACTTCTTAAGCAGTGACTACCTTAGAATAAAAAGTAGGCCATGCAATTTGTCACCAAGTTCAATTATGTGAACAACAAAGCTCTTTTAAACATTCCTCACAAAGATATAAAACTCCTCTAAGAGAAGCCAAATTAACAAGTACGGTAAGAGATGTTTTAAAACATGGATTTGCAAACATGTTTCCCCTTGGAAAGGGCCTGCTAATAAACACTACTGCTTTATGAAACATGATGTAGTTTACAAGTATTCAATGGGCTTTTGTGACTCCAAAGCAGCCACAGAAAATAGATGGACGGGCATGACTATGTTATAACAAAACCTTCTTTAGAAAATCCAGGGGCTAGATTTGGTCCTGGGTCATAACTGGCTAACACATCGATAACACAGTTTGAGAATATGTCAATGTTTATACAAAAGTTGAATATCTACAAGTTATAAAGTCTCCTCAATTGGTCAGAAGCTCTGGGCAATAGTGCAGCCTCTTTATTCCCAGATCATTTCAAATTCTCTATCCTACCTTCAGTCCCTGTTGGAAACAAACAACATAATACAGGTGAGATTATTTGGTAAATTACAATCATGTTTGACAAAATGTAAATCCTATACAAGATTACCATTTACCATAAATTGCTCCCCAAATCTTAGGCACTCCCGCCCCAGCTCAGCATTACAGAGCATTCCTCTGTGAAAACGACAGTGTCCATCAACCTCGACCATCCGATGTAGCTGCATCAATTAACATCATTTCATTCAAATAAGATCCTCACCTAGGTCATCTATCTTAGTTTTGTTCAAAATAACATACTTACTTTGCCCACTCCGGGTGATTTGCTAGTGTTTCATTAATCAAACTACTCGTAACTTCAATCATGTGTACACTCTCTTGATGTACCTGGTTTAGGAACAAAAGGATAAGGGGAGAGAATGTCAATTAAAATTTGTTTTAATGTTTACTTTCTAGTCTATTATCAGAATGTGCTTAGGCGCAAATAATTTTGTATCTTAATTCTAATCTATTAACACTCAAAGACGAAACAGTTGCTATACATAATGGCCTATGATACACACTATAAAAGGTATTTTACGTCTCCCAGCCTTCCAGCAGCTCAGCTATATACTTAAAGGAAAATACACAAATACATATGTACACAAGTATGTACACATGTATTACAATAAACACAATGTATAATTAGTTTAGACATGCATGCATAGATAAAGCAGAGGCAATAATGAGCTTGTAGACTTGTAATGCAAATAAGCAGCTAAGTGGTTTCTGAGTTTAAAAAGGCAAGTGACACTGCATCTTAGAATGTGCCTTGCCCATTACTGCTGCAAAATAAGTAGGAGCATGGGGGTGGATTTAGTCCAAATAATCCCCAAACAACATAATCAATTAACCCCTGTATCCAAAAGGCAGGTGAGCTGACAAATTACTGAAGGTTATACTAGCATCAAATCTGGTGGAGAAAAGTAAAATTAGGACAAAAGCTGTAACTGGCCCATGTTTTTCCCTTTTATGAAGAAGAGAAATTGCCATGGGAGGGAAATTGACCAACGAGGAAAATGAACAAGAAGTTCTCTCTTGTATGGAATTAGGAAACTAATGCAAAAATTGAAACTTTTCAATGGGCATGACAATGATATCGACTAAATGGCAGAGAAACCAGGGAAAGTGATACAACAAACAAAAGCCAGAACCACACAGAGTTTAGGTATGCTAACAAGGGCATAGGTGACCATCACGGAGCATCATCCTACCCACTTAAATTCCATCTAGCCCCAGAAACGTAGAGAACACAAAACACAACCTGCAGCTTGAAAGGGAAAAGAAAATGATGTGAGACACAGCATGGAGAGAATCAAATCAAACCGGCAAATCACATAAGGCTCTTCGAAAGGAATCTTTCGTTTTGAGAAAATCATTGAGGGTTTCAGCTTAGAGTGACATAATCTGACTAACTTTCAAAGGATCCCTTTGGTTGTGTTGAAAACATCCCTATGCAGAAAAGGATGCAACTGTAAGATCAGCTAATAGTTCAAGTGACAGACGATGGTAGCTTAAGCAAGACCGCCGTGCTAGCGATGGGGTGATGGGATAGATGTCATTGGATTCCTGATGTACCTTACATGAAGTGATAACTGGGAGTCAAACCAAGCTTGTTTTCCTGAAATAAACTTAATGAGTTATGGTATATTGTCCTTTTATGTATTGCTGGATCTGTTTATGATCTGTAAGGGACTTTTTAAATCTATGTCCTTGGAGAAAAATTGGTCTGCAGCTTCCTTTCCTTGCATGTTTTTTATTTTGATATCTGGTCAATACTGGTGCCATAAAATGAGTCAGGATATGTTACACTCCCACTATTCTCTGAAAGAACTTATATAGGAAAGCATTATTTCATTAAAAACTGTTTGATAAAATTATTCAGTAAAGTCATCTGGCACTGACCCTTTCTCTAGAGAAAGATTTTCAAACATCAAGTTCAATTTCTTCTTTACTTTTTACTACTATACCAAAACTGAAACTCACTGCCATTGAGTTGAGAGAGAAGGAACAGTCTAGAAAGAATCGAAGATTTATTGGAGAAAATCTCAGGACTAGAAGGAAGATCATATAGTGGATGGAAGCTGAGATTGACTTCCAAATGCAGAGGTCACAAAACAAAAAATAATCTTTTGCTACCTAATATATATTAGATTGATTAATTTGTTGAATATTGATTTTAAAATATTAACTTATTTCTATAGTACTGTATAAAGAATTTCCAAATTTGTGATTCCATATAAGCACATAACTCCTTAAAAACATGGTAAAATATGACATACATTCTACAAATTCAGTGGAGTTTAGAGAAAAGTAAGATTAGGATGCACTATAAGAGACATTATCACTGTTCTGTAAAATTATAGCTATGCTTTGAAGAAGCATGATATTATTTCAGATAAGGGGGAACAGAACATGTAAACAGTAAGGACCTGAGAAGAGATAAATAAAGACCCTATTGATAAGGGAATTGGTTTCTTGGTTTGGAGATTTAAGGTCATGGTTTCACATCCCAGGTAATGGCCCCATCACCTGTTTAAGGCCTCTGTTCTGTCTGCTAGTTTACTGCACAGTGGGTCTTAAAATCTTGCTAACAGTCATCTAAGGCACAAAAATTGATTTTCAGTCACCTGAGCAACACAGAAAGGAGGAGCATCAGAACAGAATTCCATAAAAACTGCCTCCTTTGCCACAAGACCAGAACTGGCGGGTGCCTAGCTATCATTACTGAACATTTTTATCAAAACTATTATAGAAGAATCCTGATCAAAAGGGGAAAAGTGCACAACAGAATTTCAAATTTTCATGGACTCAAGATGTCCTGGAGGCATGATGGTTGAATGACTCTTTGAAACTATTATCCTTTTAATATTTAAACATGTGATCCTTAAACCAAAATTACCCCTAAAGTCATCTTAACTCCAAAATACGTACTTTAGCTTAAACTAGTAAAAACATATCTGCCTTGAGAATGCTAACTATTTATAGTGGATCGACAGCAAACTGAAAGATTCTATAGGAACCTTAGGGGACAATGAACATATGTTAACTGAGAAAAGAAGGGTGAGACTGGGAGCACACCTGGCAGGTGATGTCATCGTCACTGAGTAGTACATGTACAAGAGGCTGAATTAGGGTATTTTTCCTGTGTATAGTCACAACAACAACAAAAGAAGTGGTGATAAACAATAAAGATTCTATGAAAGAAGAGCCACAGGAAAAACCACAAAGACAAGAGATAAGCTAGCTAATCAAAAAAGGCTAAACCCACGGACGGGCTTACGAGTCATGGAACCAGAACACAGCTCCCCTATTGAAAGGAGAAGTAACCTGTTCTTCGGTATCTCATTTTCATCATCTGCATTTTGTGGAAGATAAAATAAAAACTCACGTATAGAATACTGAAAAGCAAACAGGCTAGGTAAATGCAAGGTGGGATGAATACTACATAAATCATACGCACATTAACTGTTATACTGTTGAAAAGCCAAGTAACATTTTCCAAGAAGCTTCTGTAGCTTTTCACAATTTTAACATTTAAGAGATTATTATTGGTGATAGTAATTGTTGTACTCTACCTTTGCAGTCAGGAGCAGGGCTAAAAGAAGGGTTCCTATCACTAACAAAAATATGATGAAAATGCTAATTATTTTGTCTAACATCTTCTCCAACCAGATGATCATCTGCACAAAAGTAAAAAAAAAAAAAGCAATTACTTATCTTTAAAGTTTAATTTAATAAAAACATTGATATAATGAAGACAAATGATAGTGAGCATTGCAAAGCAAACTATGGCATAAGATTAAAACAGAGAGAGTTGTAAGTAACTTTAGAAAATTACTATTATCATTTGAAGTTCATTATTGTCTTATCTACGAAAGCACAATCAATAAGCACAGACCTTGCTTACTTTGGAATTTACATATTGTAGCAAACTTGTGTTTCTAATTATACCCTACAACCTGTTAGCTATTCTAAATAATGACACTACATTAGTTGATCTGAAATATTAAATTTTAATGTCAGTTAGCAAAAGCAGTATCACATTTAAACATAGATAACTCTTATAATACAGGTATATCCTAAATTATATAAATAAAATAGGAACAAATTAAAATAGGAATGCCATGCAAAAATATTTCCTCCTTTGACTTTATGAGTAGTTATAAAATAGTAATTAAAAGCTACTGTTAAGAGAATGACAAATATAAATTCAGGAAAATAGCTACTTAGGGTTAGAAGGGGCTAGGGGATAGATGTTGGGAGGTATAAAAAATAAGTTTTAACTATTTTGGTAATGTTTTATCAAGATGGTGTTCTTTATATTTTTTTTATAATTGAAATATTTCACAATAAATTACAATACTTTTGAAAATCTTATATTCAACTTGAAATTTCTATTCTCTTAAAAAGTAAGTCTTACAAATGAGTCAAAAATGACTCAATAGCAGTGGTGGGGTGGTCATACAACCGTAAAGGAAGAGTAATTATTACTTTAATGGTTACTCCTTAATGATTAATTAAAAGTAAGATCTTCCCAAATGTTATTTGATCTCCCATATGGACTACAATTCCCCTCATTTTTCAAAATGAAATTTAAAATTCTACATGTTAAAAAGCTTTTATTTTCAGACTATACAATAGCCTTGGAATTCCTGCCATTGCAAAGCTAACATTAAACCTGTCCAAACTAACAGGAATTAGACTGATGACTGCTGACACCCTCC
Organism: Echinops telfairi; assembly: GCF_000313985.2. Classification (NCBI taxonomy): domain Eukaryota; kingdom Metazoa; phylum Chordata; class Mammalia; order Afrosoricida; family Tenrecidae; genus Echinops; species Echinops telfairi. Next base: position 12,981,991 of record NW_022111310.1, read on the forward strand.
ATTAGACCCCCAGCCCAACATGAACAGCAGCATCGCTGAGAAGTTTTTATTAAATTTAAGCTGACTGATGCTCTCCGAACAGTGAATAAAACGTCTAAGTACAAAGAAAAAATTTGAAACTACCACCGCTAAAATTAACTTCTGTTTACTTAAACAGCACATTTAAGAAATTATATTAGGGTACCTTTCCTCTCTTTGGGAACAGTACTTTAAAAGTCTACATTAAACTTAGTATTTTATAATACTTGTATCCCAATCTCTGTCAAACAACCAAAGGGAATGTGTTGAGTTAAAAATCTTCATTATTATCATAATGCTACTCTGATTCTATCAACTTCTAGTGAACATAAATCACTCACTATTTTAAGTAAATGGAAGACAGTATTTCAGGAAACTAACATAGAGTTTTAGAGTGTTTATCTTCTACTCTAGACTTTTACGTTTCTTTTTCCTTCATCGTTTCCCTTTCATTAAGGATAATGTCATTAAGAGATTAATGCTACAGTGAATATAAAGTTTTAAGGTTCACCTTTAAGCCTGACAATTACAGCTTCACATAGAAGAGTCAATCTTCAACGCATGCTACCAAAGCATCCAAGACAAAGCAGAGATTAAAGAAGTGAAAACAGGTTCTAAGATATGGAAGGTCAGATGTCATACTTTGCAGGTAAGCTCTAAACTGTCTGAAACGGATTGGATGGCCGAGTTCTCGAGACCGCTGCCTAAGGAAAAGGCTAGCACAGCATTCCTCTTAAAGCGGGGAAACCCAGTAGGGTGCAATGCACATGGCAGGCATCCAGTTAAACACATGTGAAAAATCATACGCAAAATATTGTCAGGTGTACACCCAGATGTGTATTCACAAGTTCCCGTCTGAAAACAGGGAGCCTGTGCTTTTTAGAAAGTTAGATTCTGAAATAAACATCTTAAAAATAAATGATGTTCTGAAGAAAGCAGAGCTATCTGAGTCTGAAAGAAAGCATGGACTATTTACAAACACATTCTGTACATCAACAATATAAAGCCGGACCTTATATTTTAAACCAAGAAAGGAACCACTTTCATTGCCTGTCACTCAACGGTATAGAAATGTACACGAAGAGTCACCTAAATCAAAATTTATATTCAAGGGATACAGGAAGAGTTAAATGTTTCATTTAAAACTCAGGGGGAAACCCTCTAAGACACAGAATTTACAAGCTAAAATTACATTTGATGTTGACACTGCGGCCAGCTAAGATACGGTGAAAGAACAGACGGAGACAGGAGACAGCATAAGAGCATGAAGCCTGGGAGAGGGCGAGAACGAACCATTCGAGCACAAAGGGATTTCAAAAGGGTACCACCCCCTGGAAAAGGACGTGGCGCTTCCACGAAAGCTCAACATGTCTTATAATTCCGCCATCCCACTGCTAGTGTGCACTCCAGAGCTGTGAGGGTGATGAAACAATAGCTGCATGCACACCTATGTTCACTGCAGCATTATGCATAACTGCAGCCAGAACCAAGTCTGAAAAGCATCCGCAGCACAGATGAATCTGGAGGACATTATGCTGAATAAAATAAGCCAGTCACAAAAACCAGAATTGAATGGTTTGATTATGATGTACAGTCAAGAATAGATGCATACACAGAAAGCCACGTGCTTTGGTGGATGGGAGAGGAACGGACAAGGGATCATTTTCTAGAAAGTAAACACTTGTTATTTTGGGTGAAAGGAAAGGCAAGACAGTGAAGTCAGCATAATTTGATCAGGGTAAATAAAGATACTGAAATACACAAAGAAAGAGGCAGTTTTGGTAAAGGCTATAATATATACAATTTTGCAACAACAATATCAAAATAGGTATGTCATTACATAGGTAGATGTGGGTGTATATATGCTCACAGACAAGCTTATGGGAGAAAACGCTCACACATGTATAACGTCTCTGAAGCCATGCTCATATGTCTATACTCATCTGTGTGTTGCATATACATCCACATATACAAAACTACATAGGAGACACAGTGAAGGAGGCTTCCTAGACATATCCACACAACTTTCAGGATAGTTTTATAAGGCTAAAAGGCTGAGGGAGCACATGCTCAGGGGATAACTTAAGCAAATAGCATG
>NW_022111310.1:12984833-13000168 GCF_000313985.2 Echinops telfairi
TTCAGGTCATTTTAAAAAGACTATTAAAAAACTTGCACTAAAGAATTATACACTTTTCTTGTGTTGAAAAATATTCTACACAGTGTTATATCTATCTGTCCTAGGGAGTAGATTAAATTAAGTAAAAATCTTGTTCCCAGGAAGTCTACAACATAAGTATAACATTACTAATACATCTAGATTAGCCTTTATTAATGTTATTAGAAAGCTACAAGAAATAATTCCATGTCAATCCTGTGAAGTATTTACAAGCTCACATTTAGGGAAATACACTAAATAGATGCTATAGATCATCACTTCAATTTTTTTTAATTAAAAATAAAATGGTAGATTACTAGTTAGAAAGAGACAATATATAAAATTAGCCAAGGGAATTACATGAATAATTCAGATTGATCTTTTTTAAAATTCCTGTGGGTGTCATAAAAGAAAAAGTGACATGGAAATATTTTCTTTCCTTTTCAGCAACCACTATCTAATGTGCTCTCGCACAGCCAAGAGCCTCGACAAGAGCTGAGCGACATGACAGGGGAAGCAGAATGGCAATCACTCAGAGTGGGCAAAAGCGCTGAGAGACAGTACTGCTTACAAACACCTGGGCAAGGAGATGCCGTCCTCTCCTAAATGGCGTGGCTGAGTTTCCACTGAGTTGTAAGCGCTAATGTGATAGTAGTCAGGCTTCACGACCTTCCATAGCTTACAAGTAGAACTTAGAAGCAAAAACTGATTTTAACATTTGGACAGAAACACTGGGTGAGCAGGGAGATGCAGGGGAAACAGGACAGAGTTCCGCAGTAAATACCAACGTCCACGTTCATTTACCTTCTTATTTAGCCAGTGCCAGAGCTTGAGGATGGGGGAGAGGTGAGGAAGAGAAGAGAACAGTGGGATATCATTAGAGAATGCAATAACAGTATGGAAAGAAAAGAGTCGCTGACAGCACGGGAGGACATTATTCCAGAGTAAAGACAGGCCACAAACAAAACTGCAGTGCACGGTTTTCTAATCAGGACAAAGCAGTTCTCCTCTACCACATACTCAGTTTGAAATGATGATAACCACCAGCCTTGCTGGTACATTAACAATGAAATTACACAAAATCACTTGCAGACTTGTAGGTTTAAATAGTCAAGCAAATTCCAAAGATACAATGTTGAAAATATAAAAATTGTTGAAACCCTTCCACATATTGTGGACCAAAAGGATTTTAGTTGCTGTATAAATTAATTCATATCCGCACAATTTTCAGTGACCCTTGTAGATTATCATATCATTATTGCACATTTATCAAAAGAGAAAACTATTTCCAGACTTATTTTGAACAGTTTCCACACTTATTAGGAACAGTGAATACTTGCCAAAAAAAAATAGATAACAATCTGTGAATATTTGGTTCATTTCCTTCCATCCCAATTTTTATGCACAGTTTTGCAGTTTAAATCTTCTGCTCTGCCTTACGTACGTTACCTCAAGCTCCTCCTTAATACTTAACACTGTAATGTTCTTCGTGCTGAGCGGCAAGCACATACTTTAAAGATCAGTCATACGAAAAAGTCTTAAAACGAATTATTTCAGAGTGACCCTAACGGTCTCTGCAGAACTTCCCCTAAAGTGCTCTCTAGGCATGTTTACAGTACACGTGTGTACTCTACACGCAAAGTATACTTCAAATAACCTCCTAAACATGGATCATTTTAGGAACACCGATCTAACCAATTAAAATGTAACACAACAATGAAGGTCTCCCCGCCACCCCCCCAACGGCATTGACTCAACTACATTGTCATAAATAACTGCACCATAGTGTGAGGATGGTGAGAACCGGGCAGTGCTAGCTTCTGCTAGACGTAGGCTCACGATGAGGCACAGCTGATTCCACAGCACCTAATGACCACAGAGAAAGCATCATTCTGGCATCAACTACAATTGAGTATTTAGTTTGTGATTGCCATTTATTCTGTTAAGTATGTTGTATTCAGTGGAAAATAGTGGTCTCCTTTATTTTACTGTCTTCCTTCAACAGCACAGACTGCCGTGCATACTTATTATGATGTAAATAACAAATTTCTATTATGATGTAAATAACAAATTTCTACAAGACTGCCTCCATAACAAGGACCCCTGATGGTGCAGTGTTTAAGTGCTCACCTGCTAGCCAAAAGGTGGGGGATTCGAACCCACTGGTGGCTCAATGGGAGAACTATGTGGCAGTCAGCTTCTGCAAAGATGGGGCCTTAAAAACTCTACAGAGCTGTTTTACTCTGCTCTAGGGTCGCTGTGAGTTAGAACTGACTCAACTGCAGTGGGTTTGGTTTAGGTTTGGGCCTCCTTAACGAGTACTTTCTATGTTCCCAAAACTTCACCTGCTGGATTCTCCTAAATGAAGCATTCTCAGTACAAGACACGGGAACGAGGGAGACAGGTTTTAGTTGTTAATCGCCTCTTTTGTTCTGAAGTCATGGTGGAACTGTTGAGGGTACAGTTGCCAGCCTTTGGGGTGAAATCAACGTGCTCAGCACAGTGCACCAAAAGACTTTCTGGATCCAGTCTCTCCTAACTTGTCAGCTTTACCTCCGATGCTCCACCCGGGCCTGTTTACCTGGTGTTCCCTAAAAACTCAGCCTGTACGAGAGTCTGTGCCCTTTAAACTGTTCCTTCTACCAGCGCTTTCTGCTCTGTCTAATGAACTCCTGCTCGTGCATTAAGACTTGCTCCTGTATCACCTCCTCTATAAAACCTTCCCTCTCCTACCACTAATCACAATCATTTCTTGTACTGCCACCATATCCTGTAAATATTTTCCCTAGGCAAATAAATCAATGCTTATATAGAGCTTACAGTACACCAGGCACTAACCTAGGCATTTTATATCTATTAACTCATTTTACCTCAACAACCAGTGTAGGAGGTAGGTGCCATTATATGCATTTATTCAAAAGAAAACCAAGGCATAAAAGGTTAAGAAACTTGACCAAGGCCACATGGCAAGTAAGTACGACAGAGACCTGAAATCAGATTCTGGACTCACGGTCCATGCCCTTAACCACCGAGTCTCTGAATCTCATCACTGCCTCTGAACTATACTCAATGCTGTCTCTTGGTGGGAATCAGAAACTGAACTACATCTACTGACCTTCTGACGCTAAACTTCTTTCTACACTTGCTTTTCCTAGATTCCAGCATAATATATGACGCGTGGGATAAACTCCAAATACATTCACTGAATACCTGGTGAAAGGGCTTTGCCAGCTACTCAACCTCTCCATATTTCAATTTGGTCCTTATAAAACAAGGAAGTTGAATTAAAGTTTCCACAAAAGGCTTTCCCCCTATTTTTCAGTGGGGAGGAAAACACTTCATAGTTATTTAAACAAAATCTTATCTTTATGTAGACCGTAATTCAAACTTCAGAATTTCACTATAAACAACAGCAAAAAGGAAACAGAGAAAATGAGGGAGAAAAGAGTTACACTACAGAATTAGATATGAAATGTGTTATCAGCAATTATAAACACTATGTAACATGAAGTGGAGTATTTCAACGGATGAAATCTGTTAGTCCCATTAACGCGGTCCAGGCTCTTAAAATACAATACCTTGCTATCAACTTTTAGCAGGAATTTTCCAAGCCCGATGATTGGCCAAGGTGCTAGCGCTTCCTGCCGCTCCTTTAGAAAGTGCTCTATAACCTGCCACCACCCGTAGCAGCGTTTCTCCAGGAAGTTCACAACTCCAAAGTGGATAACAAGCTTTTTGAGTATCCAGACTATAAAGAAGATAAAAAATACATATACAGGAATAAAAATACAGATTAGATGGTTAGAACCTGAATAAAGTCCTTTCATAATCATGAATAAAGATCATTTCATGTGAACTTATAAACCAGTGTAATCAGTATTAAAAATAGAGATGAATGTAAAGTACATGTGTACACGTGTGTTTGGGGGTGGGCTGGGGGGTGGGAGGAGTTCAAAATATTTCCAGTAGATGAAATTGTGCCAGGAACTTGTCATACCATCTCCACCTGCCCATCTTGGCCTTCTCCCCCATGGAGTATAATGAATACCAAGCCTGACATTTCCTATTCTCTACAGCTATTGTAGCTACTCTTAGGTGGCTGGTATATGACCAGAGAAGCACTGTGATACTGTACCACTGCCGGATACTGTTTTCATCAGTTGTTCTTACTGCTCCATGCTGCTCTAAACTCACACACCTGAGCCTTCTGCCAAATGCAGCAGAGAAACAGTGCAGTGTGAGGAGAGCTACCTTGACTGGTCCCTCAGGCTGAGTGCGCACAACTCAAGGAAACACTGTTACACACTGCAGTAGAACGGCACTCTCCAGAGCTGGGTAGCGCTATGGCTTTTCGAGCAGTCATTCAGCCAATGGAGAAATGTCATGGAGCCAGAGGGATGTGTTTCTGATGTGTGGCATGGCTTGCAGACAAGACCCTAGGAAACTGATCCCATCCATTAAAATTTCTCTAACTCCAGGGATTCCTGTATTATCCCCTGCTTCGTAACCTCACTAGTAGTTCACAGCTTACCATTTTGACAGACGAATCAACTCAAGTCCCTAGGAAAAACCTTACTAGTCTGAGCCTGGGGAAACTCCTGGTTTCTAGAATAAACCACAGTATTTTGACAGCTGTCAAGTATCTGGAGGACGCTCTAGTGCTCACAGCCCCGTCTTCCAAGGTCATGTCAATTCCTCTGATGGACGAGGCTGAGGATAGGGCTCCGGCACACGTAACCCCAACAAACAGACTTAAAAGAAAGGGACCGAGAAGCTGATACCAAGGGCTCAAACAGGAAGAAAATGTTTTGAAAATGATGATGGCAACAAATGTACAAATGTGCTTGATACAAGGGATGGATGTATGGATTGTGATGAGTTGCACAAGCCCCCAATAATATGAAGAAGAAAAGAAAGAGGCCTACAGCAACTGACCCATGATTTGCAAATATAAATCATCTGGCAAAACTAAAAATGTGTGGAAGAATCTAGAAGAACTACTGAAACAAAATTTCACTAAGCATTTCTATAAGTACCTTAGACGGAAAAATGGCCACAGTATTTTCACTATGATTTGCTTAATTATAACTGAATAGGGAGTTTTGACTTAATAAGTACAGATTGTATTTGAGGTGCTGAAAAAGTTTTAAAATAGATAGTAGTCTGATAACAGCACAGCATTGAGAATCTAATTAACACCATTGAATTTTACATTTAAAAACCATTAAAGTAGCAATCTTTGTTACATATCCTTTATCACAATTTAAAACAAGAAAAGTGAAATGTAAAATGGACTTCGCTAAGAGTAGCTCTCAAAACTCAATTAAAAATAAATAAAATTTAAAAACCTTTTTAAAAAAAAAAACTCAATTAAAAACTCAGATTTGTTACATTTTCTTCCAGAGAACCATAGTTGGCTCAACTGTTAGATAACTCTCTGTGTGGAGTTATCAACCTCATTGGTCAGTTATGAACAAACATACACTTGACCTTAGCCATGAAAAAGTCAGACTGATCAAAGTGATACAATTCCGAAACAGTATGATTTAAATGTAAGGTGAAGACGTTTAGAAGCAGGGTAAAGGCGTTCAATAGTGGACACCTGCATGTAACCCTCAGGGACAGACAGGACCAGGGCCGAAGAGGACCTGCAATGGGCACGGGCAGTAACTGCACGATCCACAGGTTCGACCAGAGCTGGACAGCAGTGAAAGCCCAGACGAGGCACACAAAGTAGATGTCGCTGGTTTTCTTCTTCCTGAGAAAGGTTCCAATTTCGGCTTTTGCTCTGCCCAGCGTGGGTGAAGGGGTGGATGCTGAAGAAGATGAGGAAACAGGTGGAGGGGGGTCTCCCCTGTCCGCGGTTTCTGAAGTGGGAAAGAAAAAAAAAATCACATGCCCTATTAATATGAAACAAACCACAAAGGTTACCAGTAAGTATTATAAAGCCTTCAAAATGAACTTGGTAGTATGCATGTTGATTCTATTGGGTTACACAATAAAAAAGGATATATGCATTTGTACTGAAAATACATGGAGAATTACACTACAGACAATGCTTAAATGTGAGGGGTGCTTTTTTCTTTTGAGGGACTAGAATTAGAGGTGTTGTGGGTTATGTATTGGGCTGCTAAACACAAGGTCAGTGGTTCAAACCTACCAGCAGATGAGGCTAGGTCTGCTCCTGCAATAATTTACAGTCCCAGAGGCCCTGCACAGGATCACTAAGAGTTAAAATGGACTCTTTGGTAGTAGGTCTGGGTGTTTTGGCTTAGGGTTGCAGTACAAGAAAATGCTTTACTGCAGGGGTCCTCAAACTTTTTAAACAGGGGGGCCAGTTCACTGTCCCTCAGGCCCATTGGAGGGCCGGACGATAGTTTTAAAAAAAACAAACTATGAACAAATTCCTATGCACACTGCACATATGTTATTTTGAAGTAAAAAAAACAAAACGGGGCAAAAACACCCGGCGGGCCAGATAAATGGCCTCAGCGGGCCGTAGTTTGAGGACGTCTGCTTTACTTTTTGCCTTACTTCCTTAATACTGTTCAAGTTTGCTTTTGGTTTTTATGACTGTGCATGTGCACTATTTTTTGAAAGAAAGAGTGTGCATGTTAACAAAACGAGGTTTATATCTACTCTGATAGAGAATGGCCTTCCTGTGTCAATTTCACCTAAAGTGTAATCAACTGCGCTGACAAGAGGATCAACCCAGGCTTTCAAATATCTTCTTCTTTGAATGTGCTATAAAATAATGATAGATTGTTGGGACTGATAAGTTCTCAAAGAGAAATTATACTAAAAGAATTATTTCACATAAATCATTGTGTTCTCATATTGTTATACTGTACTATAGCAGTGTATTACCCTGTTTCCCCGAAAATAAGGGTTTGGAGTGTTATGATGATGGTCCAGAAGATGATGACATGACTGTCATTTAATAAATGTGTAAATGTACCATAGATTGTTGTACATGGAAATAATGGTAGTAACAAGAAATTCTTGATACTGTAGGATTCACAGTTTGTCTGGTTATGCTGGTTTGTGATGACAACTGCTACCGTACCGTATACAGGTAATAAATGTCCTTTTTTTGGGTTCAACAATAAGTGTGTACCATATTCTTCTTCATGGAAAAATAGGACCCTGAAAATAAGACCTAGCACATCTTTGGGAGCAAAAATTAATATAAGACACTGTCTTATTTTCAGGGAAACAGGGTATTATTTGCTGGAAATATTGCCATAGGAGTTACAGGTTTTTTATGTATTAACAGATACCAAGGTTACACAGCATGGCATCAGCTTTATATTAAACAACTCATACACATTTCGTTTCAATACATGCAATGTAATTCTTTCAATGTACCATCATTTATCCTCCTTCCTCACTGCATTCCCTGTTTCCATACCTCCTCCTTCCCTCGCCCTCTGAACTGTGTCCTTGGGTAAACGCTGCCCTTTTCATCTTAAATAGTTGAATGCTCGACACAGGAGGGATTTCTGTCTCGTTCCAGACCTGAAGGGTGACTGAGGGCCATTGTCTTATGGGTCCCACCTGTCCCCATCTAACCAGCAGCGCTGGTCTCTTTTGCTCCACATAGGAGGGGAGATGTTGGTGGTTCTTTTACAAAGCAGAGTTTTCTATTGTCACATCATTTCCTATTTACCTTTTTTCACTTTCTCCCTTCCATACGCATTAAGAAAACCTTGTCTGTCCTGCTCTCCCTCGCTACTGTATTCCTGACACAGAGAACAGGATCTCATATACAGCAGGTCCTCACGAAATATTTGTTGAATAAACAATTTCTCCGTTATTTGTTAACTTTCATAAGAGACTGCATAGTAGTCCTCTGTATCATACTCATGCTGTATCATAATGTTTCCTAAATGCTTTTCACTGACATAACTAGCACCCTGGCGAGAGTCCCCCTCCTCTGGGGCTACCATTCTGCCCAAAGGTTTGGGGCTTTAGCCCCAAGCTACAGTTGTCATACCCTGCTTGACTTTACTCTCTGAGTGTCTAATTTGAGAATTTCATGCAGGCAAGGATGGCAGATGCTGGGAAGAATAAGTCCATAATCAGAACATTATGCCCTTTTTACTTTTAGAAGCATAATTTTATGCGCAAGAAAACTAAGTATTCCTACTACCCCATGTCTTTTTCTTAGCCTCCTTTTTGACCTTCCTCCAGGCAGCTCCTCAAGAAGAGTGCAGCAGATTCCCTGGTTCCCAATGCCTGTGGAACAGGCAGGACGGCCTTGTACACTGCTGAACTCTACGTGCACGTGTGACTAATGCTGGCAGAGGCAAGGCCTCTGCATCCAGGCCACGTGGAATAGAGACTCTGAACACGTGTGAGGTCTGCTCCAGGGAACACGGTCGATCTGTTAATAGCATGAGGCAGGCCAATCAAAACTTTTAGAAGAAAAACAAGTCATGCCAGAAAAACGGCTATCTAGAGGCTGGAAACGAGCCGGAAGAGAATTGGTGGAAAGGGAACAAAAGCAACGTGAAGAAGTAGGCCGAGAGAAAACGAGGGAGAGGTGAACAAGAGCTGTCGATGGAGAGATCAGTAGGAGAAACCGAAGTGAGAGGAGAATGTGGAGACGGGTATGTGAGAGAGCAACCAAAGGAACCCGAGAGAGACAGAGTAAGCAATTTAAAAGAAAGGAATGAAGGTAACAAGAACCAAGATCAGAAGCCCCAAACACAAAGTAAGTCCAGGTATTCAAAAAGTGGCACGAGAGCAAAGAAAAGAGGGGATAAAATGTACAACCAGAAATCAGAGAAAGAGAAAATGAAGGGCAAGGGTCAGTTAGCATCTGGGGTTTTAGGGTCTTTCTTAAATTGTATATTCAGGCGTTATATTGCATCGTCCAGAATGACGCTGGAGACATTCCTTCATAATGTCAGTCACCTGCAGGCTGAGGCGAAGGCTGGTCTTCACCGCTTGACTCATACCCGGTGATGGAGATGGCCAAGGTAGCAAGGGTAGAGGCGGCCATGGAGATAACGTGCCCGGATAACTCTGCCCCTGGAAAACAAGATTGTAAACTGGTTAAGCACGTGAAAAAAGTGGGGGAGAATGCTTGACAGGAGTAGCAAGCCTGACCTTCTCCCTGGGAGAAGCTGGTGCTTTCGAACTGCTGAGCTTGCCATTAACAGCCCCCCACATCACCGCGATGCCCCCAGTAACCAGAGCAGAGGTGGGACACAATATTAACCAGGTTCACATCCCAAGTCCATAGTTACTAGTTGCATGGTCATGGGCAAATCACTTTAATATTGAGGGGTCAAAAAATACACACACACACACACGGGTCTTAGTTTCCTGAAGTACAAAATAGGGCTTATAAAGTCTGTCCTTACGTAAAAACTAAATGAAACAAAACATATAAAATGCTTAGAAAAATGTCTAATATGTAGGAGGCATTTAATAAATGTAAATTATTACCATTATGTACATCAAAACTACCAGATTTGGGTAGCATAAATTACAAGGACTAGCACTCCTATAGTATTTCTCTGTATCTCTATCTCTTCAGTCATTTGTTAGTAGCTAGGGTAGAGAATCCCACCACAGGGCTAAGCAAAGTACCCAAAATACAGTGGACCCCAAAAAGCTTGAGGGGGTATGTAGACTAATAGATTGAACCTTCAATACTATAGGCTTATGGACTATTTCTCCAACCTGTTGACATCACTTTAATATACAGTAAATATTCAATACATTTTAGCTAACTTAGTGAAAAATATGCATTATCAATCAAGTTAATACATGAATTATTCAACAAATTTTGAGTGTATGAAAGTTTTAGCGCAATAAAAGAACAGCATCCCCCCCAAAATAAAGAAGGAATAATGGTGAATTATAGAGATAAGATTTGGTAACTGCTCTTTTCAAACAGGAATGCATTTAATAACTTCCCTTTTAGGGAGCCTTATAACTCCAGAGATTCGGACAGGGAGATGACAAGCCAGACAGAAAGACTGCCAGAACCAAGAATCTGGGCAAGGTCATGATGTTGGATAAAAGTCCCGGCTAAAAATAGGCACATGGACAAGAGAACATTAATCTTGGGGTCCAAGACTATAAACAAACAAGAAAGAGCATCCACGGTTTCTAGTGTCAATTACAGGGCCAAGGCCAGTGTTAAGTGGAGGCTCAACTAACGGGATCTACAGAAGCCCAAGCAAGCCGGCCACTGATATTAGCAGCCTAGCACCTTAAGTCTGAAGCACAGAAAAAGATCAAAAGGTTGGCCAGAATGTGGTAACACAGGCAAATTCTGCAATGACCAGAAGAGTATTTTTAAATTGGGAAAATATAGTTTTAAACTAGTCTAAATGAGGAGCGCCTTCTTGATCTACTTCATTCTTTTTCGTAGAGTTAGCAGCCGCTGCCAGAAATAGATCCAAAGACACTGGAAAGCAGACTGCATACCAAGCAAACCCTTCCCAACATGCACAGAGCTCCCTTTGAAGGTGGCTTCTGTTTCCACTCCTAATGCCGATAATCTCTCCATCTCTCTCTGAAAGCTTGAGTATGACCTCACTGTACACCTGGTCAAGGGCAGAAGCTTGTAGATGGGCCTGTGGGAGTTGCTTTGGGCCTACTATTAAACCATTCCAGAATTGTGGAGACCAGGGAAGAAATCAGTAAGGAATTTTGTTTATTTCTTTTCCTTTTCCAATTTGGGTTCCCCTGAATAAGAACTATTCATACTGCATGCTTCCCCAAGATGTTTAAAGCACCTATGAGGCCTTTCTTGCAATTAGAAAAAAAAGTCAATTTATAAACAATTACCAATAATATGAACAGCACTCAGCTGTACTTGCCACGGCTTCTCAGGCTGGGTGTGCAGGCTACGAAAGACACATGTGACGCCTGTTTCCCTAGCTCTTGAAGAAGCACTTGTTAAACTCAGAAGTCATGGCTCACTGGGCCTAAATATGCTCCTCTGTAAAATGAGCCCCTGGGCCCTGGTGGCACAGTGGTTAAACAGTGGGCTTGCCAATCCAGAGGTCGACGTCTCTAACCTGCCCACCAGCTCTACGGGAACAAAGACCTGACCGTCTGCTTCTGTGGCGATTTCAGCACGGGAACCATTATGGGAACGTTCCACCTGCCACAGCAGCCCATGGCGAGTTGGGGTTGACTCACTGGCACGCAGTATCCACAACAAAATGAGTAGGAGACCAGTTGCCCTGGATTACTGGGAGAGTGAGCCTCCATACATAAAAGCTGAACAGAACTCACCCTGGCTAAGAGAGCACAATCGTTAATAGTGTCCCATTTCTCACAGGCAAGGTCCATTCCCGGTTCCCACCAAGTTAGAGTTCTGGAATCCAGGAGTCGGCACGGAAGAATGAAGGGGCTGGCAACAACAACTGAGTGCGGCAGGGATTCTTGTTAATATTTTCCGTAGGTCACCGGAGGATGACTATTCAAAGAGTCTGGTGAAGGAGAGATCACTGGACGTACGATCAAGCAAGGTAGGTTTAAACCTAAGCTCCTTCATTTATAACCCTTGTGACCTTGAGCAAGTCAGCTAACTTCTGGGATCAGACACCTTCATCTTCATAATGGAGACATCATCTATTTACAAGGTTTTGTTTGATCGTTGTTATTTTTTTTTTAGGATCACAGAATTAAATGCATTTGAACTAAGAATAACTGGATGGTGCCAGCTATCTTACTGGCAATGATCAAAGATTTGATAGAAGAATTTTGTTCAAGGAGAGAAAATGAAAATCAGAATTTCAAATGCCCATGAATTCCAGCTTTCCAGAAGCTATGGAGGATGGATGAACCTTGAAACTACAGCCCTGAGAGATGCTTTAAACTTCAAACCCCAAATACCCTCTGAAACCTTCCTTAAAGCCAACAGAAGTTCAGCTGATCAAGCAGAAAGGCTCTGCCTAAAGCAGCAGACTCTTTTCAGAATTATCTACGGGGACCAAACTGACAAGAACAACTCAAAGATGAGATGGAGGGGGCAGTGAGTTTGTGCTAATAAAGGAGGAACAACTCAGAAATGGCGGGTGACAAGGGCACAACTCACAGTACATGCTCACCTCCAGGAGGGAACTGACCATAAATGAAAGGGGGGAACTATGCACTACAGACTACCCATGGCTTCAGTCTTCACGCCCACAAGGTGGTGCAGGCAAATAAGAAGAGCTATCAGAAACTTGGGCTGGGGGTGGGGTAGGGGGAGAGGGAGGTAACAATCTCTATCCTATGAGGAGGGGTTATCTAGACAGGAGAGAAGTTAAGAAAATGATCCTATTAGGAAATCACTTGAAGCAGGCTGGAATGAGTAAAACAAGAAAACCCAAGCGTGGAAATTGACTCTTGATGTTTCCTCTATGTCTCATTTTAGATTTCCTTCTTTGTAACAGTCTAGAGCAGCGCTGGGAAAACTTTTGAGATGCAAGAGCCAATCCTGTCCCTCACAACAATTTAAAAATTACTATGGTATACCAGAAGCTATGGAGGATGGATGAACCTTGAAACTACAGCCATAAGTATACTTTGAAAAACAAAGGAAATCACCATTATCTGAAAAATATCCTTTAAGATGCTTCTGTTTTCATTCAGGGCCACATACAGCTCTTGAGCGGAAATTGCCAACCCCTAGTCTAGAGCCAAAATGCCCAAAATCTGATTTGCATACACCTCACCACTACTCTGGGATTATGGGTGACGGTAATAATCAGCCATAGTTCTCTTTTTCCCCCAACTTGCAATTTGACTGTAAAATTCTTGTCTTCACAGTTCTCTACAAATCACCATCAGGTAACTGAAACTTAGACCCAATCGAAGACTCATCTAAAACCCCTGGCTTCGAGCTACCTTGTGCATATGTACTCTTAAAGTTGAAGACGTACCACAACCATGGACAAAAGCAGGCAAAAGGAGGAATCGATACTGGGGCTAGGGATAATAAGCAGAGCGGTCTCAACCATTCACTGTATACAAAAAGTGAGGCTGAAGCTAACCAGAGGGACGCATGGAACCACCAAGCGTTTAACGTGGTTAGGTGTGACAGTCAGTGCGGACTCCCAGGTCGGTCCTTCAGCACCACCACTGGTGCTACGTTTGAGCGCACTGTTGCAGGACTGAGTCAACCCACCGCCTCAAGAGGCCTTCTTGTTCACTGACATGTGCCAGGCACAATGTCTTTCTTCAGGGACTGGACTCTCCTGATAACAAGCCCAAAGGACATCCAG
This sequence comes from Echinops telfairi, assembly GCF_000313985.2. Taxonomy (NCBI): domain Eukaryota; kingdom Metazoa; phylum Chordata; class Mammalia; order Afrosoricida; family Tenrecidae; genus Echinops; species Echinops telfairi. The sequence goes on from NW_022111310.1 coordinate 12,998,090, forward strand.
CTTTGAGGAGCATTCTAGCTATGCCTCTTCCAACACAGATTGCTCGTTCTCCTCCCAGTCCACATTACAGTCAATATTCTTCACCAACCCCACCATTCAAAGGCATCGATTCTTCTTTGGTCTTATTCACCGCCCAGCTTCGGTATGCATATGAGGCCACTGAAAATACCATGGCTTGGGCCAGGCACACCTGAGCGCTCTCAAAGTCTTTTGAACACTTTAAAGAGGTCTTTGGTGGTCAATCTTTTTTCCATTTATCATGTCGTTGCTTTCTGGTCCCATTATGAGGATTTTCATTTTATGTTGAGGTGTAATCCATAATCCTCCTTGTCAAGGTACTTCTACAATCATTTACAACTTTACTTGCATGTGATATTAATGATATTGTTCGATAATTTCCACATTCTGTTGGATCATCTTTCTTTGGAATGGACACAAATGTGGATTTTTTTTTTCCCCAGTAGGTTGGTCAGCTGGCAGTCTTCCAAATTACTTAGCACAGACTGGTAAAATGTTCCAATGTTGCATCTATTTGTTGAGACAACTTCATTGATCATCTCTCCATTTCCGAGAGCCATGTTTTTCACAAACGTCTTCAGTGTAGTTTGGACTTCTTGCAATATTGTTGATGCTTGATCATTTGCTACTTTTTGCTACTTTCTGAACGTGTTGAATGCCAAACACTGCTTTTTGGTACAGGGACTCTTCCATCTTCATTAGTAGCTGCCCCAAGCAGAAAGCTCTTTCCATTGGTCTGATGTGTAACCAGTCTCATAAGATTATCAAGAAGGCGAGCCCTGCGGAGAACACTTGGACAGATAACAAGATGCAAAATAAAATAAAAACCTTCCTTTCTTTCCGTTGTCAGAAGGATGTATAATGAAGGTTTCCTTGTTCAGTTAGTTATTTTAAAGTTTTAAATGTACTTATTAATAAAAAGACATGATACAATGATCAGATACCCATTAGACAAAATTCACACTGAAGGCTTTAGTCTTTGATCTAAAGCAGTAGGTGCTTCAAGCCCTAAATGACAAAGAAAAAACTTCTCCAAACTGTTTAAAGTAAGAAGAACTCCACTGAAAACCGACCAAAACCCACGCCCATGGAGTAAATTCCAATTCCTAGTGATGCTGTATAGAGTTTCCAAAACTGCAAATCTTTACAGAAGCTACAGGGCCAATGTGAGTGGGACCTCTTTCGGGCACTAAGCAACTGCTAATGATGTGGTCTGAAGACCAAACACAGACGTGAACCCTGATCAGCACTTCTGAGAATCACTGCTAAGACAGGATGCTTCTTACGATGCTTAAAGAAAAAAACAGTACCAGGCTACAATGGCACAATGTGCACAGAACACCCAAATCCCATAATGTTCTATTTCGTAACATATTTTTGGATATGTTATGCAATGCTTGACTATATTTGCAATAGCCAAAAAGCCGAAACAACTAAAAAGTTCCATCAACAAGTGAATGAATAAACAAACTGTGGTGTATCTATCAATGCCCCAGTGTTCAGCCATAAACAAGAATGAAATACTACACATACTACAACTTGGATGAACCTTAAAAATGTTATGTTAAGTACAGACTGAAAAAAAAAAGCTATTAATTCTCCTAGTGACCCTACAGGACAGAGTAGAACTGCCCCTTTGGGTTTCAAACCAAGACTAACTCTTTATGGAATAAGCAGAAAGCCTCTTCTTTCTCCCATGGAGCGGCTGGTGGATTCAAACTGCAGACCTGTGGTTAGCACCCCAAAATTCAATCCACTATGCCTGTAAGGCTCCCTAAGTAAAGAAGCCAGCTACAAAGGGCATATAATGTGCAATTATATTTACATGAAAACCTTCAGAATAAGCAAATCTATAAAAGCAGAACGCAGACTAGTGCCAGGAGCTGAAGGAAAAAGAAAATAAAAAGTAAGGAATAGATGTGAAGTTTCCTTTTAAGGTGATAAAAAAGGTTTTAGAAGTAGACAGACTTAAAGGCTTGAAGGTAATCAAGCGGCCATCTAGCTCAGAAGCAACAAAGCCCACATGGAAGAAGCACACCAGCCTATGCAACCAGGAGGTGT
>NW_022111310.1:13001764-13007812 GCF_000313985.2 Echinops telfairi
AGGGAAACATGGAGTTCCTAAAGCAAATTCTACAGGATATCTTTGTCCCACCCCACTGTCACCAAGCTGACTCCAACTCATAGGAGGAGAAATGCTCTGTAAGGTTTCCAACACTGTTAACTCTTTACTGGAACAGCCCGTCTCATCATTTTCCCAAGGAGCGGCTGATGGATTTGAACCCCTGACCTTGCAGTTAGCAGCCCAGTACTTAAATCTATTAACCCACCAGCAGAATAGTCTGAAGGTGCACAGCACAAAGCTTCCTGGTATCCTTCCACATGTGCAGTGAGAAAATGCTCACAAGTAGTCAAAGAATAGGTCCCTAGCTATTTACGTTTCCCCAGGTTCACCTACACCGTAGATTTTGAATCGTAGGTAGGTATGCCTTACTTCTCTTTCCCAGATTCAGTGTGTCGCATCCCACTCCAGTATTCCATGGCAGCAAAGTCTGGGAGAAACACTGTTCTACAGCAGACTCTAGACACGAACATCTTCTCAACAGTTTTTTATTTTAAGTAGTTAGTAGCTCTAAATGCAACTTCTAATAAGTTCTGGGTTACTGAATTCTGCTTTTAAATCAAAACTTAATGTTTTGTAGACTCACATTTGTAGATAAAAGAATTTCAACTCTGTATCATACTAAAAATAATTCTACAACATCTTGGCTAACAATGAGCATCTCATATATCAGGAACCCATCACACTGTAGGATCGGTGACAATGTACTGGGTAGGTACCTGCGTAAAACGCTGGGCTACTCAGCAAAAGAGATGAGGCAGTGTGCTTCCACAAAGATTTACTGCCTCAGAAGTGCCACCTAACAGTTCTATTCTGTCCCATAGGATGACCATGGGTGGGAGTTAGCTTGAAGGGCTTGGTCATTACTCTGGACAGCTCTGACAGACACTGGATCATCTGTTATGTTGAACAGAGATTGTGTCTCCTTGAAATCTATTAATTGCTCTAACATCTATTCCTTTTGGCAACACAGATTGATTAAACTACTTCGTTCACGGGACATTCCTTCGAGCAATAGACAGAGGTTCTTCAATTAGAATACCATCAGCTCTACCTTCTTCCTGCCCTGCAGGCATAGGACCCTTCTTCCTTATCCAGAGTAAATATATTTTCCAGTTCCTCTAATATTTCTCAAACCTTCAGTCCTCCTCAACTGCCTATCTATATCCTCTTTCAATATGACACCCAGAAATGACCGGATAGTCCAAGTGTGCTATACTTTTGCTTTTAAAACCCTTTAAATAGATGAACATTTAATATAATGAAAAGATACGCATTTCAAGGCATAACATCTTCATTAAAGATTACTTAAAGTTTAAAGCATAACATTTTCTAAAGATCATTGTAAAGAACTCTAAATCAACATCTAACACTTCAAAGAATTAACTCTTCTTCACACAGTCAGCCTTTTCCAATATTAGACTAGTTTTAAAAAGTGACCCACCTATGTGAAAAAGCAATATAATCCAGACAGGAATTGAAACTGCTCTCAAGTAGCGCTCAGTGCTTGCATTCCACTTGAACGAAACAGCCAACACATAGCCAACTACCAATGTCCAGATCTTAAATAATAAAATAGAGACACAAATGTAAAATACAGACACATGAAAACAGGCAAACAAGTATCCAAACTGTGCAGGCGTCTCTTACAGCATGAGCGCTTTATAAGCGCCACTCGCTAGGGGAAGGTTGGTGCCGCCACCCAGAAGGTGCCCACCCCCTGCCCTGCTCAATCCAAATTTTAAAAAAGGCAGGCAGCTGAGAGGTCTCATGCTATGATGTTACTTAAATATCTTCACAAAAAGTAAACAGTTTTAATTTGACAAACACTGCAGTTGAAAAAATTCATACTTAAAAGTAATTACTTAAGATAAAACATTGGATTTTATAGGTCATGAACTTATTAAGAGTCTCATTCTGTGAAATTTCTAAATGTTTTCTATAAATTAATGTTTAGAAAAGGAAAAAACAAGAAAGGCTTTCCCAAAAGCATCAGGTTAAAAGATCCCAAGTCAGCCTAAAAACCACATTTGCTGCTGTGAGGACATTTTTAACAGCAGGAGGAAGCAGTGCTGGGCCCTGCTAAGAGTCTACGTAGCAGATGCCAACAGCCGAGCCCGGCGGTACAAGCGCAGTTGAAATGTACCTGAGGAAAAGATTACTGCAGGAAGAAACAGGGGCATCTGGCAGAAGAAATGCAAGAGTCAGACAGGGTGTCCTCTTCAGCTTTCCCACACAAAAACGAAATGCCTCTAGAGCTTTAAAAAACACTCCACACACACACACTGCAGCCCACACAGAAAGTCTGCACTAACATTTTACATAACATAATACAACTCTTACATTTCAGAGAAGCTTCACAAAAGAGGGAAGGAATACATAATCTAGAGAAAATCTGAAGACCAAGAAATAATTCATATAATTGTACTAAGAAGGGGTAAAATTCAAGTTTGACCAAAACACACCAATAAACAAACAAATAAGAGGGGAATTGCGGAAAACAACTTTATAATTCAGAGCATAAAGGGAAAGAAACAGATGTGATCAGTCATATCTATCAATAAAAATAATCCACTGGTCTTAAAAATGTTTACAGTTTCTGATTTTGGTATTGGGTTTACTGAATCATGACAAATTCTAAAAAAAACATTTAGATATAAACCAGTTCAATGGAGTGTCATTTGGAACACTGTAAAGTGTACTACCTATAAGTTCAACAATTGGCAAATGGTTAACTATTGATAACTGCCTCAATAAAATATTATGCAACAATTACATCAGGTCTGTTAGTTTTAAAAAGACTGCATGGTTTCAAAGTATCCCTAATATCATATTATTAAGGAAAAAGTTGTTGTTCGGCTCCTTCAAGTCAGTTCCAACTCAAAGCTATCGTACACACAACAGAACGAAGCCCTGACCGCACGGGCGCCATCCTCACAATTGTTATTTTGAGCCCATTGCTGCAACCACAGTGTCAATCCGTCTTATCCAGGGTCTTCCTCTTCTGTGCTGTTCTTCTACTTTACCAAGCGTGATGTCCCTTCCAGGGACTGGCACTCATGTATGTCCAAAGTAATTGAGATCAAATCTCACCGTCCTCGATTTTAAGGAACCCTCTGGCTGCACTTCTCCCAAATTTGTTTGTTCTTCTGACAGTCCATGGTATTTTCTATATTCATCCCCAGCACGACACAAACGCACAAGTTCTCCTCTGGTCTTCCTTATTTCTTGCCCTGCATTCACATGCGCACGAAGTGATTCAGAATACCATGGCTCAGGTCCGCCGCACCTTCGTCTTCAAAGTGGTGTGCGTCCTTGCACGTCAACACCAGGGAAGTCCTGTGCAGCAGATCTGCCCAATGCAGCGTGTCGTGTGCTTTCTTGACTGCTGCTCCCATGACCCCTGAGTATGGACCCAAACAAAATGAAATCCTTAATAACGTCAATCTTTTCACCGTTTATCGTGAGGTTATTTATTGGTCTAGTTGTGAAGATTTGGGAGTTTTCTTCACATTAAGTTGCAATCCACACTGAAGGCTGCGGTCACTGATCTTCACTAGCCAGGGCTGCAAGGCCTCCTTGATTTCAGACAGCAAGGCTGCGTCTTCTGCATCTACCGTCGGTCGTTAATATGCCTTCCTCCACATTCTTCCTCAGACAGTCCAGCTGCTTAGACTATGTGCTCGGCATAAAGACTGAATTTAAAAGGTGAAAAAGAGACAACCTCTATGCACAACTTTCCTGATTTTAAACCAGGCAGTATTCCATGTCCTGCTCAAACAAACTGCCTCTTTCTTGGTCTATAGGGTGAGCGCAAAGAAGTACTGGGGAATTTCCATTCTTTTCAACGCTTCCCATAGTTTGTTACGAGCTGTATCGTTGAATGCTTTTGCACAGTCAATACAAGGAAAGAGTAGAATATGAAAATACAACAGGACTACAATTATCTGGTGAAGGGAAAGGAAAAAGAGTAAGTTAGTGGCTGCACATGGATGATAGGGCGGTTTTACATTTCACTATTTCTCTGTATCTTCCAAATTGTTTTCAATGGGTCAATAGTTTCTATATAGTAAAAAATATTAAAAATATATTTCTTGAAGCAACTCTCAGATGAAATACTGAAGAGAGCTTAAGTCTTGGATACATAAGGTTATGGAAAATGAGCCTACCACTGCTTCAAAACGTTCTAGCTTATAGGAACAAGCATGACCCTGGAAATTCAGAGACTCTGAAATATGACTGTAGCATGATTTCCTTTGAGAGGAAAATCTGGATATAATCGTATATCTACATAAAACTGACTATGGACCATGATGTATTCACTTCATATTATACAATGGGGGTACCAAAAAAAGGAGGAATTATTTTATTTCCTTTATTTTCAAAGCTATGTATTTAATTTTTTTTAAAAACAACCTTAACACTTTCAAAGTACTCTCCATGACACTTCGTACATTTGTCAAAGCCGTAATTCCAGTCTTGGAGACATTTTTCACACTCATCTGTTTGGATGACTGACAGCACCCCCCTCATTTTTTCTTCACCTCTTCTCTTCGGCAAAGCCCTGTCCTTTCCTAGTCCTCTGCATTCTCAAAACAGAAAGAAGTCACGCAGAGTGAGTTCAGGTGAGTAAGGTGTATCGAGCAAGCTGGAATTGATGTGATGTCAGTGAGTTTAGTAGTCTATTAAGGGTGTGATACCATTATGAAAAAGTTGGAAATACTGTAAAAATTAAATACTGTTGGTAAAATGATATTGATAGGCTCTAGGCAGGGTTGCCATAAACCTTCACATTGTAAAAAATAGTATCTGCAAAGCACAGTAAACAAAACAGATTTTGACAACTATAAATTACTGAAATAAAATAATCATCAGCAAATGGGTGATATCCAATGATATGTCATACAGGTGTCATAAGCCCTGCCTAAGCAGCACTAAATAAGTAAATTAGCGGAAAGGCTATAAGTTTCATCCTAATCTCAGAGTAGTTAATAACAATTTGTAATTAAATGAAATCAGTTAATAAAAATTATACAATGGGGACTCAAAAAGATATTCTGAAGTTACAACGATTGGGGCTGATTCAAGTAAGATTGAGTTTAGAAATAGAATGAACAGCTTTATGTTCAAAACCACAACTGTACCACTTCAGAAGGGGAAGGTAAAGATTACATCTGGGGTGAGTGCTTATTGATAAAAGTACCACATTCATAGCAGGGAACATAAGTGTTTCCATGAACGGTGACCAGATCACTTCACATGTGCAACAGAATCCAGTCCGGGAAAGGAAACAGAAATCACAACATAGGAGAGATAGTTTACAAACTGTCTAGTGTAGAAAAAAGAAGGAAATATCAAGGTTTCATCACCATCTTCAAATAATTAGGGGGGGAAAGTTACCTTGAAAAGGCTTTAGAATTAAATAATGAATGGGAATTAGAAAGCAACACACAGGAGGTCAAAAATGAGGATAAATGTTCTAGTAAACTGTAATCCACTGCCACTGAGTCAATTCCAAACCACAGCAACTGTATTATTGGAGAGTCGAACTGCTACTTAGGGTTCCCAAGACTGTAAATCTTGATGGGAGCAGGTAGCCTCATCTTGCTCCCGTGGAGCAGCTGGGGAGCTCAAACTGCTGACCTAGGAGCCACTTAACCCACTGTGTCTCCAAGAATGGAAGGAACTAAGATGAGTAAAAGCGTCTGCACTAACCTTACGTCAGGACGGCAACGTAGGAAATGACGCCCTCAGCAGGCAGCTAGGCTAGATTACAAAAAAGGTTTACGCCTATTATACTTTTTTTCCCCATGATATTTTTTAACTCCCAGAGGTTTTTTTTTTCCTATCTGTATTCTTGAGGAATTAGTATCACTTATAGGATAAGAAAACAAATTAGAGACTGTATATTTCATATTTCTAAAGAGAAACTCATGTTCTCAAGAAAATCATGTACTGTTTTGTTTTCTTTTGTTGCTTTGTTTTGCTCTGTCTTGTTTTTTGTGCATCGTATTCTCTCTGCAGGTCTAT
>NW_022111310.1:13009267-13010933 GCF_000313985.2 Echinops telfairi
CGGAAGATTTCAATGGGTGGACTGAAAAGACAAAGTTTTATAATGGAGACACACTTGATATTTCTCAAACTGAAAGAACAGAGGAGAAAAAATTCAATGTTACAATATTGAAGGTTTCTACGGGCAAAGTACTGAATAACGTAGGAGATAACAAAAGAAAACAAAAGGCATGCACAGAATCATTATACCCAACAGAACTAATTGATACTGAACCATTTCTGGAGGTAGCATGTCATCAAGAATCGATAGGCAAAGTCCAAGCTGCACTGAAGACAGAGAAAACCAAGGCTCTGGGAACTGATGGAATATGAATGTAAATGTTTCAATAATTAGAAGCAACGCTGGAAGCACCCTATGCTAAGAAATTACCCAGGGCAGGCAGAGGAGAGAGGAGAAAGAAATAACGGGCTGATATCAGGGGCTTAAGTGGAAAGAGAATGCTTTGAAAACAATGATGTCAGCATATGTGCAAATGTGCTTGACACACTGGAGGAATTGGATTGTGATAAGAGATGTAAGAGCCCCCAATAAAAGTCATAAAAAAATGATGGCGACATATGTACAGATGTGCTTGATACAATTGATGTATAAAACATAAGCACTGTAAAAGACCCCAATAAAATGATTTATCTAAAATAATTTTTAAAAAGTTTTAGCAATGGAATAAATAGAAAGTATATTTAATATCTTTAAAAAGAGAGAAATTACCTGGCCAACTGATCAGAAGAGCTCTATCGTTTTACCTATTCGAAAAAGGGGTAATCTAATCCCCTAACATAGAAATTATCTTACAATCTCATTAATGTCATCAAAACCAAACCCCCTGCCTGGAGTAGAGTCTAGAGACACTACGTGTTTTCCAGACTGAAAACCTTGATGGAGCAGTCATCGTTCCCTCCAGCCGCTGGCAGGTCTGCGTCCCTGAACCTGCAGGCAGCGGCCCCACACCACAGGCACTCTTTCACTGCAGATCACCACGCACAGCTGGCTCCGTACAGTGACGGGAAACTGCCAGAAATTCGAGACAGCCAGCGGGCACTGGAAAAGATGCTGTATAGCGTCTGGCAACATTGTCTTTTCGTTTAAAACGGTTACAGCATACATTTTCCTGGTTAAGATTTTAAATTCTGTAACTTTAAAAATAATAAAATTTTACTGTGGTTGCAGTGAATGGTTACAGAGCAAATTCGTTTTTTTCAACAATGTATGCACACACATTGTGCCTTGTGACATTAACTGCAATCCCCTCAACACAGGAGCACTATTCCCACTTCCTCCGATAGTCCCTGTTTCCATTTGCCCTTCTTCCTTGCCCCTTCCTACCTTCCTGGGCTTTGTCTGGGGGCCAGCTGCCTTCTTTATCGCTTACGGTTATGGGTTCTAAAGAGCACAATCCTCACAACTATGACTGTTCACAGGTATGTCTACTATTTGGCTGAAAGGTGACCTCTGGGATGTCTAAGTGGCACAGCCACCACTTGTCTGTCAGTTTTTCGTACTGTGGTGGCTCGTGTGTTGCTGTGATGCTGGAAGCTGCACTAATGGTATTTCAATGCAGTAGGGTCTCCCAAAGTGAACACATTTCAGTAGAGCTTCCAGACTAAGAACACGTACTCAAGTAGGAAAGAACAGTCCCTGGAGAAGGACATCATGTTTGGTGAAGGGG
>NW_022111310.1:13011299-13016661 GCF_000313985.2 Echinops telfairi
GTGAATTCTGGTCTACATCCCCACCCCTCCACCCCACTGCCCAGGATCTTCTGCTGGACACCCAAGTAAGCACCCACTAGTTCTTCTGACCTCAGGATAGTGAGGGTGGACTCATGTGGTCCATTACTCTTCTGGACTAAATGATTCCTTAGATCTTTGATTTTCTTCACTTTCCTTTGCTCCTCATGGAAACAGATCAAAGTAGATTCTGAAGCATCTTCTTTATAAATTACTGTATGCCAGCTAACCTACAAGCCCCACATTCCTACACTGACTATGAGGCTCAGCTTCCGTGCCCAGTAACTCAAGCTTCAGCTAAAGGTGAGTGTCACACTGGCCTCTGTATGCTCAACGCTTGACCTAGATCGATTTGCAGCACATATAAGCGCTGATGCAGAAATATTCTCTGCCCAATCTATACGACGGGGCTTCAAAACGGTCATGGGAAAATTAAAGGAGAAGACAGCGGAATTTTCCCACAAATTTTTTGAAGTCTCCTAGATGCGCGTGGGTGTTCTTCCATATGCGACCTGACACTTGTTCAACTTAAACGGCTACCTGTGCATCCATTCATAAATGAGTTCGCCATTGCTGTCACTGTAGCACTGGGTGTGTGACACTATTTACTGTGGCCTTCTACTCTGAGGAACCACTCCTTATAGTGGACTGTGCCTTTCCTTTCACCCAAGTCCAATTGTCAGTGCCCACCCCCACCCCACCCTGTGCCCCTCCCACCCCTGAGAACCATCAAACCATTCTTTCTGTGAATAACCCCTTTCTCCCCTGGACTTTTTAGAATGGCAGCCTCTTACAATACATGTCCTTTGAAGATTGACTGTTCTCAGTCAGCAGAATGTCCTCCACCTGTTTTGTGAGATGTCAGGGTCATCTGCATCCTTTATCACTGCAGAGTATTCCATGGTGGGTGGGTACCACCTTCTCTCCTGTGGATGGGCTACATGGCCTGCTTTTCTTCCACACTTTTACACAACAGTTTCCTAGGTCATTCAGAAAAAGTAAAACCAGACTTCCTTCCAGTTTATGACATCACAGACCGTATCTTATGCCCAACCAGTGATGGTTGCAGATACTGCATTCTCCCACTTAACAGCTTTCTTCCGATTTGAAAACTGCTCTCTTTGCCACAGGGTGACTTAAGAGTTTGATATCCTTGTAGTCCAAGGTTTTGACAGAAAATGATTCCCTGGAAACTTTTCTCCTCACTTTGTTGCTAGGCAAGCAGAAACAAACCTAGACAGGAGTTTAAAAGCAGAATGGAGTGGGCCTAGCTGGCTGATTTGTGTGCACTTCTTAAGAGCCTCTCAGGTAGTACCCCAAACTGTGGTAATCTGTATCATCAAGCATCCAAGGACCTTAGAAATAGTCTGACCCCAGGCCTCACTGTGCACAAGTGGGACTGAGTAGCCAACAGAAGGGCCCTTGTCTGTGCAAGTACACCAAGCAAGTTGCCGACAGAGCGGAGTGGGAAACTTACGATCTTTTGTTCTTTCCACCTTATGCTTCTTTAAAAAACAAAGCGGAAACTATGGGTTCAGAAACCAAGAGGTATTCAAATCGATTATTACTACCAAAACTGTAAATGGCCTCCAAATTTTCTAACACGTTTGAATTAATGGGAAAAGGCTCAAAATCCCCAGCAACAGGTAATAGTGGAGCAGGGAGAGATGGCTGCTTTTCAGATTTACCTTGCGCAAGTCCACACCACGGGAAGGTAGCAAGCGCCCAAGCACTCAAAAGTATGTGAACTTGTGCAACACGATTGCAAAAACAAAAGGGTTTTTTAAAATGTTTCTAAATTAGTACAATACCCTACTGTATTTGAACCTTTTAAAGAAGGATTATTGCTAGTAAATTAGTCATTTGTAAGCAGAATAGGTACTGGAGTTCAGAAAGAGATAATTGAATAAGCCCAAAATGAGGTGGAGAGGAGCTGAACTGGGGAGATAACCCGCAAAAAAGGAAAATACAGGTCCTTAAAACATTACAAAGAGAACTGAATAGCACTTGGAAATAAATGAATAAACATAAAAATAAACCCACTCCATCCAGTCAATTTCAATGCATAGCAACCCTATATAGGGATTCTGAGGCTTTGTAAATTTTTACAGGAGTAGAGAGCCTCTTCTTTCTCCCTTGTAGAGACTGGTGGGTTTGAACCACCAACCTGCAGTTAGCAAATCTAAAGCTTACTCAACAGTGCCACACTGGCCCCTTATAAAAATGAATGAGGAAAAAAACGAGAGCTGGAGGGCGAGAGACGCAACTGCTGCTATGTCAGCTAGATGACATTTTCTGACAAAATGAATAGACCCAGCTCTACATCTGTGTTCGCATTTGTGAAATATCCCACGCTCCGACTCTCAGGACTGTTGAGGAAGTGAGAGCACAAAATCCAGTGCTAACACATGGTGGACATACAAAAGTTGGTTGTTAAATGTATGGCTTGTCAGCTCTCCAAACTGCGGATTTTTCTTAAATGTCACTTTCCTTTCTGTCTCTCTTCAACCTCAAGGGATCAAATAACTCAAAGCATTACGTTGTCTAGACTACATCGAGGCCAGTTTTCCAACTAGCAGTTGTGTTTGAGCTTATAAAGCTATTGTCAACTAAGAGAATGAGTTCTGTCTAGTCACATGACCAGTGTCAGTTGCTTTGTCATGCCACTGGGTTTCTATTTTTATCTAGTGGCTGGCCTCACCCCGCCCCCCTTTGGGCTGAGAGTTGAGGACTCCTCATCTCATTTCCCAAGCACACACACTTCATCCACTTCCAACTAAGGGCTCCAGCGCTACTCCAACAAAACACGTCAAACCCTTGTTCCTCTATCACTCTACTCTCAGATTCCGTCTTCCCACCTCGAAGTAGCCCTAGTGGTGCAAACGTTAAGAGCTGAGCTGCTAACCAAAAGGTGGGCAGTTCAAATCCACTTAGTATTCCACTGGAGATCTCCTATACATGTCACAGCCTAGGAAATCCTATAGGACAGTTATGCCCTGTCACATATGGTCACTGTAAGCTGGAATTGACCCAACAGCACACAGCAACAGCTCCTAATTTCTAAGTAGCTCTGTCTGTTTTATAACAGGACTTTATACTCAGCCTTCTCTCCTTTGTCCCAATCACTTAGACAAACTGAGTCTTCTTTAAATTAATTGGCTTTACCTTCCTTCCCTTGGCCCTTACTTCCCCTCTACTCACCCACGGGCAGTAAAAGGAACCCCCAAACAATCCAAGGATCCCGAAAGCTATTTGCACCAAGCAGGCTGCGCGTCTTCACAAATATGCAGCTCATTTCCCACTGAGGCTGCAGAATGTCTCACCAGCCATTACTCATTCCGATGCGCCATCGTATTCAACTTCCATTCTGGTGAAAATACACCATTCACATAGGTTAAGCCTTTCTTTACTAATTTCCTACAGTTTGGTAGATATGTTGCCTGGTGTTCTCAACAATAATTTATAGCAAAGCACAATGTCAATGATCAAAAATGTTCGCACAACCTATACATGCATTTGACTTGGACAAGACTGAATTTTTTGAGGAAGAGAGACAAAGTCGGCCATCCTTACAATTCTGAAAAAACCCCAAGATTCCGTCTTTCACAGAAAAGGCACTTCACCAATTTTCACCCGGAAACAAGAGACAAGAGGGGGCAGGAGAAAGCACTGAGCTAAAACTCCAGAAAGACGAATTGCCAATTTGGTCACAAATTAAGTGACCTCAGAAAAACCATATCGTGCGAAGCTCAGAAGCCTCTCCGGACGACAGAAAAAGGCTCTTCTACCTTCCTCCTGAAAAAGTCTTGGCCTCTTGGGATGCCGTGGCCTCTGGCCTGCTCACTTAGCATCTGCACACACAGAAAACACCCCCAAAACTGTACACGAGGCGCTTCCTAATGCCTTGCATTCAAAATTAGGATATGCTACTATATGAGCCTTGAAAACAGCATTCTACTCTTTCTACTCGTTTTATTCTATCACAGGGCAGAGTAATTAACAATCTTTTCACCTGAAACGAGAAGGTATGGTATTACCAGAGCAAGAGAAGAAGACTGGTGTTTTGGGATCACTCCTCTGGAACAAAAACCTCAGGCAAGTCAGATAAGGTGAACTATTTTGCAACAGAACAATGTCAAAGGTGCCATAAACTCTCACTGATAAGTGACCCAGAAATACCTTGAAATCGTTAGTTCAGTGGTCTACCACATATCATGAGATGCTACATTTGACTTTCCTCCCATTCTAAATGCCCTGATTTTCTAAGAATCAGCTAGTTCAGGGTAAGTCCAAGTCACAACCCTACCTCTCCTGACCCTCAACAGCCTAAGTCCAAGTCGGAGGCCCTGGTGGCTCAATGCCCAAAACCGTGTTTAAAATCGGCTGGTCTCGTAAAAAGCTTTGTGGCCTACTTGAGACATTTACGTGCACCAGTTTCCTCTTTGTTCCTTAACTAGCCCTAGTCTGGTAAATTACCTCTCCTTCCTATCTAAGGGGGGGTCTCTTCCAGGTCTGGCATCCAGAGGTCCGAGATGCGCAACAGGGTGGGGGCGTGGCAGAAAAGTGGTTCTCACCACCGCGGGCACGAACACTGAGTGGCTATAAGCACTGGTTGGGGGCCATGAGGGTTGCCCCAGCCCACACCCACCCTCTCTATCGCAAGGAGTGGGCCAGATTCCTTAGGTGTATGGTAAGTAGGTTAAGTAGGTAAGTCCCTGCAACAGCGGACCGGGCCCTTTGATCTCCCTCCTTTGGCTCGGGAGCTGCCGCCGGCGGGCACCCCCGCCAACAGGGAGGGCGAGTGTCCACGCCGGTCGGGACGACGGGAGGGTGGTCTCTAGCCCCCGCAGCAGCCCCGGCCTGGGGGGCTGACTCACCCACAGGCTGCTGAAGTAGTCCAATCCGCGACAGATGAGCGCGCCGGCGTGCGCCAGCAGCACCTGCACGCCCAGGTAGCTGCCGAGGCAGTAGAGGCCGTACAGGAGCGGGCCGCCCGCGCCCAGCAGCAGCAGCAGGCGGCGGCGGCGCAGCGCCTGCTCGCCCAGGACCTCCACGCCGTAGTCGGCGAAGCAGAGCGGCAGCAGCAGCGCGGCCAGCACGATGGGCGTATGCGCGCGGTGCAGCCGGTGCAGCCAGTGGCGGCCCAGGCGGGTCAGCGAGCTCTTGAAGGGGTGCAAGAAGGTCCCGCACAGCACTGCCCACAGCAGCGGCCGCAGGAAGGCCTCCAGGATGAAATAGACCAGCACCGCGGCGCCGCAGCAAAGGCACACGAACAGCACGGCCCCCGTGTTGTAGAAGGCCTGCTTGATGGGCTTGTCGAAGCGCAGCGCCAACGCCGCCGTCC
>NW_022111310.1:13016770-13035485 GCF_000313985.2 Echinops telfairi
GCAGGGCCGCCGGCGCCGTCAGCCATAGCTCCCCAGCCGCCCCGCCGCCGCCTCTCCTAGGCGGTACTGGGCAACAGGACCGGAGCCCAGAGTCGGAGGGGCAAGGCCCGCAGCGCGCGGCATTGTTGGAATTGTAGTTCGCCGATGGCCAACGAGCGCTTCCAGGACCTTTAGAAAACTACATCTCCCAGTAGCACACGGGGCTAGCTCTTTCCTCCCCCGGAGTACCTTCGCCCATTGGTCCCTGAAGCGTTCAGGTAACAGATTCCTGGGGACTCCATCATTCCGGAGGCAAGAAAAGTTCCCTTCGTTCACAAATGTCAACTTCTGGAGAGGCACGGCAATACATTTGGAAATTGAAAACTCAGGTTACACATGAAAATCCCATGAGGAATACTTTCAAAGGAGTCTATTTTATTGATTTATTTAATAAACAATTTTTAAAGTGTTGGCTCACCCACTATTAGCTATCCTAATAAGAAATTTTTTTAAAAAAAGAAAGAAACGTTGACAGGAACATGCACACCATGTTCATCGCAGCACAATTCACGATAGCGGGGGCGACAAATGGTAACAAACTAAATGCCCATCAACAGATGATTTGATAAACAAAACTACGGCACACACACACAATAGATAACTATGTAACATTAAAGAATAATGATGAATCTCTGAGTTAACCCTGAAGGACATTATGCTAAGAAATTGGTCACAAAAGGACAAATATTGTTTGAGATCACTATTATAAAGTCAAGAAAGGGTTTTCACAAAAAATAAAATCTTAATGATTACTAGAAGTGGAAGGAGAAGGGAAGGAAAATTACTAACTAAAGGGTAGACACATACCAACTTGGGCGAAAGGGAAGACAATATACAATAGTGGAGGGAGGGACATCAGTAAGGTTAAAGACAACAGGAGGGGTACAAGAGAGGCAACAGAGGCAAATACTATTCTGTCCGCAACCCTACAATAACTAATAATAATCATCTGTGAGTGGTATCAAAAGGAATATGGAACTATGCCTATGAATAGATATAGATTCTAGAGGATGTTTCTACATATCTATTTACCTCTGCTGCAAATATACCCATGAATATCGTACAGCATCCAGGGTACAAAGTTGTGAAAATGCCTTAACCATAACCAACTGTCATGCGGGAATGAGTGCCTGAGCTCTTGACCTAAATGTATGTGAGCAGCCATCTAAGGTGCAGCGATGGGCTTTGCCATTGTGAGCAAAGAGAGGTTTAAAAAAAAATCAAAGATGCATGGAAACCATCCAAAGGACCATGCAAACCTGAGCTTCCCTGACCCTAAAACCAAAAAAAACCTAGATGCTGCTACCCCCACATCAACTGCTCTGCAAAGGGTCACATTAGAAGGTCCTGAATAAAGCGGGAGAAAAATGTTAAACAAAACTCAAAATTATTGTAAATAAAAGAAGAAGAAGAAGAAGAAGAACAAGTATACTGATCAGATGGAGAGCCCTCGTGGCACTGTTAGGTAAGTGTTGAATTGCTAACCACCAAGGTCTGAGGTTCAAAACCATCAGCCGCTCTGTGGAAGAATGATGAGGTTACCTGCCCCCATAAACAATTACAGGCTAGGTGAAGTGAAGTGACTTGGTATGGCTCTTCCTCCAGAACCTTTGTAAATCCTACCAGGTGGGAGCATGCTAAGAAGATGTAGAAGACTGTAGCAGACAATTGGTCAGATTTGCCATTCCACTGAATATGAGCCATCTCAGAAGCAGGAACAGAGTAATCCCACAACCAGGAAGAAAGAAGAGTCACCCGCTAAGCACAAGTGGGATCCTGGCTGGAAGTGGCAGCGGTAGCAGAGGCACCAGAGGTGGCAGCACTGAATGGCTGAGACAGCGCAGTGGGCTCAGGAGTCCACAGAAGGAGTAAAGCTAGTTGCCTTTGAGTAGGAGACTGATTTGCAGAATAGAATGCCTTTGGGACATTTATCAGAGCTAAAGGAATTTGTAACACACACACTCACACACATACTCACTCTCATGAAGTAGATTTCAACTCATAGTAACCCTATAGGACAAGGTAGATCTGCTGGTGGTTTCAAACTGCTGACTTTGTGGTTAGCAGCCCAGCAAAGAACCATTCACCATCAGCACTCCCCTTGGCACAACTCCCTATAAAATACTCAAAGTAAGGCCTAATGGAATAAACACGTTTTCCACTGCAAATCAGAGCAAGATTGAAAAATATATAGTGAGTGCATTTCAAATTAGCCAGACTAATTTTTCTTTATATAAACTACATTTCTTTTCTAGATCAATGCAGCTGGCTTTGAGTGCAATGTATTACTCTTTTGTACTCTCCTTTTCATACCACAAGATAGCAGGGTAGCTTCTAACAGGTCCCTCGACCTGCCCTCTTGCTCCACTCCTCAATTCTCCACAATGTAGCTAGTGTGATCTTCCTAAAGTGCAACCTCTCTTCAATTCCTCCCTACCAACGGTGAGAAGGTGTCCTAATTCTGCAATGTGTCTTGAAATGCCCTCTGCTCGCCTTTCCTCACTTCTCCCCACTAACTGCCTCTTCCTTTCCGTCTAGCCTTGTGGTGAGCTGAATAATGGCCCCCACAAACACCGGAGTCCTAATCCCTGGAACCTATGAATGTTGCCAAAAGTGGCAAAAGAAGTTGCAGATACTATGATTAAATTAAGGCTCTTGAGTGGAGAGATTACTTGGATTATCCAATGGGCCCTAACAATAGTCACAAGTGTCTTTGTAACAGGATAAACAATGTGCTCACGGAAGCAGAATAATGGAATGATGCAGCCACAAGCCAAGGAATGATGGCAGCCACCAAGAGCCTGAAGAGACAGAGTGGATTCTTTCCTGAAGGGGAACCAGTCCTTGATTTTAGATCCATCTGACTCATTTCAGACTGTTTCCAAAATGGTGAGAAAATACATTTCTTTTAAGCCAGTTAAGTTTCTAGTGATTGGTTAGAATAACCATAGGAAACTAACATGCTTCATCAAGTGACAATGTTCTCAGAAGATATCCTATCGGGCTCTCTCTGAGGTTCACACACCTCTTTTTAGGAGACCCTGCTCCACACTCCTTGTTTGGTTGATTTCTACCCTTTCCTAAAGACTCTGCTTCAGCAGTTTCCCAACTTCCTTTGCTGGTTGTCTCAGACTAGGGGAGGGCCCTCACTTGGCTGCTCCACCACATCTGGAAAAGCCCTTGTCATCACATCCCTCACCACTGGCCATAGCCATTAGTTGCCATACTGTTTGTATGTCTGGTTCCCTAGCTAGGCTGTAATCCGCTTAGGGACATAACCAAGAGTCTTTCTTCCAAAAGCCCCTTATTTAGAGTATTTACCACAGGGATTGCTGAATGGGAACACCCATCAAGTATCTCTTGAATGAATGAACAGAAGTTAAAACTATCATGACCTCCTCGATGTAGCTAACGTCCATATCTACTCCACATCACTTGTCTCTTTTTATGGCATATTGCCTTACTCTTGCACCTGGGCTAAATTCTAAGAAAGGTCTTAAACAGTAGCCAGGGTCAGTCAGCTCCAATAGCTGCACTATATATACAGACATTGCGAAATAAATACTACAAGGAATGCCTAGAATGCCTGCCCTCCAGTGGCAAAATGTTTAGGGATTTGGGGGTGAGGATTAAGGTCTGTAATGTAGAAAGTGATGTCTAATGTTTTCTTAACACGCTATTTACTTCCTTTTCTACTCAGCTTCTGTAGGGCCAGAAGCTCTACTATCATACTTTGCAATTTCCATACCCACCTCATGATTCATTTGGCTCTACAATTAAACTCTACTATTCTTAATGTACAATTAATTTACCAATCAGGAAACCTAGTGGCACAGTAGTTTAGCACTCAGCTGTTGACTGAACAGTGGCCAGTTTGAAATTAGCAGCCACTCTTGAAGAGACAGACGTGGCAGTCTCCTTCTGTAAAGATGCACAGCCTTGGGAACCAGAGGGGCAGTTTACCCTATGCCAAAAATCACTGCGAGTTGGTATCAAAACAGCAAAAACAACAGTTACCATAAAGTTCGTCATTGAAAGTCTTAGTTAACGTTGCACTATTAACAATCGTTACTCTCAAAATGTGTTTACAGAACTCAAGTTACGACTGATAAAGGTATTAAATTTAAGCTATCATCGCAGGCTTAATTAGCCAATTGTTTCTCTATAAGGATTTTTACCCGACTACCGCAACTCTCCATTGGGATGGATTGACAAATGGTCACAATGAATTCCAACATACCAGCCATCATGACCATGGCCCGGGAGCAGGCAATGTTCTGTTCTGTTATGTATACACGAATTCACTCTAGGTATGAGAGATGATTAGAACGGAAGTATCGAACACTACAACATGATACCCCTCTTTGTTGATGCACCAGGCAGGTTTCACCACTCCAGGTCCATCAACTGATAAACTTCCCACCAGACCAGAACAACTGGGCGGTGTCCAGCTCTCATTACTGGACTTTTGGATCAAGGAGTCCACAGAAGAATCTGATCAACAGGGGAGAAATAAATGCAAACCCTTTTAATTCTCATAGAGTGCCAACTTTCTAGAGCCATGAAAGCTGAATAACCCCCTGAAGGGAATGCCCTGAGAGTCATTCACCTGACCCTCGGAAATCAGCCTCGAGGGAGGGAATAAGCTGGGTCCCAGACAGAGGGTCTGAGACGACTGTCGTAGAGTGAAAGGAGACACCTGACTTGGACGGGTCAAACCTTATCACTTGATCTCCCTCTGATACACTTTGGGCTTGATCTGGCTTTCAATATTTTCTGTTTGTTTGTTTGTTTGATATTGGACTTTCTCTCTGATGTAGTTTGTCATTGTGGGTAGCCTTCTTGAAACAAAACATCTTGGTTATGTCTTTTTTTCTGATGAAACCCAGGATTGATGAATTCATAGAGACAAATATTAGAATGAGGGTTCCTGGGAGGGGTTATGATGGGGGTGGGGGTAAAGGGGAGCAGACATCAGGAGTTCAAGGAAGAAGAGATGTTTTGAAACGGATTGTGGTAGCAGTTGTGCACTACTACTTGAGGCGACTGACCTATGGAGTGGAATGTTGTCTGCATTCGTGTAATGAAATGGTCTGGAAGAAGAAAGAAAATAAAAAAGCTTTAACCTAAAGCTACCCCTCAAGTGTTCTTAAAATCAAACAACTGTTTCATTTCATGAGCGAAGAGCGCCTGCGCTGCGTGCCCTGAGCACTGTACTCTCTGAAGATCTACCGCCACGGGATCAAGAGGACAAGGTGAGATCGGGAATTTAGGGAACAGTTAATGGAGAGGAACCCCCACCCCCACCCCACCGACAAGGAGGGCTGGTAGGGTGCATAACGAGAAGACTGTAACCCATGTCCGTGACTTAGACACACAGAAAGTGCTGGGGTATCTTCTGCTGTGTGTAGTCTTAACAGTACAGCATTTTAATTAGGAAGAAGTTATGGAAGACTAAGGACGACTGCTACTGCAAGGATTTAAAATAAGGAAACTGAAGTCGAAAAGTGTACCAGTGCAAAGCCATAAGGAATTATAAACTAACTTTAATTATATCAACAGGAAGAATGTCACACCATGTTGAGAGTTTATATATTAAAGTTTCAATCTAGTTCATATATTCTGGCTGTCACATAAGATAAAAGATAAATGTATTTATAATGGCAAATGGATAGAAACAATCCTTTAGGTAGCATCTAGGAATATTGCTACAATTACTTTACAGAAATAGAAATCCATGGTTTTATTAGTAATGTACCACACATCTTAAGAATAAAAACTTACGTGGGGCAGGCTTTTAAATATACAGAAATCTCAAAATCCATCACAATTGAACTTTAGATGCACAATTATTGTAAAAGAAATACAACCCATCAACGTCTGTTTAAAGGCATAGTTTTTACAGAATAGTATTTTGTAGAGTCTCTAAAAAGTACATTAGTACTCCTAGAGCCAGCCGGTTCTAGCATCATCAGCATTTCTGTGGGAATAAGGCATGTGGAGAAGCTGCATTCATTTGTCCAGGTGGCCAGAGTATTCTTGGTGATGAAACAAATGGTAACTGTTTGGTCACCTGGGTGAAGGCCACAGCTCCTGCAGCACTCCGTCACCCTACAGCATTGCTTCCTTTCCTGAAGGATCCAATGGAGTGGCTCTCTGCCTGACAGCAGACGCACAGGGGGAAACTGGAGACAGCAACCATGCAGCAGTGCATTGTAAGAAAACCAAAATTCCCAAATAACTTGATGATTCACTTGATTTTTCAGTCCCCAGTCATGTTATGCTACATAAGCATTGATATTATTTCTGTGGGGGGAAAATATGCTCAAAAGTCACCTACTAACTCTAAAATCTACAAAGTTCAACTTGAAATAATTGACATTAGGAATAAGGAACCTAATTAAATAGGAAGCATTAGAGGTTGCATCAACATGCCAGTTTCTTAGCGAACGCTAGTCTGGATTTCTTAACTAGTGGTATAGAAAAGCCAAATTCAACAATGATATTTTATTATACATTCTACCAATTCATATATTAAATGGCGAAAACAAGGATTAATAAAGGATCCAAGAGACTATTCTGCAAACTAAATTACTTTAACTCCAATGGCAGCTTTGTCTGAATATGCATCACGTTTCATCTCTTGGATTTGAAGGTATTGGAAAGATCAGAAAACACCCTGGCAAAGTCCTTCAAAAGATAGTGCGTGTGCACGTGTATATATACACACATACACACACATAATATAGGGATAGGCATTTATAATCACACACTGTATCATACACACATATTGTATAAATTATCTGAATATATAAACACACTGAGGATAACCAGATCATTCCCTAAAAGTAGCTGATCCTGTTTTGAAAACGAGAGTATGTAATACCATGGCACACAAGGTACACAGCTCAGCATTTGGCCTAGTGGTCCGCAGACTTTTGCCCACACACAAGGTAGATGCCATAGTCCCATGCATAAAACACTTCGGCACATGTATAGATTTTGATAAAACCTTTTAAAACAATAGTTCTCCGGGACACTGTCATCACCACCACAAGAGCAGTTCCACCGTAAGAATCGCTGTGTCTACAGCTCAGATATAGGAAGCGGCGGTGGACCCGGCATTCTCATCAACTCCAGAAAATGCATGAGAAGATCGTACTTGGGAATCCCAGCGCGGAGATGGCAGTAAATCAACTACAATTTATCTTTAAAACATTCACTCACTTTGATATTTCTATACTTCGTCAACACTAAACTGCTGGTAATAGGTTTTGCAACTGATTGTAGCAAATGAGTGTGCCTGGTGGCAGACCAGCAGTTTGAAAAGCCCAGCTGCTCTTTGAGAGATGAAGCTTACGGTTCTCATCAAGACTGACCGTCTCAGAAGCCCTCAGGGCAGTTCTACTCCGTCTTGTGAGGTCCCTCTGAGTCAGAACTGGCTCAACGGCAATGAGTTTGAAGGTTTGGGCCTAGAAATGAGGAGAGGGGGAAGAGGGGATAAATTGTGGTCCATGGGCCCACTGGATGTTTTTCCATCATCTTGGAACTAAGTATTACTTGACTTTCATATTTTTGAATGGTTTAAAAAAAGTAAAAGAATATAAAAATTATATGAAATTCAAAACTGAGTGTCAATAAAGTTTTATTGGAACAGAGCCATGCCTATTCATTCACATATTGCCTACAAGCAGGGTTGATTAGCTGAGACAGAAACACAAAACCTAAAATATTTACTACTTGGTCCTTTACAGAAAAATGTTGCTGACTCCGGGCCTAGAGCCAAGAATGACCCCCTCCCACAGTCATAATAAATCTGAAGCACAATGTCCTAAATATGGACAGTAAACACAATCACAGAAATAACAATAAAAACCAGTTGGGACAGCTAGCCATGCCTGCATTCCAAACTTTCTGATTTCCTCCATGACAAAAGCCAATGTAAGATAATGATATATGATTTCTGAATTTTGTCTGAAATGGTGCATATAGAATCACCTTTGAAAACTACCAAAATCCTCTGCTATCAAGTCAATTCCAAATGATAGCAATCTTTTCTCAGGCTTCCAAGGCTGTAAACCTTTATGGGAACAGACAGCCTCATCTTTCCTCCTAGGAACTGCTGGTGAGTTTGGACCACTGACCATATGGTTGCTATTCAACAGCGCCACTAGTGGAGCAATAAACATTCATTTGGCTCCAACTCAGAAACCTGGATTTGAAGCAACTGAGACAAATGCATCCTTTGAGTCCTGACCAAACTGCATATTGCTTAAAAATCTGATAAAAGCACTAAAATGTTTGGTAAAATGTTTTTAAGCAGTGCTGAAAGGTAATGAAAAGTAAAAATTACACTGTACCTAAACATAAAAAGTATCCCAACCCATGGCAAATTACTAAAAAGCTGTGGGGAAACACCTAGCTAATTTGAATGTGGGCAGTTTGGTTCAATCTAAAAGTTTTAATGAACCCACCTGAGGGGAGGTATGTCTAGAAGAATCATCTCCTTTTTAAAAATAAGTACACTGAATTAAATGGTCTCCAAAAGTCTCTGCCAGCACCGATAATGTGTATCAAGTGGTTAGCTGTAGTGTCTTCATCTGAGAAAGTGGATTAATTACAAAATCTCCTTTCTATGGTTGTAGTAAGAATGAAATGAACTGATCATTGTAAAAAGCTTACAACAGCACGTGATGCACTTTAGCTGGTATCATTAATGTTCTATTTGAGCACTCACACACACGTGGGCCATCCTCCTGTAATACACACATGTGGGCCATCTCTTGTGATAAGCACTGCATTTGAAGATAGAGACAGAGATTAAAAAGTAGAAGTTGGCTCTCTTAGATTAGGTAGGGATAAATGAAATGGAGGTGTACAGTTTCACCTTCGGCGTGTCTGTAAAGGAATGGTTCTCTGAGACCATGGCCAAATGTTGGTGAGCATCCTTGCTCTGTGAACTCTTCTTTCTGAACAATGATTGTTGTTGGAAATCACCATTAATGTTCACTATCAGGCAAAACCGCTTTGCTACTCATAATGTTCCTACTTATATTTCAAAAGGGAAAGTTCAGTACTTGCTAGAGAAATGGTTTATTTTGACGGCAGGTGGAAGATTATGCAAGTGGTCAGTCAGAAAATGTATGTGAAATACAAGCCTTCTGACTCAAAGAAACTTGCCATAAAAGTCCAGTTGCACGATTTACCCATTCAACAAACGTTAGCTGAGTACCTGCTACACGTTAGCATTGGCTATGACGATGAGTGGGAAGAAACGGTTCTTAGCCCTAGGAGTCCGGGATGACAAACAGGCAATTAAAGTTGGTATGATGAGCATTGAAGTCCCTGCGGGGTACAGCTGTTGACACATTTGCTATTGACTGAAAGGTGTTAATGCTTCAAGTTCACCTAAAAGTACCTTGGAAGAAAGGCCTGGTGAATGCCAATGAAGACCACAGTTCTACTCTGACACAGATGGGCTTGCCATGAGCCAGGAGAGAGAGAGAGAGAGAGAGAAAGCCTAAACCTACCCAGTGCATGGGATTGTAGGAAGCTGTGAAAAGAAGGTGAGGAAGAGTTCTTCAAGTACCAGGAGGTGAAGAATGTTGGGGAAAAAGAACACCCATGGAAAGTGAGAGAGAGTATCTGAGAACTGAGAACAGTTC
Source organism: Echinops telfairi (assembly GCF_000313985.2). Lineage (NCBI taxonomy): Eukaryota > Metazoa > Chordata > Mammalia > Afrosoricida > Tenrecidae > Echinops > Echinops telfairi. The sequence goes on from NW_022111310.1 coordinate 13,026,475, forward strand.
AGTCTCACTGGACACAGCAAGTAGGTAGGAGTGGTAAGAGATAATACTGGAGGCGATCGATAGGCTATGCCTGTCTGTCATCTTCGTGGCAGTGAGGAGTCAGTGGAACTTCTGAGCACATAGATGCAAAACAACCCACATTCAAAAACCAATTAGTGGAAATCATTAGCTTAGTGAGTTGAAAGGCAAGCTGAAGGGAAAACCATTCATGCATTCTTTCCCTGTCTGCGATAGAGATTAGCTAGGCGTCTCTTCTTTGTTTTAACTTACTTATAGCTGAAATAGTATACACATCAGCGTGGAATAGAAAAAATATTTACCTTTTTATTTACAAAGTGAATGCCTGCACACTCAGTATCCACCTGACTCAACAAACACTACCTACAGGCCAGAAGGCGAACCCCAAGCCAGCTTGGCTTGGGGAGGAGGCAGCAGTTGTCAGGTGGAGCCATGGACAGGAACCAGAGGATATGAGTTTGAATCCACCACTCTCTCGATGCCATCTGATGACTCCCGATCTGCAATAGGGACTCTTTGTCCTATGTTCCAATGAAATGCCGAGGAAGCTGTGTCTCATGTCTTCCTTAATGTTGCTCAGTTCCAGAAGAATTTGCAAGTGCTCCCCATTGGCAGAGTCTCACTCCTGACGTGGATTCTGAGAGAGGCATTAGAAATCTGAGTCTCCAATGCTACGTAATCATAAAAACTAAAGGTTGGAGTCAGCTTTGAAGTAACAGGTGGGAGTCCAGGTGTGGGGTGTGGGTTGGGCAAGTCAGAATCTAAGGCTCTGTCACATACAATGGAGACATCACAGCACAACCACACCCACAGACATCTTCCCCTCCAGTGGGCTATTAGCAAAGACATTTGGAACAAAAGAAAATTTTGTTTTAAAAAGGAAGGTGGGAGAGGAGGGGAGGAAGGGGTAACCGATTGCAATGATCAACGCACAATCCGCTAAGCTCCCCCCACATCCACCCCCCAAGGGATAAACAACAGAAATGTGGGTGAAGAGAGACAGCCATCAGTGTAAGATATAAAAACAATAATAAAGTATAATTTATCAAGGGGTCATGAGGGTGGGAGGGGGGAGGGAGGGAAAAAAGAAGAGTTGATACGAAGGGCTCAAATAGAAAGTAAATGTTTAGAAAATGATGGCAACATATGTACAAATATGCCTGATACAATTGATGGATGGAATGTTATAAGAGCTGTAAGAACCCCCAATAAAATGGTTCAAAAAATAAAAATAAATTAAAAAGGAAATGCATTAAGAAAATAAAGGCATTATTAGAAATCATTTTCATCTAATTTTCAATTCTAAACATTTTGAAGCAATCACTCACTCACTCACTGCCGTTGTCTCAATACCGTCTGATAGGGGCCTGTAGGACAGGGTAGAACTGCCCCGGTGAGTTTCCGAGACTGTAACGGTTTGCAAGAGCAGAAAGCCCCATCTTTCTCCCAAGGAGTGGTTGGCAGGTTCAAGCTGCCTATCTTTTGGATTGCAGCCCAATGGGTAACCACTACTGTAGGTGAATTCATTTACCAGGCACCTTCCTAGTTTTCAATTACACAAAGAACTTTTTTATTAAGTTTCTAAAAAAAAAAAAAAAAAGTTTCTACTCTAACTCTCTACAATCTCGATGAATATTGACTTATTATTAAAATATCTTATGTTTTTCAAGATGATTTATCTTCTATAATACATATTTACCCAAACTTTAAAAGTATTTTTGACTTTGACAACAGAATTCACCCTAATCCTCGGGAAACCTTGGTTTATAAAATACAGCGGTGGCAGAGTGCCAATTCTGACCGCTAAGAAGTCCCATGTTTTCTATGATGGACATAGTTGTACATCTTCAGGAACACTCACGGTTCCACGTCTAAAGATCTTTCTAAACATCAGTAATATTGGTTGCCCATAGCTAATCACTGAGAAGAAAAGTCAGATGAGTAGGAATCATTTTCCTATCACTGTAATCACTCTTTTTGCCATCTGTGGTCCAAACAGCGGAAGTCTTCTGCTTTCTGGAAACTTGAAAGTACTGTTGCTGAGAAGGCTGGCTGTAGACTCGGGACATCCCCTGACCTTCTCCCTTGTACACTCAGTTCCTCTCTTGTGCTGTGCGGTAGCAGAAAGGGCAGAGGGTGCTCGGAGCGTGCTTAGCCCTTTCTCTACCTTGTCACACGGTATTTGACCATGTAGTCAAGGCAGGTGGGACACAGGAAGGTGGACTTACTGGGCCTCAAGTACCATCCAAGGCCAAGAATAACCCTCTTCCAGCTACTCGGAGATGCTGTGATGCTCCAAGAGAAAGCGCCATCAGCAGTGGCAGGAAACGTTGGAAAGACTTGCCCAAAGAACAGGGTCGTTCTGAACCAACTCTCTTGGACTAGTTGGAGAGGTTTGCTCTGTCGGTCAAAAAAAGTTGAAATCAAATGAGTCTTGATTAAAAAAAAAAAAATCCTACGAGCTGAAAGTATACTGAATTTTCTTTAAAAATAGATTTCTACTAAAGACTTTCCAATCCATTGAAGCAGGTGGCTGGGCAGCTGGGTTAAGGGGTTCCCATCAGTAAGTAGAAGGTCAGAGCGACAATGAGGAGCAGGCAAAACGGAGAGGAGAAGGTCTGATAGGCAGCCGACGGCATAAAAATGTCCTCATACTTGTAAATGCTGACAACGCGCTCCGAGGCCGGTGGTGAGTCGATGTCATGGCGGGTGATGGAGCCTTTGAGGAGAGAAAGGGGGAGGGGGCAATCAGGAAAAGGCACAGGATTAACAATGACCGATGCAAGCAGCAGACACGCAGGTGTCTTCAATGCTGAGCACAGACGCAGCAACGTAAAGCTCTGGAATCAGGTGGGTGAATTATTAGCCAGATCCTCTGTAAATGCACAGTGTCTCGTGATAAACAGAAAAATTAGCCAAAGTTCTATTCTAAGAAATGGTTCTCCTGAATCTGCACTCCTCCCTCCAAACTGACTTCTCACCAGCACCCCAGTTGTCAACTGGCTGTGTCATATTGTGCGACCACCTGTTTGGAATGCATCTAATCAATTTCATCTCCCTAACACCAAATGTAAAAACTGCATGTTTATTTCAAATAGCAATGGCTACTGCTTTCCCCCCTTGAAATGCATCTTTCTGTGTGATGATTGCGACAGCTCCTGAAAACGAAAAATATCTTGTTTATAGATGGAAACCCTTTCCTTTATCAGCAAGACATACACGAAGAGGTAGCTTATGCTATGTGACCACTTGTTTGTCTGGTAAAGGCGGGTGGTACGAAAAGTCAGAGGACTAAGGTACCCAATAAGTTCTCAACTTTTTTTTGGCCTGGTTAGAAGCAGAAAGAAGGAAAGGCTATGGGTAAGAAATAAATACACAAGAAAATTGCAGTTGGTTAGAAGTGCCCAACCCCCCTGAATAATCTACTTGTAACATGAGTTCAGGGCAAAGGTCTCCTTGGCATGGGGTTCAGAGTCAGGCTATTCTGGAGTACAGTACATTCCGGATTTGTGAATGTGTCCACTCACTAAGATTTGACACCCCCAAATCAACACTCGCAGAACGGTCACAAAATCCTATCTAGGCCCACACAGTGTGGCAAAAAGAGGGGCTCTCCTGACACACACGTTTCCAGCTGAGGTCAAACAAAGAGACAGCGCTGCCTTCTTGCTTCAGCTCGCCTCCTGGGAACACAGCCCTTAAACTGTGGCTTTTTCACAGTCTGCAGAGAGATATAGTTTTCACGCTTTCCTGCCTTTTGGGGGCGATTTTGCTGCTTTTAAAACCCCTCAAGTGCTGAAGTGTTGTATTGTTCCTAAGTGGAAAAACTAAGTGTGAAAGATGAGCTGTGCTCAGGCATGAGCTGTAGTGATGTGGGCTGCAAGTTCAATGCTAATGAATCAACACTATATTTTAAGTGGGGGCTCCTAAACAAAACCACAAAGGAAACAGGATTATGTGTTGATCGGTTGACAAATGTGACCAGAGGCTTGCAGAAGCATAATCCTGTATTTCCCTGAAGAGCTGTGACGGTTCATTATTTACATATGTACTAATTCATTGTTCACGGTGACTTTGTGGAACAGAATGCCCTTAATAACAGAACTGGCTGTACTGCAATCTATGTAAACGGCCACACTTGGCTTCTCAAATCCCTGCTCCAGTGCCCACGCCGTCTCCTGTTAGCACACGTCAAACTTCTCAGGGCAGTGGCAGCATTTCCATCAACAGGCCTTGTCCACCTCTCCGACCTAACCTTGACTCACTGGGCACCTTCTACGAGGGACATCTCCTGCCCTCTGAAGGCTGTAACTCAGAGTTTAAGTGACCTTCAGAAAAGGAAGAAGTTGATTTATAAAGAGGGAGATTTTAGAAGGGCAGTCAAGAAACAGGGAAAGCATAAGCCTACAGTATGTGGCAGAGAACTATGCTTGTCTGGGGTTTAGAAGTTCTGAAGAGAGCTTATCAGGCAAAGTGGATGAGATTTTGGGAAGGTCTTGAATATTAGGCTCTTATGCTAGGTATTCAAGATGATCATCTAAAAGTATAGATGTCCCATAGCAATTTCAAATTCTCGTTTTAATTTAATCCTAACAATTACCTTATGAGATAGGCATTATGATGATCATAACCATTTTAGATATGAAGAAATTCCACTTCAGAATTCAGCAAAGAGGCTAACTATACAGCCACCAAGGGGGTGGGTGGATATTCAAATATAAATTTTTAAACTCCAACTCCCCTCATTCTGAGTGAGAGCTTTTCTCTCGGCTGATATGAATTTTCCAGGATATGGAAAGTACTGAAAGGTATAATTATAGACCCACTGTTCGTAATCTGAGAAACCAGCAAATGGGAATGGCTTCACTGATCTGGAGACACCTGAATGCTTTCCCAATGGGCAAGCAGGAGAAGCTGAAACACTTTGGGAGAAATGACCCCCGGAGACAGATCAGTCAGTGAGCACTCACTCAGTACAGATACAACCTCCAGCAGCCAGGGGGCAGGCTGGGTTCTAAGTACGGGAGCTGTAAACCCTTTCTTGGTCATTAGGCCCATTGGTCAGGCAGAAGGTTAGAGACAAGGGCTAACTTGATTTTTTTAATCTCTGCAAGGCCTCATGATATCCTTGGGTCTTTTTAGGGAAATGACGAGGAGCTTCACCTCTCAAAGTTAGATGAATGAACCAGCATCAACTCGTTAGAAATACAGAATCTTGGGCCTGAGTCAAGACCTACTAAACCAGAATCTTCATTTTAATAATATCCAGGTAATTTATCTGCACATCACAATTTGTGAAGTCATGGGCCGGAATGATGAGGACCATTTGGTGGTCTTGTGACTACTAGCATGGTCCTAACGGGAGCATGTATGAATTGATTGATGTCGGTCTGCAGAGACGTCTCCAAAGCCCTTTTCTGTTGAGTATTTTTCTATTTGGAGCATAAGGCTTTGGAGTCAGGCAGACATGAGATTGAATCTTAGGGCTTCCACTAATTAGTTGCCCAGCCTTGGGCAAGTTTCTTCATTTCTATAAAATGAGAACAATATCTGTGAGGGGGCTTGTAGGAAAATGGAATTCAAGGATAATGGAATTTCCCCCACAAACTTTCTGAAGGCCTTGAATACACTTCTCAAGGATGGAGTACGGAGGAAAGAGAGCATGTGAGGGGGAAAGAGTCCATCCTCACACAAAGCAGACAGCCGGCCTGCTCTGCTGATCACACGCCGCCGCACCTCACGCTCTCGTGGACTGCTCTGGCTTTTCAGGGGGATAATTCACCCGCATACACCCACGACAGCCTTCAGAAGGCAGGAGTCAGGTCTTCTTGCCCTTTCATGCTATCCAGCTCTTACACCGTGTGACTTTGGTAAATAAGGAGCAGAGCGGTGGTTTGGTGTTTAACTCAGGGGCTACAATGTGAGCTTACCTTGAATGGCTGGCCCCCAGGCAAACAGGTAATACCAGCTCAGATGCAAATCGACAATGGTTTCATCTCTAGGAACATTCACAGGGCGTTTAAATCTGCAGGTGACACGGTTGTTCTCAAAAACGCCTTCTTCGTCTCTGGCAGGATTTCTCTGAATCTCCTTTGCCCACTGGCCCACATTATAGAAGTGCTGGATGCGGACCCTCCCATTGTCATCATGGACGCACGCCATCACGTCGTCGCCCCCCTAAAATGAAATACAGTTAAGAAGCAGAAGTCAAAAGGTTTGCCTTTAAAAAAAGGCGGGGGGGGCGCTGCCTTTTGCAGCGTTTTCTACTAGAAAGAAATCTTAATCAGAAACATACGTGCTGTTTATGACCTTTGCAATGAAAGAAGATTTATATTGCTGTTGTTAGTGTTAAGAATATTAGGAAGGGGCTTCAAAAAGGTGGTAGGAAATTCCATTAGCCTGTCGTGCTGTTTTTCATGAGATTTTGGAAGCCCCCCTGTGAGCAGCTCAATGGAGTGACGGTCTTGCTCCGTGGCGTGAATGGTGTGCTTGTGCAGCCGTCCTCCCACTCCTCGGTGCTGCTCCTCCCCCATGAACCCAGAGCACCGCCCCCCACGCCCTCCATGCCGAGCTGATCTTTGGAGTTGCCGCTGTCAATTGGATCCAGTCTGGTGTGGGGTTCCCTTTTTCCTTCCCTTCCTTTTCACCCAACTTAACCTGTGTCTACCTTCCCTTCCTCGCTTACCCCCCCGCCCCCAACCAATGATGGCTTCTTTCAGTGTGAAACGGGTTCTTGAGTTCTTTTTAATAATTGTGGTCTCCTACAATATTTGTCCTTTTGCAATTGACTTATTTCACTTATCATAATGTCCTCCACAGTGGCAGATTCATCACTGCTGTTTAATATTGCCTAGATGTACCAGGAGCTTGTACCATTGTTTGTTTAGCCACGCCTCTGTTGATAAGCATAGAATGCTTCTGTTTTTTGCTACTGTGAACTTGGTTGCAATGAACACGAGTGTGCATATGTCTTTTCGTATCCACTTAGCTCTTATTTCTCTAAATATAGACCAAGTATTGGGATTGTAGAATCTGACGGCATTTCTATTTTAATTTTTTTAAGGAAGTACCACCCACACCATTTCCCACAGTGGGTACATCCATTTGCAGTCCCATCAGCAATGTATGAGGCTTCTAGGTCTGTACATCCTTGCCAGCCGTCTCTTACACTAACGATGCTGGGAATTTTGGCTATCTCCTTACAGGGAAATGAAATAAGACTTCTATCTCATACCACATACCAGCAATGAATTTAAGATGGGTCAAAGACTTACTTGTAAAGCCTAAATCTATAAAGACCATCAATGAAAAAATGGGACAAACTGATGGCATAAATATCAAATATAAGCAGAAATAAAAGGTGACTAGAATAGGGGCCAAGAGGGGGTGTCTCCCCAAATACCTGCCTAGGGCCACAATAAAAGGACTACAGAGAAATCAGGCACACTAACTGGACACCTATGGGAAAATCCAAACTGTGTATGCGCAGAGTAGGGCCACCTAGACGCAGGTGAAGCTAACTGTGGCCACAACCTAGGCACATGACATTACACAGTTGTGCTTGAACTCAGCCAATAGGCAACAAATGTACAAATGTTCTTGACACATGGATGGATGGATGGATGGATGGATGGATGGATGGATTGTGATAAGAGTTGTATGAGCCCCCAATAAAATGATTAAATTTTTAAAAGTTTTAATAAATAAAAAAATGTACTTGATAAAATTGATGTATGGATTGTTACAAGAGCTGTAAGAGCCCTCAATAAAATGTTTAAAAACAAGCAAACAAACAAAACACCGAAAACAACCATCTGTTTTTCTCTTTGCATGAAGAGTTAATTAACAAACTCCCCTACAAGATAGTAAAACCCTACAAGAGTAGAGCTTCCTTGTGGTGTTTGCTTATCAGTTTAGGCTAAAATCTTATCACAATGCCTTTCAGCATAGTACAAAATCAAAAAATTTTTGTGGAATAAACAAGTGGAAATTTATTTTTTTTTTAAATCAGCGAATACCCTCAACCACACCACCCCAGCCAGTGGGGATAAAAGCCAGCTGCGGGCAGCGCACGAGCCCTCTTCTCATTCTGGTGTGCTCTGCACGTGGAAGGTGGGACTCTCTCCCACGTGTGGGTGTGCACTTGTCTGCTCTCTCGGCCTCTGGGGATTTCCTGGTTCCGTGTGGTATCCCGCTCCTGTTCAGGTATTCTTTCCAGGTGGTTTTCCACTTTCATTCTGGAACCCTGCTCCCGCGCAGCCTTGCACACATCCCAGAAATCGCGTGCACTTTTGTAGACTGTCGTACCTGAAACTTTCCTTTCCCTCAACAATGCCATTTGGATCACAAAAGGGCTTCTGCTGCGGGAGTTCTCTCAGCATGGTGAAGCAAGACCCGAGGAAAGCCCTCCGGAAATCTAACCTGTCCACCCAAACCGCAGAAGGCAAACTAGATGACCAAGAACTCCTAAAGATTGGACACTTACATGGCTCAAAAGATGTCACCAAAAGAGTCAAAAGAACAACATGTTCTTGCAATGAGTAAGTGCTTGAGTGGAGGCCCAATGTCCACCTGCTGCCTTAATACTAAACCTATAAATATATGCATGTAGATCTGTTTTCCCACACTCTTATATAAATATAGTATCATGATCCCAATTTTACCTTACAAATCTGGTTAGACCAGAGGATGTACACTGGTACAAATAGCAAATGGAAACACAGGGAATCCAGGACAGATGACTCCTTCAGGACCAGTGATGAGAGTGGTGATGCCTGGAGGGTGGAGGGAAGGTGGGGTAGGCAGGGGGAACCGATTACAAGAATCTACATATAGCCTCCTCCTTGGGGGATGGACAGCAGAGAAGAGGGCAGGGGGAGACGCCGGACACTGTAACATATGATAAAATAATAATAATTTATGAATTATGAAGGGTTCATGAGGGAGGGGGCAATGGGGAGGGAGGGGCAAAAATGAGCAGCCGATATTAAGGG
>NW_022111310.1:13035786-13040931 GCF_000313985.2 Echinops telfairi
TTTTAAAGGCAAAATAAAAAAGAGTAAAAAGGGACATCAAAGTTTGGGGAAAATAAATTGGCAGTGGTGTCTGGGGCAAGGGACGAATCCCCGTGTACCGAGTTCTTCCGTTCAAGGTTAAAGACGATCCCAGGGCAACAGTTTCAGGGGCTCATCCAGCCGCTTTCGTGTCCAAAATTCTGGATTCTGTGAGAATTTGAAGTTCTCTTCTTCATTTTTCCCATTTGGATCAGGATTCCTTTACCAAAAAAAAATTTTTTTTTTCCCAAAAAATTACTTTAAAGGCTATCAGAAGTCTTAACCAGGATGAATGAACTTGCAAACATTGTACTAAACATGTTACATACAGAAGGACACACATTCACATGCATGAAGGACCCATGACAAAACGGATGAGTAATTCCCGGGCTGCAGGAAGGACGGAGTGCAGAGTGGGAGCTCCCAGGGTACAGCTTCCGCTGGGGGCAACGCAACGACTAGAAATGGACAGTGCTGACGGTAGCACAACAAGGGGATACAATCCATGCCCCCTCCCACCTGATGAACACGTAACAATCACCAAAGTGGCAACTTTTCATGGTGTCGATTTTACCACTTTAGGAAGAAAGAATCCAGACACACACAAATGGAACCAGGTTGGCAAGGAAAGGTCAGACTGACATCAGGGGCCTCGTGATGCGATGTGAGAAGAACACAAATTCTCACCAAAATACATCCACTCACCCAGGCATCAGGAGACCACCAGACAAACTAAAAGGGAAGATCGTTCTACAAAAACAAGCAAACAGAAACAAAACAAAAAACCAGCCTGTCTGCGTCCAAGCAGTTTTGGTCACAAACAAACAAACAAAAGAGACAAAGAAACTATTCCCCCCAAAAGCAAGCTCAAACCACACAGGTGTCCTTAGGTGGTTATCAATGGGCAGCGTACTCAGCTGTTAAATAAAAAGTTGGAGATTGAGTCCACCCAGAGGGACCTTGGAAGAAAAAGATGGTGATCGACCTCCCCAAACTTTAGTTATTAAAACTTCTATGGAGCACAGTTCTACTCTGATACTCACAGCATCACCGTAAGTTGGAATCCGCTCCATGGACAACTGGTTAAAGATATAAGACAACTGAATACAAGGACATTCCCAGACTGAATCCTGGTAGGGTCTCCGTTTAGCTAAGGCCAAAGGCCTGGAGTCACTGTTGCTTCCTCGCTTTCTCTCACAACACATAGCCAACTGCCACCAAATACCATCTGCCCCATGTCCAAATCTGGCCACCTCTCATCTGTTCCACTAGTGTGATCCTGGTCTCAGCCATCTTCTCCTCTCACCTGTACCAGTGCATGAGCCTCCTAACAGCCCAAAATTTGGCTGTGACATTTGGGACAAGGCGCTAATCTCTAGATCAGGGGTCCTCAAACTACGGCCCGCGGGCCACATGCGGCCCACCGAGGACATTTATCCGGCCCACTGGGTGTTTTTGCCCCATTTGGTTTTTTACTTCAAAATAAGATATGTGCAGTGTGCATAGGAATTTGTTCATAGTTTTTTTAAAACTATAGTCCAGCCCTCCAACGGGTCTGAGGGATGGTGAACTGACCCCCTGTTTAAAAAGTTTGAGGACCCCTGCTCTAGACAGTGATTTCTTTTAGTTTAAGGCTTAAAAATGATCTAAGGGTCATATTTTCAGGGGCTCACACAGCCTCTGTAGTAGTTGTAGATCCCAGTTGCCCTTGAGTTAATTCTGACTCATGGAGACCCTACATGGGTCAGATTAGAACTGGGCTCCACGGGGTTTTCAATTGCTGGTTTTTCAGAAGGTGATTGTCAGGCCTTTCTTTCAAAGCATCTCTGAATAGATTCAAGCCACCAACTGTTTTGGGAGCAGCCCAGTGCATCTGTATTCCCTAGGGACTCCTATTATCAACTATATACCGCACAGCTACATTTAGATAGACACCCACATCATGTATCATATAGGTTGTTGTTCTTAGGGATGGTCAAGTTGGTTCTGACTCATAGCATCCCTATGTAACAAAGAGCAAAACACTGCTCAATCCTGTGCCATCCTCCCAATTGCTCTTTGTTTGGCCCAATGTCACAGCCACCGTGTCCATCCAGCGGGAGAGGTTTTCCTTTGTTCACTGCCCCTCGACTTCACCAAGCCTGATGTCCTTCCCCAGGGACTGCTCTTTCCAGACAACATGTCCAAAGTCCATGAGCAACAGTCTCGCCATCTTTGTTTCTCAGGAGCGCTCTGTCTGTACTTCTTCCAACACAGAGTTATTTGTTCTTTTGGCAGTCCACGGTACTTTCAACATTCTTTGCCAAGACCATAATTCAAAGGCATGGACTCTTCTTTGGTCTTCCTTATTCAAAGTCCAGCTTTCACATGCATATGAGGCAACTGAAAATACCGTGGCTTGCTTCAGGGGCCCCTGAGTCCTCAAAGTAACATCCCTGATTTTCAACACCTTTACAGAGATCTGATACAGCACATTTGCCCAATGCAATGTATCATTTTTTTATCTCTTGAATGATGCTTACATGAGCACCGATTGTGGATTCAAGCAAGATAAAATCCTTGACAAGGTCAATCATTTCTCCGTTTATCGTGATGTTACTTATTGGCCCAGTTGTGAAGATTTTGATATTCTTTACGTTGAGTTGTAATCCATACTGAAGGCTGCAATCCTTGATCTTCATCAGCAATTCCTTAAGTTCTCCTCACATTCAGTAAGCATCGGCCATTGCTTTTCCACCAATTCCTGAAGTCTTGTTTTGGCTCATGCCTTCAATACAGCTTGAACTTCTCTCAGTTCCATTGATTCTTACCTCGTGAGATGGTGGAATGCCAACTAGTTCTTTTTGGCACAGTGGTCCTGTGTATTCTCTCTATCTTCTTTTGATGGTTCCTTCCTCATTCAATAATTTTACCATAGAATCTTTCAATACTGCAACTCGAGGCTTGAATTTTTTCTTTATTTCTTTCAGTTCTAGATATGCTTAGCATGTTCATCCTTTTGTGGTTTTCTAAAGCTAGGTCTCTCCTATTTCAGTTATAATATTTTACTTGGTCTTCATGAGCTGTTCCTTGAAGTTTTCTGTTCAGATCTTTGACATCATCGTTTCTTCCATCTGCCTGAGCTATACTGAGCAGCAAGCTGTAGTCTCTTCTGTCATCCACTTTGATCTTTTGTGTCTTTGTAGTGACGCTTTGCTTTCTTCATGGATGATGTTTCTCATGTTATTCCACAGCTTATCAAGTCTTCTGTCATTAGTGTTCAATGCATCAAATCTGTTATGGAGATGTTCTCAAAATGCAGAGGGGATAGACTCAAGTTGTAATTTGGTATGCGTGGTCTTGTTTGAAATTTCTTCAACATCAACCTGAACTTACTTATGAGCAATTGATGGTCTCTTCCATAGTCATTTCTTAGCCTCTTTTAACTACTGATATTGAATTATCCAGTCTCTTCCCACAGATGTAGTCAATTTGATTTTTTTGCACTCCATCAGAAGTCCATGTGTATTGTAAAAAAGGTATTTGCAATTACGATGCCGTTCATCTTGCGAAATTCTGCCCTGCAATCTCATCTCATGTCTATCACCAAGACCATATTTTCAAACTGTAGTCCTTCCTATTTGATTCCAACATTTGCATTCCAATAGCCAATGATTATGCATGCATCGTAGTTGTATGTTTGATCCACTTCAGACTGAAGATGTTGGTAGAATTCCTCAATTTTGACATCACTAGCTTTCGTGGTTGGTGTATAAATCTGATGAGTTGTAGAAATTGGGTTTCTTTGTATACAGACAGCTATTACCCTATCACAGACAGAATTGTACTTCGATATAGATTTGAAATGTCCTTTTTGATGGTGAATGCAACACAATTCCTCTTGAGTCTGTCAATCCCAGCATAGTACACCATATGATATTTCAAATTCGAAATGACCAATAGTAGTTCATTCCCACTCAATAACGCTTAAAATGTCAATCTTTATGGGTTCCATTTATTTTTTTATAACTTCCACGTTCCCTAGATTCATACTTCGTACATTCTAAATTACTTGAAGTTTGCAGCTGTTTCTTTTCATTTTGAGTTGTGCCTCATTAGCCAACGAAGGTGCCAAAGCCTTTACTCCCACAAGCAGTACTCCATCTAGGTCAGCAGTTCTCAACCTGTGGGTCGTGACCCCTTTGGGGGTCAAATGACCCTTTCACAGGGGCCGCCCGATTCATACAGTAGCAAAATGGCAGTGATGAAGTAGCAACGAAAAGAATTTTATGGTTGGGGGGGCCACCACCACATGAAGAACTGTATTAAAGGGTTGCGGCATTAGGAAGGTTGAGAACCACTGATCTATGTCATTATGGTCGATACTCTGAGAAGGCAACACTTCCTCGGTCATATTCTGAGTGACTTCCTACCAGAGGGGCTCATCTTCTGGCACTGTCTCTGACAATGTTCTGCTTCTACCCATGAGGTTTTCAGATCCTGACGAGATTTGGATTCTGTCCAAAAGGTTTTCAGTAGCTAATTCCTCAGAGGTGGATACACTATTCCTTCTTTGTAGTCTGTAAGTCCTGAGGAACCCTGTTCACTTTGGTGGCATGTGACATACCAGTGCCGTAGCTTCCAGTGTCACAGAAACACACAAGCCACCGCAATATGGAAAACTGACAGGTAAGTGTTCGATACAATACACAATACACATGTTATTAACCAGTCACGCTGCATGGTCTCTTGGTAGGGGAGGGTCTTTGCTGTCCCTTGACTTTGGGCTCGGCTGTGTGGCTCACTTTGTTACAGCATGTTAGCAAGCATGACCTGAGTGAAGGCCTGAAACACGCTTGTGTGGCCCTTGCATTTCCGCCTCTTCCATGAACACAGCACACCCTGGTCACTGCTAACTCCAGAGTGATGGGAGAATACATCAAAGGAAACTCGACTCCAACCCACAGATGGGAGAAAAGCCCAGATGCACCGCCCTGCCTAAAATGAGCTGAGCCCCAGCCAATCCACAGATGTGTGCACAAGAAATAAATGCTTCCGATGTCCTTATTGAGGAGCCCTGGTGGGGCAGTGGTCATGTGTTGGGCTGCTAACCCCAAGGTCAGCCGTTCAAAAACCGCCAGCCACTCT
>NW_022111310.1:13043619-13047836 GCF_000313985.2 Echinops telfairi
GGGCAATGAATGTACAAATGTGCTTTACACAATTGATGTGTGTATGGATTGTGATAAGAGTTGTATGAGCGGCCAATAAAATTATTTTAAAAATTAAAAAAAAAAAAAAAAGGAATGATGGACTGGCATGTTCTGTATCACCTGATCCTTTCTCATGCAATCAACCTAGGAGTGGAACCTAGGCCAAAGGCAGTGCCGCCAGGAGTTAGCCGGCCCTCTGTGTCTTTGGCCTCAAAGAGAGTTAAATGAAGAACCAGAGAAGAATGTTTCGGTGCCTAGAGAATGCCACAGTTAAAGTACCTGTAAACTGAAGACTAGAGGCCTTCAGAAATAGGCTTCGTGCTTGCTTCAGTTAAAAGGGGTGCAAGTCCCACGATTAGACCGATGGCAGTGAGTTCCAAGTTCTGGTTGTGCATGCGATTGAAGCGTGACATTGATTTTGTAACCTGAAAGCTACCCAACTCGTGGTTGTACCGACCTGAAACACCCCTTCGTTTTCCCGCAGTCTTCCACTTTGATTTTGGCGAATGGATCCACGGGAGGAGCCGTGGGGAAAGGGTAACCTGGGTCGTGAAGAGACAGGGAGGTTAGAAAAACCCGCCCCAACTTTCCCAACAAGAAGCAACTTGTTTCTCAAGCCTTGGCCCTTTGCGTATGGTGGTGTCACTACAAGCCCATCGAGTCGATTTGAACCCGTAGTAACCCCACAGAGTTTCCGCGCCGTGAACTTTACGGAAGCCCCCAGGCACGGCTTTCTCTTGTGCAACAACCGGTAAGCTCAGAGGACCAGCCTTTACACTTGAACTTGTGTCTACGGACTCGCCCTAGCTCCCTCCTCTAGCCTGCAGGCCAGATATGTCCCCTGAAAAGGGTCTTGGTAAACCTGGTCACCTTCTCTCTGGGGGAAGGAGAAGGACACACATCTCTATTCTCAGCCTTGCACGTGAACTGAGAGTCGATGTGTTCTTTGCTCATTCTGCAGACAGGGAATCTGAGGCAGACACTGGCTCACCTGAGAATTTTAATATAAAATGAACGCTACAGGAGAAAACAAATTAATAGTAAGGTTTTTCTTATTTACATACATGATGATGGGGTTAAGCTGAATGCAAGATGCTTATATCTCGCTAAGTACTTTAAAGACACATACTATCTACTGTGTATCTTGAAGATTACTGACCACCATAATGCATCAAAGTATAAATGTAACAGTAATTATGTATCCAGTTATGTATCCTCTTATTATGTATCCAGTTTGTAACAAAGTTTTTCTCTTATATGGTTCACTTTATATGCACGCACACAGGATCCACATCTGATAAATCTTGGAATCTCTGCCCTTGACAACAAACATGAAATAAACGACTGTCAAATAAAAACAGCATCACCTATAAGCATAAGGAGGAGGGAGCCCTGGCCATGTAGTAGTTCTGTGTTGGACTGTGATCGGAACGCTCGCCAGTTGGAAACCATCAGCAGCTCCGAGAGAGAAAGACTGGGCACAGAATATGGTGTTGTTACCCCACTACTGAAAGACCTCTCCCCCACTGATACCATGCAATTCTACCCTCCCACCCCCACCTACTTGTCTTCCTTCGTCTTGAGCTCTGTTGGACCACCCAAACATGATGAGCACTACCTTTAGCTATCCTCATCTGTCCACTCGCCCAATTTTTATTATTATTATTTTTGCTTTTGCTCCATTTTCCATTTTGATGCTCTGCCCACCCCCACCCCCCCTTTGAAATGAAAAACCTATATTGAAAGTAAATACTATTGACTTGAGATGACATGATTTCTGTAGGCTTTCCAACTTTATGAGGCTTCTTTCTTTTCTCACATGCTCCATAAACTCTTTCAATAACCGTTCTGCTTTAAAGAATCATTGGAAGTATTTTTTGTTCTCCCCTCACTTCCCACTGGTCTCTCTCCTCCCTTCAGATATTTTTCTAACACGAGAGGGACTTTATTTTCTTGATTGATTTTGCAAGGTCCTCAATATGGTTTTGTGGTTCCATTATCGTCTAATTCATAGAAGCTACCTGCTCTGATTTTGCAATCCCTTAAGCATATTTCAACATACTCCATTGGGTGGGTAATGGCTTCTCAGTTGCTATTTATTGCTTCTAATTAATTCCTTGGATCATAGCCTTCAGGTATTAATTTAGTACTTGGTTTCTTGACGTTTCAACCAGAAATAGTCTGGCCACACTGTTCCGTTCCACTCTCTGAGAGCTGCTGCAATCAGCGCTCTATTGTAGACTGCTGAATAACTGCTTCTACTTCGCAGAGTTGAGTCATGAAAGAAAGATGCGATGATACTTTATACCGTCCATGGTTCTGCCCCACATGAATGCCTGCTTAGCACAGATTCACTGTGATACTCTATTGCCTTGCAACCTGCGGTGGTCCAGCCGCCTGCTTATCAAGTCCAAACTTGTCTTTTCAAGTTCACGTATAAAACCAGATCTGCTTATTCAACTGCATCTCTCAACACATGTCCACAGGGATCCTCCTCTCCATAGAGGCTGGACACCTGGCCTGTCGTTATCCAGAATGTTAGTCAGCAAATCCACACACTTCCCTATGACCTTCCAGCATGCGACTGTAGCTACGGCATTTCGGTTTTGTTTGGGCTGATTTCCTACTTCCTATAGAGGGTTCTTGTAAGGATTAAATAGACAAGATGGATTGGATCAGGTACTGGGTAAGTTCTGGCATAGCAAGCCCCTCTTAAAAATTAGTTCCAATTATTGGGCTAGATTCGTACAAAGATAAACCTGATGTATTTTAGGTGTAAAGTCTCTATTCAGGACCCATAGGACTAAAGCCTAGGCCCAAGAGAAGCTAACAGATGTAGTGCTCCTGAGAGGCCCACCCACAAACACCCCCACAGCACCCATCAGCTGGTAGTAGGCGCTGTCTCTGAACCAGAAGCAAAGCTGCCAACCAGCAGGAGGAACATGGGCAGTTAGTGCTCACAGTGAAGGGGAGGAGTGAGAGATGGTTATAAAAGGAAAATGAGCCAGGGAGAAAATTCCAGATAAAGCCTCAACCCAGGGGTAGGTTGGAACTAACACAGATTTTTCAGGTGCACTAGCAACCTGGTGAGAGCCAGGCCTGGGAAGGTTAGGCTGGTTGTTTGTGCAAATAGCTTATGAAGGGGCAATCAGCCAAACAAGGGGCTTATGTGCAAACGCTAATGCTTTTGTGCAGTCAGCACACCTGAAATGCCCTCTCTCTTCCTTTCACCAGTCTTCCATACTGGGCGCTACAAAAACTTCCTTGAGGGCAACAGTCCACTTGGATGTCCATGACCATCAGACTGTCTGAACCATACCATCAGCACTCCACCTTCTCTTAATTGACAAACTGGTATGTAGAATAAGACCTTGTTCCTAGTGTACATTCTTACATCTAATGTTCCCAATCAGAAGATAAAATCTCTCACGGCTTTTTTCAGTCCATTCTGAAGATGGGCTTTGGAAGACTTATTCTTGTCCAGAATGCTGGCTTCTGCTTCTATTTCTGGTCTCATTGTCTCCCCAGGTTCATTCCCAACTTCTCCCTGTCCACATAGGTGCCTGGCTAGAATGTTACATTTGCCATCCTCCCTTGCAGCTAAGTCACATAGTTCTGATCTTGCAAATGGAATGTAAGCAGTCACAATCTGTGTCCAGCTGATCTCAAAGGTAATTTCTTGCCTCCACAATCCTCTATTTCCTCTTCCCTCAAACTTGAACAACAAGGTCATTAATGTAACTCAACTTCCATCATGCAATTGAGGACAAAACTTTAGGGGATGGTCACAATAAGATGGATGAAAGCAGAGTCCTTGAATGACCTTGTAGAATTAAGCTGCCCCATCAGACCATATCAGCCCCTCTTAAGTAAGAGAAAAATAAAGTGCCCAGATTAAGCTTTTGTGTGTTGGAACGTCTAGTTCAGCAGTTAGCTGCTACTCAATTAATACAGTCCTATCTTCCTTAGTACATTGATTCCAGTTTTTGAACTATGCACATTGCTTCCTGGCTAACAGGCTATCTTTTCCACCTCTTTTGAACTTACAAGTGACTACAAAACTAAATTCTGGCCAATGAAATACAAGAGTTGTTACGTGGGACTTCTGGGTAATCATAAAATTAATGATTTTCTTCCTGTTTCCTCTTCCCTGCTACCTGAATTGGGGATCTAATGGCTGGTGTTCATGCAGTCTT
>NW_022111310.1:13048303-13048880 GCF_000313985.2 Echinops telfairi
CACACAGGGGACTATCACAGGTATGATGACAGGAGAGCCAAGGGGTGGGAATGGGAAGGAAGATGAGCCGCGCTCTGGTGCAGGGTTAATACCTGGGGACAGAATGCTAATGTTGGGGCGCGAGCCATTCAGCCAAGACAGAAAGGAGAGAAAACAGCATCTCTCTCAGTTGGGGTAAGACTCTCGGAGGTTGCATCGCACCAACTGAACACTCTGAACACTCTCCCCTGAACACTCCGGTCAACGGGGTGGGAATCAGGGCAACAGCCAGCAGGAATCACACACTCGGCCAGATGGCGGCCTTCTCTTCCAGGGCCCCGGTCCCGGCAGGGAGCTGGGGGCGAGATGCTGGGACACGGAGGAGCCGCGTATGGCACCACCTGCCCGTGGGATGGCAGGGCTTAGGTGACCTGTCAAACAATGGCAGGCGGGAGGCGCAAAGAGCTCCACGGACCCTCCTTCCTCCCGGCGGTGCGCTCCCCATCCCCGCCTCTGCAGCGCCCAAGGACCCCCTTCTTGCCGGGACGCCAAGCCCGGGTCTGTTCTCCTCCTCCCCCCACTCGCCCCCCGCAGCCCT
>NW_022111310.1:13049501-13050584 GCF_000313985.2 Echinops telfairi
GCACATCCACCATTCACAAGCGGCTTTTAAATAAGCTCCCCACCAATCCGAATCCAGGTTCAAATTTAAGGGAACCCTTGCTCTGAAGGGTTCGCCTGAACGCAGCATCGGGACACCCTTGCCAGGCCTCTCCCATTCCGTCGGGGCACTTCCTAGTTTGGATAAAGCACTTTCGACGGCTGTTATTCCTTTGGATTGTCACAGAAGAAAGTGGAACTCCTACGATCCTCGTGATACAGATAGGAAAACTGGGGTGCTTAGCGCCAGAGGAGAAACGAAAGCTCAGTTCTCAGGGCTGGAGACCTGGCTGGTTACGCGTTGCGCTGCTATCCACAAAAACCGGGGGTTTGAACCCACTAGCCACCTTTCAAAAGTGTGGTGATGAGGCTGAAGATGTAAAGTTTTGGAAACCCAAAGGGTTTTGGAATCCCAAAGGGTCAGTTCTACTCTGTCGTTGTGAGTGGAAGCTAGCTTGATGGCAGTGAGGGGGGGTTGTTTTGTTTTGTTTGGGGTAGGGGGTGGGGTTGAATTATCCGGAGAGGTGTCTGGTAGCCATATAACCTGCCTCTTCAAACCAGGCCCCTGGTTTATTCTGTTTCCTTGCAGCAAGCACACACAGGCAGGTTCATACCCATATCGAAATGGCCTTGCTGAATTCTCAACTTTGCCAACTGCAGCTTGGAATCCATTTCTGACTGTTTACTCAGCCGGCTGCTCACTAACCCGAGCACTGAGTGCAAGCCAGGTCCCAGGCTTCGCTTCTGATAGCGGGAGTTGGTGTGACCACCCATCCAAGCTGCTAATTTCCCTTAGAGACACGAACACGATTCCTTTCACACTAGTATTGCACAAGCACCGGTCTCACCTCTTTCTCTTTCTTTTATTTCATTGCAAAGACAAAGAAAATAGTGACAGAGGCAGCAAAACAGAAAGGGTCCAAAGTTAGACCCAGAAGTCAGACTTGCCTGGGTTGAAATCAGCAACCTGCCACGACCCGTAATGGCACTCCACAATGGCAGTGAAGATGAGCTAAAACGAACAAGGAGGACCAGTCGGGTTCAGTGGCTTTAAAGAGAAAAATAA
>NW_022111310.1:13050725-13097552 GCF_000313985.2 Echinops telfairi
GCTAACTCATTGTGACATCCCCCCACCCCCCAGCCCCCATGGGTTTCCCAGAATGTAACTGTTTACAGGGAGTAGAAAGCCTAGTCTTTCTCCCTTGGAGCTGCAGGTGGTTTCGAACTGCTGACCATGTCGATCACAGCTCAGCACATAACCACTACACTCCCAGAACTGCACGCCTTGGCAGATACTCCTGTCAAAATAGGGTGAAGTGCTAGAAGGGCAACTCAGCCTTTAGGGGTTTGCTGTTGGGTGTCAGCAGCAGACAGTGGGGTACACAGTGGAGTTTAAACTCATGACTCCTCACAGGTAAATCAAGGTGCTGTCAATGAAATTATTAGTGGGTACCATGAGATGCTACAAGATACCAGCTGTTGGCAGAAACAACTCTGACTTATCGTTAGGAAAAGATAGACTTTGATTCCTCAAACAATACAACACAGACTTCTCCCCAAACAGCTTTGCATTATTCCCGGATACATACAATTGCAAAATGGAAAAAAAAAAACACCCCACATAAGTATGTTTAAGTCCTATTCAAATCAAGTTTAATCCTTCAGAAAGCAAAAATAGAACAAACAAACCCCTCTTCCTTAAAAACTGGAGATGGCTGTTCATCGGAAGAGCACTGGATTTCTGATTTCAGTGTTGTTTTGGCCGTGGATTCACGCTGTCACCTGTCATTTTCTCAGACCCTGGTTACTGCAATGAAAAGAGACGGATGGTGTCTCACAGATGGCAAATGAACACCAGGTCATTCTCTTCCCTGGAAATACTGACACCTCTCCCCCCACATCCCGCACCCCGAAATCCACTGCCATCGAGTTGATTCCAATTCTTAGCAACCATAGATAAGGGTTCCAGATTGTAAGTCTTTATGGGCACATACAGCTCCATTTTTCTTCTGGGGAGCAGCTGCTGATTTTGAACTTGCAGTCCAAATCTAACTCACCAGGCCACGAGGGGTCCTCCCCCTATCAATAGGTCTGATGAAGGGGTGGTATGCTTTGTTCTTGTTTTTCTCCTCTGGCTGTCACAGGCCGGGGCGAGCGTTTTCAACCACAGCCGAAATGAGCTTCTGCAGGTACTATGTGGATTTCAGAGACCTACCCATGAGGGAAGACATGGGGCCCATGAATTCCTGAGGGTCACAGGTGGACTTCTGGGGTGGTGTGAGGCCTCTCCGAAGGTGCTGCGATGTGCATTTTTTAGGGAGCCAACCTATAGTCACTCCAAGTCGGGATGCCTCCCCAGCATGATTTGTTTTGTCACCGAAGGGTGACATCCATTTCATGATGGTCTCTCCCATCTTGTAAGTTGCCTTTTGGGTGTGCTTCTTATTGTTTTCCACCATGATTTGCCCTGAAAAGACTGGCGGGAGACCACCCTCAGCATGTGTTCCCATCTTAGTTCTATCCCAGGCTTTGCAGAGACCCGCTGCTCCTCACCAGTGTGAGCCCATGGTGAGGTAGTTAGTATATTGTTCCAACCTGGCTGATAGACACATGTGCGGTAAATTGAAGGGCAGAGGGATTAAATGGCTCGGTGAGCCTCGCCTTTCT
The DNA here is from genome assembly GCF_000313985.2 of Echinops telfairi. Lineage (NCBI taxonomy): Eukaryota > Metazoa > Chordata > Mammalia > Afrosoricida > Tenrecidae > Echinops > Echinops telfairi. Next base: position 13,052,285 of record NW_022111310.1, read on the forward strand.
AGTTCTCGGGTCTCTTGCTTTCTGATGGTCAGACCAGGCTGCAGCTAGCTGCCTTAGCCAGTTCCCTGCTTCAGCTGGCAAGGCTCACTTCCTGCAAGACATCCCTGAGGAGAAGCCGCATGGACCTACCCTGATGTAGTCCTGGGTGCTGGAGCAGCCGTGTGGAGACCCCTGCCAGTGCTGAGATGCTTACACGTTCACTGACTCGGCTTTCCTCCTGCAGTCAGCATCATAGTGTGTTTTGTGAGATGGAGGAAGACTTTGTGGATTGGTGTTGGACATATGGGTTAATGGGTTAATGTTGGACTTGTGGGCTTGGGCAGCACTGGATTGGGATGTTTTCTTGATGCACACTTAACCTTCATATAAAACTCTCTCTTATGCATGAGTTTCTGTGGATTTGTTTCTCTGAAGTACCCACACTAACACACGTGGTTTCCTCTTCTGCACGTTTTCCAGGAAAGAACTTCCTCTGAACATTCAGAGACCACCGGCTGAACAAGAATTGGCTATTCAAACAAGTAACTTTGGAGGTTAACTTGGATTTAATTTTATTTTCATTAAAAAAGAAAAGCACTTTTATTTTCTCTTCTCTTCAAAGCAGGACTTCTCATGAGTTCATTTCAGGTCAACCCACTGCTGAAAATGGTCATGTTGATCCTAGAGCTACAGCATCAGACTCTACATTTTAACAAGACTTTTCACAGAATCCACATTTTTAACCTGGGGATCTTGCAAAAATGTAGACTTAGATTCAGTGGCTTTGGGGTGAAAAGGGGAACTCTCAGCAGGGGGTTGAACCAGACCGAATTGGTTAGCCACTGCATTTCAAACCAACTTCTTTTCCTTACAAGCTGCATTCTACCAAATCACTGTGTTGTCTTGATAGCTGACCAGCAGCAGAGTTGCTCTTGCTTTGGGCTGCCTAGCCGACGTGTCTTTTCACTTTAGGTTTCTGAAAAAATAAGAGCTGTGATCTTGGAAGATCCTCACAAAGGTAAGCTCTTAGAGAGCTGTCATATGACCCAATCATTCCACTCCTAGGTATATACCCAAAAGAAATGGAAACCTATGTCCACACAAAGACTTTCACATAAACGTTCACAGTAACATTACTCATAGTAGCCCCAAAGTGGAAATATCCATCAACTGTTGAAAGGACAGAATGTGTTATATCCATACCATGGGATATATTCAAATAAAAATAAATGTAGCACTGCTCCATGCTCCATGGATGAGCCTTGGAAATTGTGCGCTAAGAGAAACCGAACACAAACGATTACATATTGAATGATTCCATTTATATGGAATGTCCAGAGTCTACAAATCAATAGCAGACAGTAGCTTTGTAGTTGTCAGGGGCGGAGAGAGGGGCCAATTGTGAGTGATTGCTAATGGATAGGGGGCTTCTTTCTGGGGGGATGAAAATGTTCTAGAATTAGACTGTGGTGATGTTTGCACAACACGTTTAAATGGGTTTAAATGGTTGAAATGATTAATTATACCACAATTTAAAATAAAAAGGCTATAAAGTTGGAAATGGTTAGAGAAAGATAAAGAGGATACCAGAGACTCCCTGCGATTTGGGGAATTGAAATTCAAGTGCATCCAGGTAGGATCTCGTTTTCAAATCTTCCCAACAAGATCCATCTATTCAGTATAAATACTGATGTATATATTCCTGCCATCAAGTCCATTGATACACCCCTGTGGGTTTCCCCAGACTGTAACTCTTTACAGGAGTAGAAATCCCATCTTTTTTCCATGAAGTGGCTGGCAGTTTCAAACTGGCAACCTTGCAGTTGGCAATCCAACACATAACCACTATACCACCAGAGGTGGTCCTTAGTAGATAATCCACAAACCTGTGGGTTGCAGCATTCCCAGGCCCCTCGCAGTAACCACGCATGCCCACCAGGAGTTTGAGGCCCGCTGCCCTTTGGAACTTTGCTTTGGACTGATTATGTCAGTTAACTGCCCACACAGGTGTTTGTGCCCAGTGACCTGCACAGTCCTTTTGGTTTGGTTTTTAAGTACATAGAAAATGTGAAGTGATTCTACCAATTCATTTTAGACATGCCAAATCCCCACCTCCATCTCCGCCCTCCCCACCAACCCCTCCCCACAATTCCATCTCCTCTGGTCACAATGTCAAACACCCACCAGACACCAGGCATTGAAAATAGTCAAATAACCAGGACAACCGCTGAAACAATGGAATCCTCTCAATTTTACTGGTTAGAATTCAGCTGCCAAAGGTACTGGGTTTTTACAAAAAAAACAAAAACCAAACCCAGCCAGCTTGTACAGTGGTCAGACTTCCAGTGACGTCAACCTTCTGAAATATTTGAGAACCCGGGGTGGGGGGGAGTGGGGGGGGGGTGATAAGCAGGAGGCTTGAGACCTCTAGAAAACAGCAGCCCAAAAGCCCATGCATCCGTCCTCGGAAGCGCAGCAAACCTGGCACGTGGGGAATACTGGAGTTCCTGGCTTCCTCACGAACGCTTCGGGCTCGCCCTCGAGGTTTCCCTCAGAGAGCAGGAGACGAGGGAGGGAAGCCTCAGGAGGCAGCTCAGAGGAGGAAGCTGTTGGAGTGACCAGTCGCACAGGAGCATATTTTGCATGGCGTGTACGAGAAAGAACAGCTAAAGCTGTTTCAAAATACAGCTGGGGGTCATGTCCTTGGGATAAGCGAGCCCCAAACACTACAGTAGCCCTGATGACATCACCGATGGTACACACGGCAGTAAAAGCCATCAGTGAGAAGAGCATTACTAGACTGCGAAAGGCAAAGGCCAGGCCGACACATTTTGATAGCTCCTGATGACCTCACGGCACCCCTGCATGGGACATTAGGGGCTGATGCTTACAATGATGACCATGACTCATCAAGGAAAGGTCACATCCTCTCCAGTATACTTTGTTTACTAAGGCAGGGGAGTGTGTACCACATCTTAGAAAGTTTACCCTAAAACAAAAACAAAACAACCTAAATAAGCCAAAAATTGTCAAATTGTAAAGAGTCAGCACTTAAAGGGGTTAATCTTCAGTTATCGGAATATCTGCATACGTACCTCATTTTACAATAGTAGTAAATGAGGCATTACTTTTTATATATATAATCATTAGTATCAAATTATTGGCACCATTCAGTTTTAAGGATAGGGACAGGAGCGTGAACTATACAGTACAACATAAAAATACAATTCTGATACAAATGTACAAGATCAGTTCCACTTAATAAGTGGTCATAAGAAATGGATGTACATTTTACATACAAGGAGCTACAGCTGGTAAATGGTCACATGGAAACATGTTCAGCCTGGCTAGCGATTAAGGAAACAAAACAACCTCTCAAAAACAGTTGTACACACCTGTTACACTAGCAAAAATAAATTAAAAAATGGCAAAACCGAGTACTGACAGAGTTACTGGTACATAGAAATGCTTATACATTGCTGGTGCCGTTACAAATTGCTGAGGGGATGCAAGCATTCAGAAGGAATGGGGGTTGAACTAGATGACCTGGAAGGTCCTTCCAATCCAGAGGTTGGATCTTTCTAGAGAGCATTCTGGCAATATGAAACAAGAGCTACAAAATAATCCATGCTCTTGGAATCCCTCTCTGGAGATAGTCTCACAGGAATAATCCAAAAAGAAGAAATGTGTTTTTTTTATAAAGACATTCATAGCAGCACTATTTGTTAGAGTGAAAAATCGGATTGAACTCATATAGCCAACAGTGAGGTTAACCATGACACATGGCTATAAAGATACTTAAGTTTGACGAGAGCAGGACCTGTGTTGAGAGGCAGACAGATGTGTTAGGTGGGGAAGCACAACAAAATCGTGTGTGCATGCTAATCATAGTATGTGACAACATGTGCATATCTGTTTTGAGAAAGCTCGGGAAATAATTTGGAGGGATAGTTTCCTTTTTCCTGCAAAGTTGTTCAAATGCATAATAAAAATTTAAAAACACATTTCTTGAAATTATATTAAAAAAGAGCAAAATTTCTTTTGTCTAAGGTTTTATCAACAGGACATGAATTGATCAACTTGAGGCATTTATTGTAATTTTCCTGTATGGGACACCCAAGTGAGTCACCTTGAGGTCGAATCATCTTAACCTTGTATGAATTTTCAGATAATGTAAGCCTATAACTTCCCACTTTGGACTTAATGAAAAATTCTGTTTATCCCACTACGTTCACAAGTTAAATTATATTCAGGTTAAGCTGAAGTACTCTCAGTTATGGGAATACACAATTTCTCTTTTTGAACTTCATCTACTCAGGTCTGAATAAAAATGAATGTTAAGACTTTATAAGACAGATGTATTCATCAGTGTAAATGAAAAAAATCAGCAGTAAAGAATTAGTTTTTTTCTCTCATTAAAAATGACTCTTTAACAAACAGTCAAAGCTTGGTGCAAGTTTCAATCATACAAAATCACATGGGTGAGATCCACAGCAAAGGATTTCTGCGCCATATTAACCCCTGTGGTTATTAACATATGTACACAGGTATTTTCTAAAAGGAATCCCGTTTTGTCATCTTTTTACTCCTCGACTTAGCAAATCCTGTCTCAACTACACTGAGTAGTAGAAAAACTCTAATCTTCAGGAGACAAGAAAACGACTTTGCCAATAGAAATCAAGCCAGAAGTTGGCTGTCACTGTCCCTGGAGATCTGAGCGCACAGCGCACGCAGCACGTGCACGTTGGGCCAGAGGAGCACACGCAGCCCGAAGAACAAAGACGGACAGAAGGCAGCAGGCCATCCTGCAGGCGACTCGGGGAGAATCTCACAGTTCGGTCATCAACAGCCTTTTCATCATTTTCTCTCTCTCCAGTTCCTGCCGGAGCGTCTCCGCACTAAAAGAGTAAGATATAAAGGACAGCATTTGGTTAAAATCATGAATTGAAAAACAAACAAATAAAAAATCATTAATTGCATTGAATAACGGAGAACAGTAAAACACAGCTACAGAACCAGTGTCGTTTTATTTTGAAAATTCATCGACTTCATTTGGATGAGTATAGTACCAAGCCTTGGTACAATGATAGAGAGGAGACGGAGAAGGCGCATGCCCACGTATTTGTTGGTAAAAAGAATAAAAGAATAGATCAAAAGTCCGCATTGCTTAAAGTCTCAGGGCCACGATACCCGCCAGGCTGTATGACCACCTGAATCACTTGTCACTGAGTGGATTCTCACTCATGGTGATCTCATTCGTGTTCGAGTCAATTGGGTTTCCTAGCGTAGCATTCTGGTTGTAGATCAATAGAGCTTTCTTTCATGGTACCTCTCATAAACAAGAAACAAAGAAAAGCCAAACTCACTGACATGGAGTCAAAGCAGACTCCTAGTGACCCCTGTGGGTTTCCCAGGCTGTAACTGTTCCCAAGAGTAGAAAGCCCAGTCTTCCTCCTGAGGAGCTGCTGGGGGTTTTAAACTGCCGACCATCACAACTCCCAACACAAGCGTCTAAGAGGGGCTCACGAGCCCTTTATCTACCAAGTGCCTCTCTCTGCCCACTCTGAAATGTATTTTGAGCACATCGCCCAGGTCAATAACAAGGGCTTTCCATATTGAGGATTGTACTCCTCAACCGAGTGGGGAAAGGAAGAGTCCCACCGCTATCTGGAGTTTTCAGTTTCATGAGCGACGTTCATGTCCATCAACCTACAAGATAGCCTACCCTCTCCTTAATACACTGCTAAAAAGGTCACAGAAATCATGACATACATCAGCCGGTGTCTATACACTCAGCTCTGTCTCTGTGACACAGCTCATGCTAGCGCAAGGCTAGCATGCGGGCAGAATCATGCGTTTTTGTTCCTCAGAATTAAGCTCTGTTGTTAATCCCATTTCACAGATGAGGAAACTGAACTTTAGGGAGGCCAAGTAACTTGCTCAAGGAAGGAAGTGTTAGAACAAAAACTGGATTTCAGGCTGTCAGACTACAGTGGCGAGGACAGCCCAGAAAACAGACCCTTGGTGGGTGGTGGTCTAAGGAGGGAGGCCCTGAGGTTTGATGTTTACCACAGAGAGCGTGTGAGGGGCCTTAAGCTGTGTTTTGCTGTATCTGTAGCAGTCAGTGCAGTGAATGAACTGTTAGATTATTGAGTCGGCAGCAGCCTCAACTCTCTTTGACCCTTGTCTGGAGTAGTAGACAAGGCAGAAAAACGAGCCAAGAAAGTTGAGCTTGCTTTGATCAGCTTTCTTTCCAGATCAATCACAAAACCCTGCTCCTTTTCCCTCCTTCACAGAGTAGAATCCCAAGCGACCAGGCCCCGGCCAGCCTACAATGATGGGGTCTCAAAATCTTATCACTACATGTGGTAGTTACATAATCTGGTGTCAATTTGAGGATTAAGAGTGTAGGGGCAGAGTCTAGCCTGTCAACCAAGATATAGCCAATGAGGCCTCTGTGTGGGCATGGCCTTTTCCTGAGGATTCACGGAACTCCTGTTTTTCCTGCTTGGAGGTGGGAGACATCCCTGTAGAGAAGACATATGCAGAGAGGCTGATAGAGCCAGACCTCTAGAATCAGAGAAGCCATGTGGAGAGCCCTGACAGCTCTGAGATGCTTACAATGCCACTGGATGCACAAGACTTCCCACCCACTGGCCTGCAGTCTTCCTGCATTTGGGGTCATTGCATGTGCTTCATGAGTCTGAAGAGGACTTTCTAGATTGGTATCGGACATATGGGCCAATATCGGACTTATGGACTTGATTTGGACTGGGCTGGGGGTATTTTCTCAATATTCAATTGCTCTTGTATATAAAGCTCTTTCTTATACACATATATGTGTCTTCCTGGATTTGTTTCTCTAGTCTACCTAGACTAACGCACTACATTAACCACAGATTGGGAAAAAGCATGTGCAAAGTATTTTTTTAACAAAGTACTTGTGTTCTAAATATATGAAAACTTCTCGCAATGTAATAATAAAAAGGAACAATAAACAGTGAAGATAGGGGCAGTGGAGTTGAACAAATGATTTTGTGTATACAAAGAAGATATCCCAAAGGCCATAAACGCATGGCAAGATGCTCTGCACCTTAAGTAGTCAGGGAAATGCAATTCAAAGCCATCATGAGATAACTATTCACAATCACTAACCCCCCAGATCCAAACCCATTGCTGTGAAGTTGATACCGACTCATGGTGACCAAGCCTCTTTCCCGCCTGTGTTGTAGAGTAGAACTGCTCCATAGGGTATAGTTAGCTGCAGTCTTTCGCCATACTTACTTAATCTGTATGCTAAACAAACATTACCTGAGAATCTGTACCATGTAAGGAACACAGCATCCGAATTAGAGGAAGACTCCTTCGCAACCCACACCATGCAGATGGCACAGCCTTGCTTGCTGACGGTGAGAAAGACCTGAGGCACTTACTGACGAAAACCAAAGACTACAGACTTCAGTCCGGATTGTAGTTCAATGTCAAGAAAACAAAAACCCTTGCAATTGAGCCAACAGACACCACCATGATACATGGAGAAGAAATGAAGTTATCCAGGAATTCATTTTACTTGGATCCATATTCAATGCTCATGGATTCAGCAGTCAAGAAATCCAAGGACTTATTACATTGGACATGTCTGCTGCAAAAGACATGTTAAAAGGGTTGATGAGAAAAGACGGCATCTTGGGAAGAACTAAGCTGCATGAGGCATGGTATTTTCAACTGCCTCGTAGGAATGTGAAAGTTAGACAGTGATCAAGGAAACCTGCTGAAGAACTGATGCATTTGAATTAAGATGCCGACAAAGATTCTTGGACATACCACTGACTGTCAGAAGAATGAACAAATCTGTCTTGGAAGACATATGGCCAGAATGCTCCTTTCAAATGATGATGACACGATTTTTGTCTTACATATTTGAAAGATGTTATGAAGAGGTCCTTGGGAAAAGACATCATGCTTGGTAAAGTAGAGGTTCAGCAAAACAGAGGGCGAACCTCAACCAGATGGGCTGACCCAGTGGCTGCAACAACAGGAAACAACCGGCTCAAGCGCAGGGAGACTGTTCAGATGGCACAGGCCAGGTCACAGGTCCGTTCTGTCACACCTGAGGTCGCTATGAGTTAGAACCAACCCAACAGGACCTGTCAAGAACAGCAACAGTCTTTACTGAAACAGAGAGGTCTTTCTCCTGCAGTACTGCAGGGTGAATTTGAACTGCCAACTCTTAGGTTGTCCAGGGTAAACTATGTCTGCCATCCAGGGACCTTCACCTTCATTAGGATAACTAAAATGAAAAAGGTAGGCAATCATAGGGTTGATGAGAAGGTGAAGGAATCAGAGTCCCTTTTTCTTGCTAGTAGGACTGAAATAAATGGTACAGCTTCTTTGGAAGACGATTTGGTACTTCCTCAGAATGCAGAACAGACCCACTGGGGTCACGTCTGTTGTAACTCATTGACTCTAAAAGGGTGGAGTAGAACTCCCACAAATGCTCCCAGGGCTGAAATCTTCATGGAAGCAGACTGCTACATCTTTCTCCCACTAAGAGACTGGTGGGTTCAAACCACTGACCTTTCAGTTAACAGCCAATCGATTAACTACTGTGCTACCAGGGCTCCTGAGAGGTACCATACATCCCAGTAATATCACTTTAAGTTACATCTAAGGAAATTGAGAACATGTGACCACACAGAAACTTGTACAGAAATGGCCAAAGAAGCATTATTCATAATAGTCAAATAATGGTAACAACCTCCTTGACCATCAATGAGTGGATGATTAAACGAAATGTGGTAGATCCATAGAATGGAATAGTATGTAGCCAGGCACCAGGTGGGGTGTGCTGAACTGATCCATGCTACAACATGGGTGACCCTTGGAAAGCTTATGCTAAGTGAAAGAAGTTGAACATAGAAGGCCACCCTATTGTATGAATTTATTTATAGGAAACGTCCAGATTAAGAAGATCTAGAGAGACAGAAAGTATATTAGTGGTTTGCAATGCTCAAGGAGATGGGTGGACGCCGTGGTTGCACAGTGGGCTCAAACATGATTGGGATGATGTCACAGGACCAGGCTATGTGCACATACTGTACATATTGTACACAGGGCCGCTATGTGTCAGAGACTGGCATCTGAAAACAGGGCATGATGAAATAACCTAAGAACAGGGGATGGGGGATGGGGGCTGGATGCTGATGGGTATGGGCATTTTTAGGGGGGACATGAGACGTTCTAAATTAGGTTGTGGTGCGGGTTGCCCAACAGCACTATAAAACAGGCTTGCATATTTTAAATGGTTGAATTGTATGGTATGGGAATTATATTCCCATCTCAAGAAAGCTGTTCTGTTTTGTTGTTAAAGCAGCTTATCATGAAACTACAAGCAGCACGTGTCCCCCAGAGCAAAACTACCCAGAACACAGGTGATGGTGCTGACTGTGGCGCTCCGACTCACCTGGCTGCCAGGGACACCGGCTTCCGGGTGGTGTAGATGGTCTGCACTGTGGACACGGTCTCAGTCAAAGGCCTCAGGGCCGCAGCTGGAATCAGCGGTGAAGACTGCCCAGGGCAGCACTGCAGTTTACTCTCCCGAAAGTCGGGCTGGAGGAGAAAAAGAAGCAAGGATGTTCATTTCCATTTGGGTTGCATTTTCACACCGTCACCTGCTCCCTGAGCCTCACCATAGAACTGCTGTTAGATTTTCACCACACCTAAAGCAACTGACCATTGAAGTGACGTTCTCCGTGTCAGGCGCGATGCTAAGCACTTGACATAATTACCGCTTGACAGCTGGTTAAGGCGCCCACCCTGTGTCATCACACCTTAGACGTCATCGCTGGTAGGACGGACCACTTCGGCACGTGCCACGCAGAAAGAAGAAAAAGCGTGCATCCAAACTTGACCACACCCCCTACTGTGATAAACATTGTGATGTGGGACATGCTAAGGAGCAAAGAAATACGCATCTTAGAACGGCTTTTCTGGGAAGGGAAAGTGAGGCTCAGAGAAGCGGGCTGCCTAGGTCACACAGCTAGTGTTTGGAACAAAGATTTAGAACCAGAGGTAGCTGATCCCCTAACTGGTATTTTCCTTACTGCTGCAGTGGGTCTCCGAGTATAGTCTGGCAGTAGCTGTATGGACATTACCTTAAAACTTGAAAAGAATGCCGATTCTCAAACTCTAGAATCTCCAGGCTGCCTTCAAGCAGCCTGTGTTATAAGGAGGCCCGCTAAGCAGTTCTGATGCTTGAAAACCTGGAGCATCCTGCCTCATCCAGGGAGGATCGTTTGTCACCGTTTCCATGAGGCTGCTAAAGCAAGACATGCTGGTTTCCTTGATATAGGAAATTAAGAAGCTCTCTAGAAGTAGATGAATGAAAAAAAATCCTAATATCTTATTTTCGGGGTAATATAGTTCCCTGTGGTATTTTTCCTGTGCTTGGTTTTTGTTTGTTTTACACCACTTTGATAACATCAACTGTATGTTTGCTTACCATGGTAATATATATATATATATATATTATATATATATATAAAACAAAACATTTGCCAATTTCATATATATATATATAAAACAAAACATTTGCCAATTTCACAATTTTGACATGCCTGGTCCAGGAACATATATTATACTTGTTAGGCAACCATTCTAGTGATACATTTTCTAACTTGATTTTTCACACTAATTCCTAGGCCCAAACTCAGAGGAATTTATCACATAACTTCTTCTTCTTTTTTTTTGACTTTTTACTGTGAATTGGAGGAAGGTTTATAGAGAAAATTAATTTTTCATCCAACAATTCATACATATATTGTCTCCATGCCATTGATTGCAACCCTCACAAAGTAAGACACTTATCCCACCCCACCCCCCATGCTTTCCAATTCCTGTCCTCCCTTCTGAACTTCGTCATTGGCAAGCGCTGTCCTCTGGATCACAAATGTTGGTTACTCTGAGGACCGTGTGCCTCCCTAGCATTGTCTTCATTGTGTGGACCTCTCCGTTCTCTGACTGACATTTGAACCAGGAAGGCGCATTGAGACCTGACGGTGACACAGGGCCATGGCCTCGGGGCTTCCATCAGTCACTATCCAACCAGCAAGCCTGCTCTTTTGTTTTAGTTTGGGCTTTGTTCCACATTTTTCTCTCCCTCTCTCTATCTAGGAACTTGTACACTCTGAACTTGTTTCAGAGTAGTCCGTAAGGCTCGTTGGACACTGCGAGTTCTTCCGGTCACATGATCCATTTCTTCTTTGGACTAATTGTTTCCAGGAGTCTGATTTTCTTCCTTTTCCTTCACTCAAGGCAGGGATAGCACATAGCTGCTGAAAGGAGGAGGCCTGATCATCAGATGAACAGACTCTCCTTTGTGATTATATAGACGAGCCTCTTCTGCAAGGGAACCACAGAAAACCCACCGAAACATCAATGCATTCCTCTTCAGTCCGAGTGTCTCTGGCTTGGGGAGTCGGGAGGCAAAGGCTATCGCTGAGGGTCGGAGTGCTGACAGGTTACCGCCGAGTCCTCAGGCCCTGTTTGTGCTTTGCATCTAAAGGGAAAACTGATCTGGCCTGCGATGGAACCATGCCAAGGAATTAACCGTAAAGAGCAGGTGAGCAAGTTATGTTTGCCACACGGAGCTTTCACAGATGTTGGACAGTGAATAGTAGCTATAGCAACCGGGTATGTTGTCCACCATTCATTCTGGTTTCCAGGTACATGGGAGGATGGATCATTCCAGCCCCTTTGAAGCTCAGTGTGGCCAGGTGTCTCACTTGTGCCAATTACCTGTGGACTGAGAGGCGGTGTTTCCCCCTCTGTTGAAAGCTTTAAGAGCCGTTTTTTTGTTTTTCTCTGCCGTTGTGACTATAAACGGCCCCCGTGGTGGCTGTTTCATTGGCCTGGATCTCAGAAAGAGGGCAACCCCGAGCAGAACTCTCTGCCCTACCCAGGGCATGGAGCATGGGCAGGGACTTGAACTTGTCATGTTAAAGCATGACCTAGCCCACCCTGCGTGGCACAGGAGCTGCAGTGAGAAGTTCTGCTGCTGCTTCAGTCAAGCACATGGTGATTAGACTAATAAATGCCATTTTTTCGTTCCTTCTGGAAAAAGAGGGACATTTATTCTGATGATGCCAAGGCAACGGTAGGTCAGAGTGCTTGGCCCTTCGCATAAATCAAGGCAGTGGAGCCCAACTGTACTGGCAGATATTGTGTATTTCACTGCTTTGCACTCAACATGATTATCTCACACACGCTCCCCTTATGAATGATCTTGAGGAAGCAGAAAACAGTGACCAGCATTGTTAAATCTAAACCATGGAGTACCACCTTTTATACATCTGTTGAATGTATGAATGAATAAACTCTCCCTGGAACAAAACTAGATAACAGAGGAAGAGGCCAGCGTATTGGAGCCAGAATATTGGAGCAATGCAGGGGCTCTCGTTTTAAAAGCTGAACACCAACCACAGACCCAGTGAGGGGTCCTAAGTACAAGGTAGAAACGGGTCTCAGGTTCAGACAAGCAGGCCTGGTGAAAGCAAGCCCCACAGTGAACGCTGGATCAACAGCCAGACCAGCGTTGTGCAGTTAGTTCTCCAGAGCTGTTGAACTACCCCAATAGCCGGGGCCAGGCTGGGTCTGGAGGCCGCGGAGAAGCTAAACCTGCGCCCAATCAAGCGTCTTGACCTTGGTGGAAAAGACAGAACTTGACACACGTGGGCAGGAAAGTTAGAAGGCCAGAGCCCATGAGTTTAACTTCAGGTGCCATCAGCAGCAATCAATTGCCGTATTTGTCATCTCTACTCTGGTCCTCTCAGCTGAGTTCCAGTTAGCCAACTAGTCCACCGCCTGTTTGTTGTCTCCCCTGGGATGTGTTAGAGGTCTTTCTAATCCATCATGACCTTCTTAGTCCTCTCAGTGTAGTCTCCCTTCAAGTTTCCGGATCTCAGCAACTTAACCTGTTGCCCATTGAAGTTCTCATAATCAGAAATCCAGACGACTTCCTCCTCCCACCAATTTCCTTGCTAACCTCCCACGTGTGTCCTCCTCCTGGCACCTCGCTCCTTTAACACTACCATCAGAACCACCCTGAGTAAAGTCCTTTGCCCTCTTCCTTACCTTCGATTGGTAGCTAATGCTCTTTAATCCACTCTGGCCTGAACCCAGGTCCCCCCACTGCGACCACAGGCAAAATTTCTAAGTGCGTTTACCCTGGCTCTCACTACCCTGCTAGAAGTCTTTCAAAGGCTTCCTGCTGCTCTTGGGATAAAGATCAGAACCCCTAGTCCGGTTCTGTCCCTGCAGTGACTATCTCCTGCCTGCCTCTCCTCCCTGGTCTCATCCCCAGCTCCTGGTGCTCTCTCAGCAGCCGGTCAGTGGCCTTCTTTTGCGGCTCTTGAATGTGTGATGGCCCCTGCTGCCGCTGCTGGACTCTGGTTCATGCTGAGCCCTCTGCCTGCTTCACTGCCCTGCAGCCACTCCTGCCCATGTCTGAAGAGTCTCAGTGTGGTTTCTGGCATTGGCTTCCGGCTCCATCATGGCCCCCAGCTTTCAGGAAGGGCTCCCCGTGGCTTCACAGCAATGCCAGGGCTGGGCAGGAGGCCAGTGTGGTCCACCATGGCCAACTGAGGGAAATGAGGCCGGAGCTTCCAGCTGGGGAAGCTATGTCCGGCAAAACTGCAGGGGCCAGGATGGACCGCTGGGCAGTCGCATTTAGCATCCTGGCTCGGCCCCCGTCAACTCTACCCTGTGCATCTGAATAGGCTGGAAGCAGCTCAGGACCCTGGGATTCGATTGATCTGAGAACCTGGTTTCCCCTCTGCCTGAATAACTGGACACCTCTTCACCTCTCTGTATCCTCTGAAGTGGAACTCAGCCACAGCCCCTCCCCTACCGCCGCTCTGTGTGGCTTCAGGGACGGGCTCTCTCCCAGCGCGGGAGACTGCACTTGAGTATGTCTATGCTACCTCTCAGTTCACTTCCAGATCTTCCCGACAGGCTGGAACCCTCTAAGAGGAGAGCCTCTGGGATCACAGAGATGTAAGGATTGCAAACTATGGTCCCTGAGATGGTGAGAGGAAGGAGGAGGGGACCCTGGTTCCCCTCGTGTGCTCCCCACGGCGGCTCATAGTGAGCGGCACCCGTAGGAAAGTTAAACAGCAGAAAAGCAGCTAGAGAAACATCCAAGTCCCAGATCTTGCAGATGAGGAAACCATGACATTGAAATATTCAAACACGTTTCAACATTTGGCGGTGAGCCGAAGCTGCTGAGGTGAGGTGCTGGTTGTCATGACAACCTAGTCTCCACCAGCGCCTCGCCCTGCAGCGCCAACCTGGGAAGCATCGATGGTGACTGGCCTTTGTGGGCTGCTCTGTGATTGGTAAAACCAAGCCAGCTGCTGTGGGGTGGTGCCAACTCCCTAAGCCCTCAGTCGCATCTTCGATGGCCATGATCTTTCAGAAGTAGAACTCCAGCTTTTCTCCCCAAGCACTTCTGGGAGGACATGAGCTGGCAACCCTTGCAGCACCCACGGACCCCCAGCTGGGACATCACTTCCAACTCCTTGATCCCAACTGATTCTTGCCTCAACCAGACAGATGGGAGATAGTCGTATTACAATCCCCAGAGGGTGTGCAGAACGGTCCAGGGACTTAACTGCGATCTCACAACTATCAAGAGGTAGTGACAGGACATGGACTTCTGTCTCCAGGCTGAGAATCCCAGCACCTTCCCAACTACACCCAGTTCACAGGGAACAACGGAAGCCGCTGGCCTGGTGGCCTGGCATTCCACAAGAGCATGCCACTTGGGAACCACGCGTGGCTTAATACCCAGACCTGTTTCCTGGATACACTTACGGTAAACGGTGCCCCTGTGGTGAAAGGCTCAGGAAACGGGCTCACTGTATCAGCCGGGAATGTTTTTATCTTCAGAAAAGGAAAAGGAAAGAAAGATAAGAGCATTACTTTCAGATTAGGAAACAAAGCTTTGAAATGATTGGCAGCGCACCTGGAAGCCTCCTGAGGGATTTGGGGAAACACACAGGTGGAGACTCCCTAGCTTGTGTCAGGGAATATGCACAGGTGATGGAGAGCCAGTGGGCTGGCCTGGAGGAGTCTGCTGCCCTTGCCCTGGAGGTCCTGGGCACGCTGACTCCTACGGGTGGCCCCGTCCACAAAGACCATCATTAGAGTGGATACTGAGACAGCTAGGGCATCCAGGTGGCTTCTGACAACTTCCCGGTGGCTGTGGGGACTGGCTTAGAGGCTGCTGGGAAGTCACATTTATTTTTTTTTTAAGATCATTTTATTGGGGGTTTGTACAGCTCCTATCACAGTCCATCCATCCATTGTGTCAAGCACACTTGTACATATGTTGCCATCACCATTTTCAAAACATTTTCTTTTTACTTGAGCCCTTGGTATGAGCTCATTTCCCTCTCCCCCATGAACCCTTGATAATTTATAATCATTATTTCTTTCATGTCTTATACAGACCGTTCTCTTCCTTCACCTACTTTTCTGTTGCCCCTCTCCCTGGGAGGGGGTTATAGGTAGATCATTGTGATCGGTTCCCTCTATTTTCCCCCACCTTCCTCTTCCTCTCCTGGTATCACTACTCTCATTATTGGTCCTGAGGGGTTTATCTGTCCTGGATTCCCTGTGTTTCCAGCTCTTATCTGTACCCCTGTACAGCTCTGGTCTAGCAAGATTTGTAAGGTAGAATTGGGGTTATGATAGTGGAGGAGAGGAAGCATTAAAGAACTAGAGGAAAGTTGTGTGTTTCGTCAGTGCTATACTATACCCTGATTGGCTCTTCTCGTCCTTGTGACCCTTCTGTGAAGGGATGTCCAATTATCTACAGATGGCTATTGGGTCTCCACTCCGCCCTTCCCAATTCACATCAATATAATTTTTTGTTCTAGGTCTTTGATGCCTGATACCTGATCCCACGGACATCTCATGGTCACACAGGTTGGTGTGCTTCTTCCATGTGGACTTTGTTGCTTCTCGGCTAGATGGCCGCTTGTTTATCTTCAAGCCTTTAAGACCCCAGACACTATATCTTTTGATAGGTGGGCACCATCAGCCTTCTTCACCACCTTTGCTTATGTACCTACTTTACCTTCAGTGATCATGTTGGGAAGGTAAGCATCACATGCCGGGTTATTAGAACAAAGTGTTCTTGCATTGAGGGAGTACTTGAGTAGAGGCCCCATGTCTGTCTGCTACCTTAATACTTAACATATAAATATGTGTATGTAGATCTATTTCCCTATCATTATACATTAATATATTTACACATGTACATGCCTGTATCTAGACCTCTATAAATGTCCTTTGCCTCCTAGTTCTTTCTTCTTTTTCCTTTTCCTTTCCTCTTGTCCCACTATCATGTTCGACCTTCATTCAGCTTTCAGTAATTCCTCTTGGGGGGACATCACATCTAGAGACAGTCTTTCACAGCAGGCTGGGTACCAGCATGCCTGGTTCATTAAGCCAGGAAATATTCTCTGCCCAATTGTTTTATTGGCTGGACGGCCTGTGAACTTTGGGCAATAGAAGGAAATCTCAGGGGAACCCAGAGAAGCCAGGGAGAAGCCTGGCCTTTGGGGAAGTCAGCATGGTGTCCAGAAATGGCAGCTGTAGCACCAAGCCCAAACTGGACTCACTGCCACTGAGTGGATTCCAACTCACAGCGACCCTGTAGGACGGAATAGAACCGCCCTTGTGGGTTTCTGAGACTGGAACTCTTTCTAGGAGTGGGAAGCCTTGCCTTTCTCCCTCAGAGCGTGGCAGTTTCAAACAGCTGACCTTGTGGTTAGCAGCCCCATGCATAAGCACTATGCCACCAGGACTCCTTCAGCTGCAGCACAGGGCTGGTCTAATAAAGTTTGGATGTACCAACTAGTTGTGCCAAAAGAGTCTTTGCCGCCATTTCGCTTGTTGGTCCTCTGGAGACATAGGGGGATGCCGGGGATGCCTTCTCTAAGCAGGCCCAAGGGTCCTGAGAGGGCATAGGTCCACTGGCATCACTTTGGGGGCTGCAGCTCCCAGTACAACTATTGGTTGAATGGCCATTTTGCCACTCAGCTGCCAGAAAGCCTGTGTGCAGGACACCAAGGCCACCACTGTCCAATGTAGCAGTCTTTGTGTCTCTTGGGGGCTTGCCTTTGGGCCCTGAGATAGTTCCTAGATGCTCTGAGCCCATTCTAAGGGGAAGCCTAAGGCAGGGCTGAGCAACAATGCATCACACCAGACCCTGATGTGCCAAAACCTTCTGAATGGGTGAAGGGAGCAGCCCTTCTTGTCTGCCGGTGACAATGTCCTTGCATTGTGCACTGAGCTGACCTACCCAGCACAAGCCTGCTACCCTTCTCCAATCTCTCTTAAGACTTTTTAAACATCCCAGACCTCCCTAAGTAGACCCCCACACTGCTTTTTGACTCAGGTGCCAACTCTGATTGCTGGTAGTCATTGCCTGCAGCTTAGTGTAAAAAGGCCTCTCATGCTCATTCTAGGGGGTGGGCATCCTGAAACCAGTGCTGCCAACACATATTATCTTTGCGTGGCCAAATGGTCCAACTTGGGTGTTCTGAAGTAGAGGGGAAACAGAGTTTTTAATGATTGCTGTTGTTACATGAAGAAGCAGCTCTGGTGGCGTAGTGGATTACGAGTTGGGTTGCTAACTTCAAGGTCATCAGTCTGAACCCACCAGCTGCTCCCCAGGAGAAGGATGAGGCTTTCCGCTCCCATAAAGATTTAAAGCCTCGGGAACCCACAAGAGCAGCTCTACTCTATCCTATAGGGTCGCTATGAGTCAGAATTAATTTGATGTCAGTGAGTGTTTTGAGTTTATTAAGCAAAGAAATGTTACAGCAACCTTGAAATTCTTTTAGACCTGCTCTAAATAAGAAAAAAATATATATTCCAATAGACACATTGTGTTGTTCAGGTTCTGCAAAGTACATTCATTCTTTCCCGATCGCACTGCCAATTGGTACAACCACTTTCGAGACAGTGCAAAAGTCGAAGTTGCAATAGTTAACTCAGCAGGGTCTAACCTGAGAAAATACAACACCTTGTGTAAAAGCTATGCTCCCTTGAATAATGAAAAAGCACAAGAAAAAATAACTCACCCTGCAGTAAAGGATTGGTTAGGTAGCTCATGGGCTACCTGCTGCATAGAACAGTAGCTGTCCCAGAGAATGCAGTAACAAGGATAAGAGAGAAACTCAACAACATAATGCGAGGGGAAAGAGGGAAAACAGAAGGTAATACAGAGCCTGAGATTACAGCTATATGAAATTAGGAATGAATATGAATAATTATTGTAAGGAAACATGTAAAAAAGTTTTAAATCATGGGAGGTTGAGATTATGGGTGATCCTTTGCCATTATTATATAATTCTCCTAGTATATTGGTATTTTAATAAACAACAGAAGAAAATTAAGAATAGGCTTTATTTTCCATCGAAATACAACTAAAGAGTCTGTCTGGTGACTACTAGAACATATTTTTTCCTCTCTGGGGAAAAACATCTTTGCTCATTAAAAATGGTAAAACAAACAAACAAGTATTCCATGGTGGTTGAAACCTAGAAGCAAAGAGGTGGGACCAAAGCCATGGGTCCTAGATTGACCAGGCCTGGCCAGGCTCCAAACTCTTGATCCATCCTGAAGGGAGAGCACCCGTGAGCCCACCTTTTGGGGGTCTGGTACCCATGCATGTCCACTGGCCTCTGGTGGAGAGCTCCTGCCCGCCTTGCCTCTCTTCACAGCAGGCCCCTCACCCTGCCAGGTACCTACCAGCCTTGTTTTGATTGGAGGGTGCATGCAAACTCCAGTGGGCTCTTCCTTCATGGGGAGAGCGAGAGGAGGAGAACAGCAAGAGTGGGCACAGTGTGGGGCGCTGGTGGGCTCTGCCTGCTCACGAGGAGAGGAGAGGAGAGAAGGGGAGGAGGAGGAGGTGGTGAGAGATGGGGAAGGGGAAGAGGAGATAAGGGAGTGGGGAGGAGAGAAAGATAGCACAGTGCAAGACAGATCTGTCAACTCCAGATTGCTCTCAAGCCAGTCTGGCCCCTGGCCGACTTCCAGCCTCTGACCAACTGGCTTCTAGCCCTCCCCCCTCCCGCAGCCTTCTCCTCTCCTCCCTGGTCCTCCTCGGTCTTCTCCAGCAGACTGACATGTCAAAAATCCATTCCCAGGTTCATGTGAAAGACTGTCAAATATTCTGTGGCATATGTGTTTACCACAATAAACAAACCCATCCATTCCCAGGACTGGCTGGTAGAAGCCAGCTCCCCAGGATTGGTGGTGGCTTCTTGGCATGCTGTTAAGCATTCTGCCCAAGCCAGCCAGAAAGAGAGCCGTGATCAATGATGTCTGCCATGGGAGCAATAGGAGGAGCAGCTGCACACTTGACAGTCTTTACTTCCATGTCCAGGGCCCTCCCGCAGTCTGCACAAGAAGGGAACACATTCCGTGTCTCTTTGGTGTGCATGTGAGCGCATGTCCGAGAAAGTATTAATGGAGAGATACATAAAGGAGGAGGAACACATGGTTTCGAATATGATTTGTCAGGGCTCTTCGCAATCTGTGTTCAGAAAATTAACACTTGACCCTGCTCTTCCCCCTGCATGTTCCTGGACCCAGGCTGTGGGAATCTTGTATTGACCTTTACACTGGGATACCTGGGGCACTTGGCTGCTTCAGTAAAAGATGCTAATCCTTGAGAGAAACGTGTCCTGCCACGTGGGGTTTGAGTTTCCCACCCAGCCCCAGATTCGTGCCATGCAGACAGCAGAGGCCCAACAGCTTGCACTGGTGCGGATGCAATGGTCAACAGGGATGCTCTGATGTGGGAGCGGGAACAGCTAACGGGGCTAGTTTGAATTCCCAGGAGAGGCTGTTTACCCCAGAAAACTAATCCACACATAGTTTAATTTAAGAGAGTGTCCTTCAATCGAGGCATCCCCCTGCCATAGAGAATACTATCTATAGCCCCAGGCAAGTATCATCGGGAAAACTACCAAAAACACGACAGACCTTTTGCCTTCTTCAAATTGATTTAAGTCTGTTCTTCTTACAAGGGTGCAACGCTGTAAGGAACTCCCAAAGGAACTTGGACAACCCCCCACCCCCCAACGATCTTCACAATGGCCGTATGTTACTATTCAAATCTGAGGGTTACAGACACTGCAGTTACCAAGTCTCAGTACACAGTTTCTAGAGCCTCATGTTGAACATTTCTAAATCCACTTCCCACAAACTCACGCATCCTTAATCTGTGCCCACACGAGTCGCCTGCCATTCCTGTTTCGCCGGCCTATTTAAAGCCCTGCCACTTCTTGCTGTGGCCTTCAGAGTAAGCCCTAGGCTGCCTCCGATGGAGAAGGCCTGCACGGAGCTGATGTCCGGCTCGGCAATCTCCCCTGCCCCAGGGAAATGAAGGGTCTAGCCAGAACCAGTGACACTGGCAGGCTCAGGCCACTGGGCCTGTGTTCCTCTGTGTAACAGTAGGAACGCCATGTGTGTTTTCAGTGAAAAGAAAAGAAACACCGTCATAGATGATCAGGAAACACGGACATGAATTGCACAAAGGTGGAAATATGTCTCAACTAAAGATTACACTGAATGACTTAAAGCTTTGCCCAGAGTTGGACTTTTATCCAGAGTTGATCCATTCCTGAAAGCCATGTCTGCGCCTGAGTAACTTCAAACGCAAGATCATCCTTGGGCTTCTCTGCTCGTGCCTCCCGTTTAAGGTTAAATAAGAACTGGTGACATGAGATAGTACGTGTGCTAGGAGACTGCTCTGAGACACCATTTCTGTTTGTCTCCCATCTTTCCTTTCCTCCTGGAGTCTTTTCCATGGTGAGGCAACTAGGTTCATCTATAGATCCTTGGCTTTTGAATACAAAACCCAACTCTTGGTGGAGCAGAAGAGATTCTTGGGATAGGTGAGGGATTTTGAAACCTTGTTAGACTCCTTCATGAGCCAGATACGAAAAGAGATGGCCACTTTGAAATGAGAAACATCAGGAAGGTAGACACCAGGAATGGTCCGGCCAGAGACATGGAGGCTGGAGGGTTGAGAGGCTCTATATTCCATCTCTGAGGGAGACCCCAGAAGGTGTTGTATCCAGCTGGAGATTAATCTCCAGCCACCCAAAGGGGCCTAACGGTAGAAGAGTATGTGCCCGGATGTACCTGTGAACAGGAGACATGCTGGACAAAGCAGACCTCCCTCCACCTTCCTGTGCAATGGAGGACATAGTAGATAAAGCTGCAGGAACAAGGAAGAGGCACTCTGATTTGACTTGCCAGTAAGCTTTAACCTTCCTGGAAGAATGAACTTCACAATTAAAACCATGTTATTGTCCCCGGTGGAACCCTGTTCAGATAGCCAACCCAATGCCTGTCCTTGTTCCTGAACAGCCTTCGTTTGGCCAGACCTATCCATTCCCTGACACAGGACTCGTGAATAACAAGCCAAGGCCCGGGACAGACATGCGCTCTGATGGGCTCTGATAGGCTCTGTGTTGCAGCCGGGTGAGTGGCATGTGAAGTATGGGAGTCAGACAAGGGAGCAAAGAGAAAGCCAACATTCAGAAGGCAGCGATATTTGTATTGTGTGCTAGCTGGGAGGGAACTTAGCAAATCAGCTTTGGGGGAGGGAGGGAGGCCTCTGCACACCCCAGTGTTATTCATGTGTCGCTGTATTCTCTGTCTCTGATTACTGGGGAAGGAGAGAGGCATATCCTGGCTGGAGCCATGGCCACTGTGAAAAGTGCCGGGTCAGTTTCTCGTTTTGGCTCTGACCGTGGGCTGCTGCAGGTCCCTGTTCATCTGTGGGCCTTAGTTTTTCCATCCGTAAGTGATGAGATGGTCCAGGAAATTGTTCTGGCTGATTGTCTAAGGCCGAGGAGTAAGGGAAGTCCTGGTCATAGTCCAACCTGAGCTGGGTGCTGGACCTCCCTCTCCTGCCAGCTCCTTCCCCTACCTCACCACCCTCATTCACTAGCCCTTGACCCACTGCCCCCTGGGGGGGCGGTTACTGACACAGCGGTGCCAGGAAGCCCAGACTGAGAAGGAGTTTCCCAGTTCCAGAAGCTGAGCCCATTCTTTGCTGGGTTACTTTCCAAGACCCGGTTGGTCACCCCAGAGTACCCCAACAGCAAGATTAGAGAGAGGCAGGTAGGAAGAGGACCAGGTGACAAGAGATCTCCACTGCCGAACGGCCTCTCCTTTGCAAGGCCCATTAGACACTCGGGGAGTCAGGGCATACCTAGGAAGGTCACCACTGCAAGTGTCAAGGGAAGTCTGCAAGGGAGGCCTCTGGCCACACCTTCTCCTTGAGTCCTGTACACAAGCCCATGTGGCTCCCGTGCACACAAGCAGGACCCGGGATGCTTCATCATTGCAAACTTGGCCCCTGAGCTGGGCAGCAGCAGCAGCTCGGCACAGCCGAAAGACAGGCAGTCCCTGGACGGTTTCAGAGCTGAGTCAGAGATGCGAACAGGGTGCTCTGGGGAGAGGGGATGAGCTGGTTCTGAAGGGGGGGCACAGCCCTGCCGGAATCATAGCTTCCTTTCTCATCTTGGTCGGTCATGCTCCGTCAACGAAAAGATGGGGTCATTCCATCGACAAGCTGGACCCACAGAACACGAGCCTCTCAGGGAATCCCGTCACTCCCAGCAACGCAGTGATGCATTTTAAAAAAATTGTAACTGACCCCAGTTCTCAGATCTGCTAGGCCCAGGGAGAAAAACCCAGTCTCTTGCTCCTGTTGTGCTTTTTGCCTAGAATGCCTGGCGCTGGTTAAACTGATGTTCACCCTTCAAAAGCCAGGCACAAAGACATCTGCACCCCACCCCCCACCACCCCTGGCCTTCAGATGGGGCTAGGCATGGTGGCATCGAAGGATGTGTGGGGGTGAAGGGGGCTCAGCGCTGGACTGCTAACGGCACGGTCAGCAGCAGCAGGACACCGGCCACGTCCTGGGAGAATGACAGAGCTGTCTGCTCTTCAAAGACTTGCAGTCTCAGAAATCTCATTTCAACGCTGCCCGACAGGGTCCCGGGGAATGGAAATCACCTGGGTGACCGTGGGCGGGGTGGCTGCATGGACTGCAGCATCGCTTGGTGGCCCAGGGGCTGCTCCAGAGAGTTTCCCTGCCTCTTGACCCCAGCAGCTTTCATCCCCACCAGAGGTGTTTTCTGTTAGGTGGCCCCGAACCTTAGTCTTCCCCTATTTTCTTGGCCTTCAGAAGCCCCCAGGTTGTCCCTGGTGGGTTCATGGGTCCCTCTAGTGGTTCTTCCCTCCAGCTAGACTGAATGTCCGCGATCCCTATTAGCTCCCACCAATGAGGCCTTGCCCTTCAATGAAGTAGAACCGGCCTGGGCTGCCTCTTTTCGGCCTCACTCACTCCGCCCTTCTCTCCTTCCCCATGGGAAGACCGCTTTCATCGCAGCCTTATTTCGGAGACTGCTCTGCTTCCAAGTGGCCTGTCCCCAGGAGGAGGAGGCTGGGTGGTTCTCTCAGGGATGCAGGAGGCACTGGAAGAGATGCCAGGAACCTGGGTTCCAGCTCCATGGGTTGACCACACTCTGGGACTCAGTTTCCCCCATCTGTGCAAAGGGGTGATGCTGAGAGGCCCTCTAAGGGTGGCAATGGGTGGCCCCCTGCCTCTGGGTTCCCCTATCTGAAGGGCAAGAGAGCCCTTCCATCTGAGAACAGTCGTGGGCATGAATCACCTCACCCTGTCTACCTGAACACGAAAGAAGGGGTCCCTTGGGACTCCCCAGTCAGGGCACCACCCACCCTTGCTTCTCAGTTGCTTATCCAAAGGCACTAACTGGCAAAGCTCAGACCTTACCAACATTCCAGGTTGGAAGTACAACTGCATAAGGGATTTCCTGTGCCAGCCAAGACCTTGCATGGTGATCATTCCTAAAACATGGGCATCATGGTCCCCATCTTGCCATTTTACGGAAATCCCTCCCATCCACTACACGGGTCCAGCCAGTCCACTCTGCATGACTCTGACCCTGAAGACCCATGAGCTCTCCTAGAGCTCTCTGTCCCTGACTGCTGTCCCTACTGCCTTCCCCTCCGGCTCCAGCTGCCTGTGGGCCCTCAGACACAGCACATGCTTGGCCACACCGTTAGCATTCAGCGGGTGTCATCAATTGGGCTCACCTTTTGACTCCCATTCCAAATGTGCAGACTCTGCTTGCTGCTCAAGTTCACTTGGGTACTAAGCAGAGTCCACTTTGCCTGTGTCATTGAGCGATAACAGAAATACCTTGCCCATAATTGTGGTCCTTTGTTCTGCAAGGGGTCTCTCTCAGGTAACCCTTAGGGCAATTCTTATTTTATAGAAGGCAGAGTGGTGACTCTTCAATGACAAGGCTCAAAAGAAGGGGAGCAGAGATTGGAGGAGGGTCCAGTTGGCGTGATTCCTGGTCCAATGGGTGCTGCTTGAAAAGATTCCTCACCTGCAGGAGGAGTCCTGGGAAAGGCACCCTCCCTAAGGAGATACGTGTATGCAGAGGATGGAGGATGATGGGAAGACACTGCAGGGCCTACAAAGCCGAAATGAGTCTTCAGCCAATGCTTCAGACCAGAGCGGGGTGTTGGGAAGCGACAGCAAGAGACACCCCATGGGGGGACATGCGAGGCTCAGGCCAGGAAGCCACAAAGCCGAGGCCCAAGCACCTAGGAGCTCGGTGACACTTGAGGAGTAGCAGACAGGAGCGGGGAGGGCCCCGCAACAGCCTCAGAGGAAAGGTAACTGGAGGTGCAGGGCCCCATGGGGCCTGAACTCAAAGCACAAGCTCCCTGGCCCTCAAGTCTGTGAGCAGGACAAGAGGAAGACCCCTTCCAACAGCAGGGCCCCCCTCTGTCCATCTATGTCACCGACACGATGTTTCCATGACCCGTGACTCTTCTGGATTTAGCAAAAAGGGAAGTTTACCAGAGGAGTGGCTTCAGTGAAATCCATCAACAGATCACCTGGCTCCAAGGTAAAGGCGCCTCCTCGGTCAGACGGGCTCTAAGAAGGTAGACAAGAGTAGTCCTGGTTAGAGACAGTGATCCCAGCGCTGGAATCCTAGGCTTTCCTGCATGTAGCTGGAAGACAGAGCCACACAATCCTTCCTCCATCCCCTTTCCAACCCACACTTCACGACTGGGACCCGAAAGAGACCTGAGCTAGTTTCCAGGAGTCCGTCCAGGCTCACGCTCGGCCCATGCGGGCGGAGTAGACCTGTGGCCCATGGGATTGTCTAGCCTATGACTTTGGGGAAGCAGACTGCCCGTGTCTCCAAGGGGATTTGAACTGCCAACCAATCATTGGTACCACTCAAGGGCCCTGGCATCATCGTGACAATCCTCCACTGCCCTTGCTCCGCAGTATACCGTGTGGTGATGGAACGCTATGATTTTTCTGGACCCTTTGCAGTTAGAAGTCAGGGGTGGGGTGGGAAGAGGGACAATGTTTCTTGAGGGAGGCTGGACTTTGCTTTGGGGGCTCTCTGATTGGTCACGAGAGTCAAGACCTTATCCTGAATCAGGAGGGTCAAGGTCTCATGGAATGGAAACTGACCGTGCATAACAATGAAGATGATCACGGGGGTAGGTCGGCATCTCTGAAAATTATATTTAGTTTTGGAGAAATGTTTTGTTTTGTTTTACTCCTGCCCTGGGGGCTCAGGGGGCTCAGTAGCACAGGGGCCTTTGTGAGGAGAAAAATGAGTCTAAGGACCTAGCAGATCCTAAGCAGAGAGACCAGGAGAAAGTCGAGGCTGTCTATTCCTGTAAAGAGTTACAGTCTTGGAAACCCAGAGGGGCAGTTTTACCCTGTCCTGTAGGCTCGCTATATGAGTTGGAATCAACTAACGGCAGTTGAGCTTGGTCTTGTGATTTGCAGCAGTTGGCCAGGAGAGGGAGCCCTGTAGCCTCCGGCAGGATGGGCCTGTGGGCTCCTGGGACTTCCTTCTGTTCTCAAAGCTGGTTTTAACCGTGGTGTGCGACATGTGACAAGAGCCCATGTCCACACTGGAGACAGGGGCTCCCCACCATGGAGAGAAACACAGCCGAAGGCTCCAGGGGCCATCTGAGTTTGCCTGTGTCCTCTAACGGGAGTCAGAACGCTCTGTACGCATACCTAGTGCTTTATTCACTCCCGAGTGTCCCAAGGGCTAAGCGTCAGACTACGGACCGATCCTGGGGCTTCTAGGAAGAAGAGTCTGGCGGTCTGCTTCCGGACAGGTCGCAGCCTGGACAGCCCGGCGGAGCCCACGTCTAGTCTGGCGCACCTGGGATGGCCAGGAGCTGGGAGCCACTTGCTACAACTGGCTTGGTTGGTTGCACCCAGTGTCAGGAGCGAATGGGGTGGGGACCCTGGGATGCTTTCGCTCTTCCAAACGAAACTCTCTCATATTGGGGGTGGGGTAGGGGGGTGGAAACGTTTTCACATTTTCCCCAGGTTTTTTTTTTATTTACATGTTTTACAGTTATTTTTACCTTATGCAAGGTATTACCTTATGCAAGGATGCTATTCTAAAATCAAACTGCCCTCAAAAATCTGTCCTTCACTTGCTCTTGACATTTGGGGTCCATGGCTCTACCCTTTACTATTTGTCTCTTGCTAACGGCTGGCTCATGCTTTGGCCCAGCGTGTGCTGAGAACTCTTTGATCAAGAGCTTGTTGCTGTGTGTTCAGCATGTACACCCTCGATGGTGCACCCAGGGTGGCACACTCCCCAAAGGGTCGCCTGGATTTGCAGCCAGGCCCAAGATCTCTCTGGCCTTCTGCCCATACCTTGGCCCCTGGGGATGGCTGGCCCTTGCCTTCGGGCTTCTGCGGTGAGCTGACTTTCTGGACCTTGGGAGACGGCAGCGGCGCGGAGATCTGGGTGGGGGTGATGGTGGGCGTGGTGGGCGTGGATGCGGTCGTCACTCCCACAGCCTCAGCCAAGTCCGGGGGCAGGTCTTCTTCATCACTGCGGTTACTAAAAGCACATGAAGCTCTGCTCATTACAATAGCAAACGCACTGTGGGGGGGAGGGGAGGGGTGGGGCCTGGCCAGGGGGGAGGGGAAAGCCTCCCAAACGGATGTGCACCAGAGGTCCTGCCTAGAGGAGCTGACGCTTGCTTCTTTTTTTTATTTTGCCAAAGCAAATTCAAGCTGGTTTTCCAGTCCCTTGCCTGGGGATATTCTTTTGAGTGGTGTCTCTTAGGAGGGGAGCTACAAGGCTCACAGGTGCCCACTGCTTGGGGCGAAGGGTGTCCTTTGATGGCTGAGTTTGACACATGGCTCCAGGGCCTGGGGAGGCACCTGTCTCAGGGCTGGGCTGAGCTGGGGAGAACAAAGATCCCAGACGGCAAGTCACCGTGAGCAGGCCTGGCTGGAGCCCTGGGCTCATCCCTAGGTCCAAATTCATGCTGGCACACCACCGGACTGTGCCATCACACCCCATTCTTTATCTCACTCATTTTGTATAAGGTGCCATCACACCCCATTCTTTATCTCACTCATTTTGTGTAAGATGGTTGGTAAAAGAAACTTCAAAGCACACGACCATTCAGCGGTGTCCACTTGAACAGCGGGCGACAGTTCCACACTGGGCACCACGTCGCCATCTCGAGCTCCTTACCCACTGCTGACTTCGACTCTGCCCTGGAGTTCCCGGTTGTCCTGGAGGGTTCTGGTCGCCCACCAACCCCACCGAGGTCATGCGTTCAGATGTGCAGCGCACAAGGTGGACATTTTTTATTCCCGGCGCTAAACTGCTACTTAGTTTGAACTGTTGAAATGGGAGAGTTTGGGCGGGGCGTAAGGTTTAAACATTGTTCCCAAGCAACCGATTTGGGGCCAACCCTCAATTCTTAACATCAACAGCATTTTTTCAAACTCATAGAAATGATGCCAACTCCCTGTTCCCTAATGCCAACCAGATAGCTGCCTGAGGTTCTCAAAATTACATACTCCAAAGACAGACTGGTCTGGGGAGACAAGTCCGCTTAGATCGTCTCTGAGTCCTTGGACCACCCTGCTTTGTAAGAGTGTCTTTCTTGATGAGACCTGGGCCCATGGTAACCAGGCGATTGATGGTGGAGCCTGCTGTTGTAGGGCTGGCCTTCAGGTCCTGCCGTATCAGGTTGAACTGGAAAGGGCGGAAGATTGAGTAACCAATAAGACCAGTCACATGGGTGCTCTGTGCCTGACCCCCCAATAAAAACTCTGGGCACCCAGCACCCAGGCTGAGGTGAGCTTCCCTGCCTGGTGCTGACGGTTCATCTGGGCAAAGTAAGTGCTGTCTAATGACTCCCCCAGGCTAGGACTCCGGGAAGTGCACACCGGGTACTGGAGGCTCTGGGACTCTACCCCATGGGCCTTCTTCCTTGGCTGATTTTCATCTGTCTCCTTCCACTATCACAACCCATACATCTTGAAAAGATGCGCATTCCTCGAGCTCTGTGCCTCCTTCTAAAGATGAAGGTTGTTTTGAGGACCCCCCCAACACATCCACTTGAAGGTTTCCCATTCTTTGGGGCCGCCCTGGCACAGGTGGTGTGGTTGAGAAATGACAGCTGAGCTTGAATGTGTGGGGGAGAGGTTGGTGGTCAGTGGGTCCCAGCGTGGACTGCACAGCTTCCTCAGTGAGGATATTCTAGCCGCAGTAGCCTCCTGGGACACGTGGCCATGGGACACAGCTGCCACGTGAACAGGACTGGCTGAGGAGGGTCCTGGGGGGTTAGATCTTTGACCATGTGCAGAAGCATGAGACAGAGAATTAGAATTAGTGCTCACAAAGGAAAAAGCAGGGTTGGAACCAGTAAGTGAAAAAACGCAGTAAGACACTGGTCACTGAGATATAAGATGGAAGCGGGCCAATCATTATGCATGCATGAGCCAAATAATTATGCATGCATGAGCCAGATCATTATGCATGCATGAGCTCAGTGAACTTTCACAAACACCCTTGTGCTAGGATCTCTGTTCTTTTCAGAAAATCTGGTGATACCCACTCTTCAACTGACTGTCAAACGACCAGCCCCAGGTCAAATGACATACTCAAGGTCTCATGGCTACTTAAGTGGGGAGTAGGTTAGAGTTGATTGCCACTCTATTAAAAATACCAGGAGCTTAAAAACACAGCTCTTATTCATTTCAACTAAATGGCCATTTTAAACACAGAGCAGCTCCTCTTTCAGACCAGGCAGTCAGCTGGTCTTGTATAAAACTGAGAGAGATTTCCAATGCTCAATGCTTTTCATAATCTTGGATCTGAACGTAGCTCTTATGATGACGAAACATTTATCCCAAACTCCACCCATCTTCCCATTTCCCCCCAGTTCCTTCCTCTTCTGTTAAACTGAAGAAGCTATATTTCGATGATGAAAGCATCGTACGTATGGTATGACTCCTTTCTTCAAAATACTTGCTGTTTTCAGGAATGTATATTCATAGAAAGATGCCCAAAGCCACCACCATCATCAGCGAACACTGGCGACTTCTGACGCTGTGACTCAGGGGGTGCGATGCATGGCTTTTCGCGCTTGCTGCATCCCTTTTAGACTTTTATGTGATGCTTGTAGTCAAAAAGGCGTGTTGGTGGTACAGTGGGGGATGTCCTCAGCCGCAAATCAAGAGGTCCATGGTTGGGACCCCCCATCTTTCTTCCTGGGAGGCAGTTGGCTTTGGTATAGTAATACTATAGGACGGTTCTACTCTGTCCTATATAGACTTCTGGGAAATAATAAGTTTGTTATCTTCTAACAAGTCCCGGTGGTATTGTCCCATCAGGGATGTACTGTTAACCGCAGTTGATGGCTCACACTTACCAGGCACTCCTCCGCAGGAAGAGTAGACTGTCAGCTCCCATGAGGATTGCAGCCTCGGAAACCATACATGGAGCTGCTATGAATCAGAACCAACTGGATGGCAGTAAGTGGGTGTCATTTCTCAAGGAGACATACTATCTGCATCCATATAAAAATCACACTTTGACCTGCCCCACATGATGTGCACACACTGTCATATTTCCAGGAAGGAACATGTTAAGGGTTTGGAGGAGTTGGGGTGGCGGTGGTAAAAAATATAGATAAAAAACTTTGCCAATTTAACAATTTTTACATATATAATTCAGTGGTATTGATTACATTCATCATGTTGTCCAACCTTTATCTCCATCCTTTTCCAAATGAGGAGCCCTGGTGGCATAGTGGTTACACACTGGGGTGCAATCTACAAGGTCAGCAGTTCAAAACCACTAGCTGCTCCATGGGGAAAAGACTGGGCTTTCTACTCCTGTAAACAGTTATAGTCTTTGAAACTCACAGGGGCAATTCTACTCTGTCTTATAAGGGTTGCTTTGTGTCCGCATCACCCTATGGCAGTGAGTTGGTTTGTTGGTTTCCAAATTATTCCAATACCATTATACAGAAGCTCGGGATGACTGAAGTTTGGGTTTACCTCCTTAAAAGCAGCCATTTGAAAGCATATTCAGAGACTGTGAAAATCATGATGCTTTTATGGAGCAATTGAAAACCCACATCCATCCAATTCCTACCTCGGAACTAGAGGTCCTACAGCCTGCTACATTCCCACCTAGTTCTCAGGAGGCACACACATCTAAAAAATTATAATGCAGAAAATATTTTTAGAAAATCAGACACCTGAGGTTTTTCCCCCAGCTGTATTCCTTAACCGGGTGCTTATTAATTTTATCGAAATTGATGGGTATAAGAGATGAACAAATTTGTAGTAACCAGTATCAAGGATTCAACAACTATTTAAGGAGCCAGCACTTACAGGCACCACTCTGCCTTATTACTTGAGCGATTTTCTACTATGGAGAAAATGCTGCCAGCCTTTGATTTTGTGGGGCGGAAGCAGAACGTGTTGGGGGTCACTTAAGAAACACACAAATGAAGTTAGACATTTTAAAAGAGGTTCCTTGAAAGAGCCTATTAAGTGAGTTCATTCAATTTTCATTTCCATCCAGGCCAGGTATAAACCGTCTCCAGCACCATTAACAGCCCACCTAGGGGTGGGGGTAATAACATTTTGGGTTCAACGTGCAGCTGCAGAGGCTAGTCCTGCCAGCTTTATCCTCAGGGGAACAGACTTTCTCTGGTTCAACCTATCACTCAGAGATCATTAGGATTGTTAATTATTTGAACCTTACTGGCTTTGGCTTTTCTAGGAAAGACAGCTGCTGTACTGCTCAGACGTTTCTGTTAAGGCCATAAGGGGGGGGGAGTGTCTGCCCTTAAATCCAACACCCACCCACCCCGCCCCCCTTCTCCTTTCCACAAAGGGCACGGGGCAGGTCTGAGAGGACTGCATGAGAGTAACGTCTGGAGTTACCAGTTCACTCCCTGTCCTACGCTGTCCACGTTGGGTACCCCCTAAACTCAACCTTTTGTCAAAACCCTCGAGACCCGAGCGAAGAAAGGAAAGAAAATCAGTTCATCCTCTGCTCAGGGCTCTGGCTTGGAGCATCATCTCCTGTTCAACCTCCTTTCATGCCTCAGAGGTCGGTGATCCCTCATCTGTGATACAAATGGAGAAACCAAGGCTCACCGAGTAAATGCCCCAGGAGTTTACAGCTGTACATTAGCCAAGACTGAACCAGAGGCATTTCTGGCTCCAGACTCTCCGGAAGCCCTTTGTGCACACACAGACCCGGGGCCTGGCCTGCAGCCGAGGTCACAAACTGGGAACCCTAAGCACGATGATCACTAATTCCATTACTACTACGACCACCGAGATAACTCAGAAATTATATGAGGGCCTCCAAAATGATGTGGAAAAATTAAACAGAAGGAGAATGGAAAATTTCCACAAACTTTTTGAAGCCCTCTCCTGTATCTCCTCTGGATCATACAATACATGTGCGCCCTGGAATGGGAATTGTCCACGTCCTCCCATTCCCCTGGTACACACAGAAGCCAAGACGCCTTGTTAAGATGAATACAACTTGAGGGGCTGACGGTTCTGGGACACTTGGGGAGATGCCTCCTTCCACAGCACTCATTAGCACGCAGTCACCAGCTTTGGCTCTGGTGACTGCCCAGGCTCCCACTCCATTAAATTCGGTGGCACGCGGGGTCTACCTGACAGAGCTCCCAAAGAGCTCTGCCTCCCAGGATTCAAGCTTTGTTTCAGCCGCGCCCCTTGAGCGTGGGCCGGACTTGGTGACTTGCTTTCAAGGAAGACAATATGGCAAGTGCAGGGATGCCACTTCCACGATTGGGCTACAGAAGACGGTGGCTTCCGTCTTGCTAGTCTTCCCCCAGCTCTCCTTGTGGGTCTTCTCTGACAAAGAGAGCCAGAGAATCCCTCCACAAGTCAGAAAGCAAATGACCATAGCACCCAGCCATTCTACTCCTGACAACAGCCATGGGCATGAACGTGTACCCGGCGTTCTTTGGTAGGGGACGCGGTGTGATTTGGATTTGGTGCGAACACTGTATCACAGGTTGGTGCTGCTTTCTCTAAAGCATGACGCACAGGCTTCGTGCCTCAACACCCCCTGTCACAGGGCTGAGAGGGATTTGCGCTTTTGTTTGGTCCTCAGTCCCATCCTTACTGATGTCTCCATAGCTGGCGCACGTCCCTCTGGCGTCACTAGCCTTGCAGATTTCAGCGTATCCTTGAACCTGGGGGAGGATTTTCCCTTTGCTTTTGAGGGTCATTATGATTCTCATGTGCCACATGACGGAAGCCTGAGCAATAATAGCCTCTCCAGGGTGTCTACCTTTGTGCTGTTTAGCGCCCCCCCCCCACCTTTTTTCACATCCCAATCAGTCCTTCTCGTTGGCCTCACTTGCTCTGGTTTTTGGGGAGCCATAATGCATTCGCAGTCATATTTTCCAAAAAAACAAAACAGAGCTACAATGCTACGACACACAGGAGACCCACAATCCATGAGCCTGAATGGTGCTGCCTGTGTGTGAGTCCAAGCATACACTGCCGTACAGATAGAAAGTCCAGTAAAGAAAACCGAGGTGCATGCTGTAATAGACACAATCCTGCCGTAACAATCACCCAGCATGTGAGAGGCATGCAAGCTGAACAGGTGTAGGGAGGAGAATGGGACAAAAACCTCAAAAAAGAAACCATAGTTACACTGGTACAGATAGGAACTGGAAATACAGGGAATCCAGGGCGGATGAGCCCTATGGAACCAGTGGTGTGAGTGGCAAAACAGGGAGGGTAAAGGGAGAATGGGTAGGAAAGAGGGAACCGATTACATGGAACTGTGTGTGACCTCCTCCCTGGGGGACAGACAACCGAAAAGTGGATGAAGGGAGACGTCGGACAGGGCAAGATATGACAAAATACCCATTTATAAACTATCAAGGGCTCATGCGGGAGGGGGGAGCGGGGAGGGAGGGGAAAAATGAGGACCTAATGTCGGGGGTTTAAATGGAGAGAAAATGTTTTGAGAAACGATGTACAAATGTGTTTTACACAGTTGATGTGTGTATGGATTGGGATAACAGTTGTATGAGCCCCTAATAAAATGTTAAAAAAGAAAAAGAAAAAAAACAAAAAAAAATAAAAAAAGATAGAAACAAACAAAAAAAAGAAACCATAGTACAATACCCACACTATCCAGGAATAGGTACTTATGATGAGAACTAAGACATAAGTGTTATTGGTAATATATGTATAGTATCATTATATGCCTGGCAGTGTAATTGCTTTGTACACAAGAAACACGAGAAACAACGAGCATAAGGGAAGCTGTTGTGTTTGCTATCTCCCATTTTCTGATTGGGATTTCTGAATGCTTTTACAACCTTATGTGACCAAGGATATGCTAAAACATCCTGATGGACATTATGAGAACCATGACTGTATATGCAGGTAAGGAACAAGTATCGCTACAACATTGCAGAAACTTTTATGAAACCGTCTATCACAGTGTGAAGCTACTGTTCTTCAAAAGATGCTCCATTTAAGTCCACACACTTCTGAAGATGGTGCTCCCATCCCTCAACCCTTCCCTGAAGAATTCTGTACTCTCCGGTGTACACCACATTACAATGGCAGTTTGGGCATCTTTGAGGGACCCAAATCGTGCTTCGTTTAAGTGCTGTTGAATTTGGAGACAAAAGGAAGTCGGAAGGGTCAAGCTCAGGGATGCAGGGCGGATGGAACGGAATGCACTTTCCCAGAGGAATGCCTGTTGGCTAGCCCATGCTACCCTGGGAGAGGGAGCAGGTGCACGGCCATAATAGAAATTCCTCGGTGCAAATTCCCTGACTTTTTCTCACCGCGACAGTTTCCAATTTTCTTAAAACTTGTTCATAATAAACCTTGTGTCCTTCAAGAAACTCTATCAAGATTATCTATTTGGAATCACAAAGCACAGTCATAAAACCTCTCTGCCTTGAAATTTTTTAAGAGGGCCTTTTATTTTTTATTTTTCTTACTGGCATATAATTCACATATTATATAATTTAATAGTTCAATTACATTAGGGTGAGTTGTGTAATCATCAGCACAATCAATTTTAGAATGTTTTCTTTTTTCTTGCAGTTATTGTTGTTAGCTCGTCATTTCCCCTCAACCTCCCTGCTTTGTCCCTAGGTAATTATCAATTCAGTTACTGACTCTATAGAGCTTCCTATCCAGGATTTCATATAAAAAAAAAATCAAGAGAGAAAGAAACAAAAAACAATCCCCCAAACAGTGACAAAATAAAACAGAGAAAAATCTTTATTCAAAAACAAAGCAGAAAGGACGGGGGAGCGGGGAGGGAGGGGAAAAATGAGGAGCTGATGCCAGGGGCTTAAGTGGAGAGCAAATGTTTTGAGAATGATGAGGGCAATGAATGTACAAATGTGCTTTACACAATGGATGTATGTATGGATTGTGATAAAGTGTTGTATGAGCCCCTAATAAAATGATTTTTTTTAAAGCAGAAAATATTACAAACCAAATTTAAAATGGATCAAAAGGAAGATCAAATGATAAGGTATTACATTTTAACCTAACTGCATCTGTCATAATCAACTTTTCAACAGTTCTCTCTGTCTGATACCAAGGCTATTCACATCCTTGGGCTATGGTCAGAGGGGATTCCGTGAAGGCTTCATCCATATAGGGGCACTGCAAATGGATTTGGGGCTTCCACTGTCATCCATAGCTTGTTGCAAAGTGGGTTTTCCTAATTTAAGTTCTGATACTATTCCCTCCTCTGGTCTTGGATTTTATTATTTATAATCCTTTGATCACACAGGCTGCTGTACTTCTTCTGTGTGGACTGTGTTGACACCTCACTTGATGGTTGCTACCATTTCCACTGCCATCAAGTCTGTTCCAACTCTTAGTGACTGTACAGAAAGCTTTTAAGATGATAGCTCTTTTCTATCTTTCTCCCAAGGAGTGGCTTTCACACCAAGGAGGGCTGGTGAATTTGAATTGTTGACCTTGCAGTTAGCATTTCAATGATTCTGCAACCCTCACTAGCAATAGTTTTTGACTTCCCCAAAATAATTAAAAGAAGGGACTCAAACAATGTCCAATGCAGCAGTAGTCACCATAGCCAAAACCATAGAAAACAACTCACGTGTCTGTCAACCAGTAACTGGAGACACAAAGTGTGGTATGATCTTCCAGTGGGATAGTAGTCAGCGATAAAGGTAATAAAATTCTGATAGACACACCAAAGCTAGGCGGTATTCAATGATGTGTGCTGTCTTAAGCCTCTACATTTTGGAGTAACTTGCTCTGCGGCAATTTATAATTAATTAACTCAAAAAACCCACCCCTCACTGCCATTGAGTCGATCCCAAGTCCTAGTGGCCCTATAGCACAAGGTAGAACTGCCCTGTGGGTTTCCAAGACTTTTAAATCCTCACGGGAGCAGACAGCTTCAGCGTTCTCCTGCAGAGTGACGAGCGGGTTCAGACTTCTGACCTTGTGGTTAGCAGCTCGATGTATAGCCCATTATGCCGCCAGGTCGCCTTTGAAAATGAATCCGTCTGCCAACATGCAATGTTTTCAGAGAGAACGATCCAGTTCCCAAGGCCCTAAATTGGAAATCAGCTGAAATTGGGAGATAGCTTACACTAGGCACACTGCAGGGCCAAAAAGCATTTACAACCAAACGTTAGCATTGCCACTGTTCTTATAACTGGAAAACTTGCAGTACAGAACTCACAAACTGTATTGTCTTGTTAACTTCCTCACTCTGGGAGGCTTGATTTCTGGCTTTTCCACCGTTGGTTGGGTAGTGTCCACGCGTATAGGAATGGGACTTCTATAGATATAAAAAAAATCAACAAAAATGATTTATGGTCTTGTTTTGGTCATGGAACCTGCTCTCTGTTAATGTATACCTTAAGAGTGTTGATAGAAAATTCATTTCCCTAGTCTCTATTGAGTGTAAAATGAAAACTATAAATTTAAAAAAGTAAATAAAAAACAATATAGCATGTAGGGAACTGAACATCACTAGAGTAAGAATAAAGATTCCCTTCCCCAAACGCCCTCCCCTACAATAATATC
Source organism: Echinops telfairi (assembly GCF_000313985.2). NCBI lineage: Eukaryota > Metazoa > Chordata > Mammalia > Afrosoricida > Tenrecidae > Echinops > Echinops telfairi. The sequence continues at coordinate 13,088,817 of NW_022111310.1, forward strand.
AGGGACTGGATCCGAACTAAGTTCTGCCAATAAGAAGAGTGAAGAGAAGATATGTATAATCAATGCTCGCTTCCCAGGCATCTGGTAGCCATAGTATTTTAACTAGGCACAGAATACACTTAAAAAGAAAAGAAATAGGACCACGGGCATTTAATGTGAAAAAGACACCATCTGGAGAATGCTCACACCTGCTGTACAACACATTTTAATCTCGTGTACATTGAAAATGTTAAAAATGAAGTTTCGCTTACTGCATTTCCTCAAGAAATTATGCCAGATAATCAATTGGCCCTACTCAAAATAACAGCCCAAGGAGAAGGTTGCTGTTCGGTAGTGAGCGGTTACCGCTTGGGTAGGTGGGCCTCCACAGTCTACTGCTGTTTCTTACGAGAGCTGGGAGGGAAGTGCTTCTGCTCTGTGAGATCAGGGGGCAGTGGCTTCCTCCGAGTTAGGAGGAGGGGAGGCCTGGAAGCGGTACAGAACATGTGTGCTTCCAGTACTGGAAAGTAGCTCAGTGGGTGGGGGGTCATGTCAGTGGGCCGAGGAAAGAGTGATAGGCTGAGCTGAAGTGTGAGCAGAGGATGGGTTTAGATGCGCTCTGGACTGCACAGCGAGAGCAAAGAGTAGCCTTGAAAGACCCTGACGAAGTGGAACAAGTGCAGACCCACAGGCCTGAGAGACAACCCCAAACCAACCCAAAGAGTTCTTTGTTAGTATGGGAGGGAGAAATATCAACAGGTAAATAGGCAGCAGGCTTGAACCTTAACGAAACATATTTAAGCCACTCTTCCCCCACCCCCCCAATTTGGGTTCAGATTCAGTTTTCTTTTTGCCTCTCTGAATTCATTAGCAAACATCCTCACGGCCAGAGTTTTGCGGATAATGTTGATGACATAGTCAGCCTCCGTCCCCCATTCGAACAAGAAGCAACGGACCTTACATTAGCATCCTGGAGACTGGATTTCTTATTGACATTTATAAACGTTGATTCTTCTTTTCCAACCTGTTAAAGAAAACAAGTTGGTCAAACCTGAACATCTCGCCATGCAAATTACCACCGAGGCAGGGGGTGGGGAATGCTTTCAAAGTCTTCTACATTCAAAAGCTTACCTATAAGGTGAAGGTGGAACAAAAGGCAAGTCCTATGTCAGTGACCACCCCTGTGTTGGCGTTCCCACACGTTAATAAGCAAATCTTTTCCTGAGTCACCCTCCACCACTGGGGTGAAGACCTAATAATTAAATGCAACCACTTCTCCCATTTATTAAGAACCTGCTCTGTGCCAGCTCATACTGGTAAGTGAATGAGAAAGAGACTGTGTGGGGGGAAAACAAGCCCACAGGTGAATGCCTCGCCCCCAGTTTACATCAGGAAAAACAATCAGCTCTAGGCTCACACAGCACGTGGGATTTATAAAGACTCAGAATCGGCCCTTTCTCATCAGCTCCAGAAGCCTGGGAGGAAGTGCATCATGTGATGTTGAGAGAGACCCAGCCTCCTCCTTTGGGGGAGCCCCACAAAGAATCAGGGCAAGCAAAGGACACCTACTCAGCCAGCCAGGCCAACGGAACCCACCTGGGGGTCAATGGGAGGTGGAGCAGACGGTGGCCTGCAAACACATCGCACAGCACACATACAGATCTCAGTCTCTGTTCTAAGCACACATTGAGCGACTTTTGCAAAGAGAGAATTGGAAGAGGTCACAAGATTAGCCAGCCGCTGTGATCCAGATATGAATCCAGCCACTCTGAGAGCCAGTGTCAGGTAGTCAAAGGAGCCCTGGTCTGCTGACGAAACCCACCAGCCAGCCACACGATGGGAGAAAGATGCTTGCTTCCTTAAAGATGAACAACAACAAAAATCCTTTCCTGCTGAGTTGATTCCAACTCCCCGGGCCCTACAGGGCAGGGTAGGTGGGCTGCAGACGGTTTCCCAGGCTGTGCTGCTGCTGAAAGGAGACTGCCACTTCTTTCTCTCACACAGCAGCTGGGGGCTTAATCTAACCACACTTCTTAGGGCTAGCAGCTGAGCACAGAACCACTGAGCCCGCAGGGCCATCAGCCTCGGAAATCCACCGGGCTTCCTGGGACCCTGCAAATCTCATTTCTCCCTTTGCTAGGAGCCCCAGGCAGGTTCTTTCGCTAGAAGGCACTAGCGAGAGGGGAACTTGCTCCTTGCCATCGGCTCCCTTCTCCTGGAGGCTCCAATCTCCTTCTTCCCCCCACCAGTAGCTTCCCACCCGAAGGAGCAGCTGGATCCAGGGTGCTGTATTCTCACCACCACCACCCACCCCTGATTCAGCTTCATGGGGTCTAGCTCAGACACCCAGCATGAGCCTGCTGGCAAGCCACTCCTCTTGAGTCCTGGTCCTGCGCTGGAGAGATTTGTCCTCTGAGCTTAGAAACCCCAGCATTGGCCTAGCAGAAGTCTGAGCTTGTCCATCCGACTTCTCAAAGCTTCCAGTTCCCTGAGCCCTCCTGTTAGCAGGTGGGTTGCTAAGAGCTTCCTGTGGTCACTTCCTGTAGTAACCTACCCACCACTGTCGAGTCAAATCTGACTCAAAGCGCCCCGACGTCGGATTTCCAAGGCGCCATACCTCTTTTCGGGAGCAGGCAGCCTCGTCTTTCTCCTGAAGATAGGCTAGTGGGCTTGAATCAACAACCTTTCATTTAGCACTCTGATATTCCCCCACGTTCCTGTAAGTGTGGTGCTGTGTGCTTGTTAGAAATGCAAATTCATGGCCCCACCTTGACTTTGCAAATCCCTGGGGTGAGGCCCATGCTCTCACTGACTCTTTCGCTCACTCCAGGTTGAAAACTCTGCCATAGAATTCTTTTTCTCTTTCACTTGCTTCATTAATCATTTCATTTCAGTTCATAATTACTTGTCCCTGGGTGACGCGAAAGGCTAAGGTGCTTGGCTGCTAACCAAAAGGTGGGCTGTTGGGGTCCACCCCCAGGCACCTTGAAAGAACAGTTTGGCAATCTGCTGCCGAAAGATCACCCACAGAAATTCTCCGGGCTGGACAGGTCTACTTTGACCACAGGAGGGAGCTACGCGTTGGAATCGACTCAGTGACAACTGGTTTGGGTTTTAATAATTCTATTTGCCAAAATCTCTGTTTCAACCACAGGTGTGGCTCCCGGCTCCCGGGTAGACCTACTGACCCAGGATCCCAGCCGAACGGCCTTTGTCCTGTGGCCATCTGGCAGAGTAACATCCAACAGACGGGCATGCTCCACACACCTGGGCATTCGCTCTGGACGCGGTCTCCAGCTGAGCTTTCAAAATGTTGCACTTGACGTGGTCAGCAATCGGGGAAGGCAAACGAGGCGCCTGCAGAGTCTTCTCTGAAACTTTCTTTTCTTCTGCCTGAGACAAACCAAAATGCAGGCAGCAAATTGTCAACACAGGAAACAAGCAAATAAACAGACATGCCTACTCACGTCCCCTAACAATCATGACTGCAAATCACACCTCAACCTGACAATACACGCCAGCGTGTCTCTCTTCCTCCTACGTCTGCCCCGGTGCTCTATGGCTTGTGAAAAACAAGCTGAAAAAGCACCTTCTCCAGGGACACCTCGTCTCCTTCTGCGGAGAAGCAGGAAGGACACGTTTCATTGAACCTGGTACTATACAAGACAGGGCGCCCATCCAAAGAGATCAAAGGCTTTTCCAGAGCCACACAGCTAAGTAAGTAGCAGACCCTAGACTCATCAAGCTTCACATTTCCTAGACCAGTCCAGTGTTTTGTTTTTCAACATCCCTGCTACCCCTTATCGAGTCCCTGGGTGGGAGAAACCGATACACACTCGGCTGCTAACCAAAAGTCCACCAAGAAACACCTCGGAAGAAAGTCCTGGTGGTCTGCTTCCGGAAACCCAGGCCTGACGGCCCTCTGGTTTTCAATCACGCACGTGGAGTCACTGTGGTCCTGCCTGCTCGTCTGGCTATACAGATTCAATCCTGTGACTTGTTGAGCCAAGGGAAAGAGTAGAAAATATTCATTACCATTTGTAGATCTTGCTGAGAACTGTTCTTCCTGACGGTGAGAAATTTATATAGGCTTTGCTTCATGGTAGAGTATTTCATATGTTGATAATTTAGTGCCAATTGTTGCTATTATTGCCATGTCTCATATCTAAAACTCAACAAAGACTTAACATGCATGTGATTTTATTAATATGAATTACCCCAGCACTATTGTTTTAACCATGTAATGATAATAACATAACTAAGGAATAACAACTTGATAGTTATTATATTTCCTATAATGATTAAAAGGAGCCCTGGTGGCAAGGCTGTTACACATTGGGCTGCTAACTGCAAGGTCAGCAGTTTGAAACCACCAGCAGTTCCTTGGGAGGAAAAGTTTCAGTCTCGGAAACCCAGAGGGCAGGTCCACCCTGTCCCAGAGGTTTCCTATGAGTAGGCATCGACTCGAAGCAATGAGTTTGGTTTTGGGATAATAACTGTATAAAGACTAAAATGACATAATCGTTAAAATAAAAATACACTTAATCACCAAGCCTGAAATCATCCTCGGTGGTTTACATACCACATATAGGAAAACAATGTCTTCCTCATGCCTGCTGTGGTAACTGCCGTCCCAGGGCTAATATAAACCCACTGCCACTGAGCCAATTCTGATTCAGAGCCACTCTGTGGGGCAGGGCAGTTGGTGGGTTTGAACTACTGACCTTACGGTTAGCAGTCCAATGCTTACCCAGTGCTAACGGGGTGCTTAAAAAATAAGAGGAGCAAAGTAAATAGCTCCCAAAGAAGATGATGATGCTATACAGTTATTGTTAGAAGAGATCTATTTTAATAGAAAAGACATAAGGGCATATAAATTGCTCAAAGCCAATGGAATGGCATCAATATGACAACGTAGCCGCTATGTTCCAGGGCAAGAAAAAAGGTTCTGAAGGCCGCAAGTTCTGCAAGTTCCAAACTTTATCTCCCTCACTAATTCAAAAGGCAATTAGCTAGTTTGTATCACATAATAATGAGAAGAAAACATAAGTATGCATTTTCCTTGTGGGGCCACGTAGAGAAGTATTTGGCGGGGCAGGCAGAACTCAGCAATTTCATGGATTCACAAGATCAGCAGAGGCAGAGATCCGGATTTGAATCTCGGCTCATTTCTCACCAGCTTCATGAAAAACACGTAACAAAAACAGATGTGACAAAAAGTCAAATCAAGCCAATCGCTACCATTTTCTGAACTCCAGGCACTGACTGAGACTACCACCTATGTGTCCCAACACATCCTGTTACTGAGCCATGCATTTGGAGTGGGGTATGTATAAGGTGACCAGACGTCCCGCTTTTGGCGGGACAGTCCTGATTTTTAACAAGTTTTCCCACATCCTGTAGCGTTTTTAAAACATCTCAATTTTTGGAAAGAATGCACGACAAGCTAAGGTATACAGTTTTCAGCTGCCATGTGGCTATTTCGCCAGGAAGTTTTATCAATGGTGTCCCGCTTTACCAATGTTAAAATCTGGTCACCTTAGGTATATAGTACATGCCCACTTCAGAGATAGTAAAACGAAGCACAGAGCTGGTACGTCACTTGACCAAGATCACGCAGGAAGTCAGCAGAAGTGTCAGGATTCGCATCCAGGACTTTGTGAGTGCAGAGCCCGAGCGCTGCACCACTCAGCCACACTGCCTCCACTCTCCCTCTCAGCGCCCCGGCCTCCTTGTTCAGGAGGATTCTCAACGTGCCGAGAGAAAGAAACAGACATGAGGAACGAGCATCTGCGAGGCGGGCACTAATGATCCCAGCAGAGGCGATGGTTCTGTGTTGGGCTGCTCATGAGGAAGACCTGCTGGTCGGCTCCCGTGAAGATCTCAGCCTAGAAACCCCAGGGGGGCAGTTCCACCCTGTCCTGTGGAGTTACTAGGGCTCTGAAGTCAACTCTACAGCACCCACCAATTGCAACGATCCGGAGCCACCAAGGGAGAGGATGTAAGGGAAACGGACTAACTGGACACAGTGCATTGCCCTGTGGGGCCTCACAGTCTCCATCAGGCAAAGAACGAACTTATTTATTTTGCAAGATGAGCCTGAGCAGCCTGCATCTTGTGTTTGGAAATCCGGTTGCATTTACACAATTAATCTTTGAGAGGGGCCTTTCATTGGCGTCTGAAGAGTTAACTTTTTAATTGGATTTACTTTTTTAGAATAATATGTTGGAATACAGGCATGAAATCGGTTCTCAAGCTCATTTGGGGTCGCTGACAATTGCTTAAGGGGATATAGTTGCTCTGTCAGCAAGGACTGGAGGCCTATTTTTAAAGAATCGAATGCTGCTAAAATAAGAAAAGAATGTGAATTCAGCATTGATCCCAACCCCCCCTTGAACTTGGCAATTCGAAGCTGTTTTTTGGATTAAAAAAAAAAATTTCAGATTGGCTTGTTCCTGTGATAGTGGACAAAGCAGGCCCGGGGTAGAGAAGGGACATTCAGCTCTGGGAAGCTCTCTCTTAGGCAAAGACCAGTCTACGTTTGGGGAAATGTGTGCATCCTATTTTGAATTTATTTGTATGAAAGATGTCTCTGGAGCCGAAGGTCTGAATGGCAAACTCACAATCCCACCTGCAAGGTGGCTCCAAGGATGCCGGTCGCTCTCCTTTTAGGACCCTGTTTCGTGCTTTACACATAATCCATTGGAATTGCCGAGAGATACTTTATTGTTTACTATGAATATATGCATTTCAAACTGTACAAATGATTGAACATTGGGCTTTTATGTTCTTACAGCGGGAAAAAGTTCCTCCACTTGTGAATGGCACTTGGAAACCAAGAGATAATCAGATGCAGAGTTAAATTGTTTAGACAAAGTGTTTACACATTTAGAATCTGATGAGATTTAAAATTTCCTGTGATACCTCTGGAGCTGAGCAATGAAAATGTCTCCAAACCCCAAAACTCACTACTGTTGAGTTGATTCTGATTCATAGTGACCCTAAAGGATACAGCAGAACTCCCATGTGGGCTTCCAGAACCATCACCCTTACCGGGGTGTAAAGCCTCACCTTTCTCCTGTGGGACAGCTGGCCATTTTGAACCGCTGAACTTGTGGTTAGCAGCGCAGTGCCTAACCCACTACCTCACCAGGGCTCTTATGAAAATGACTGCTCACCATTAAATAAATAAATAAAAATGTATGCAGACCCTGGGCAAATCAGAGCATTCCAGAGCTTTGGGGCTCAGGGGTACGAGGAGGAATCTTAAATGCCTCCCAGCCAGCAGCCTCCCTGTTGTGGTGTCATGACGATGTGTCTGTTGCAAGGGACTTTTTATTAACCACAAAGAACTGTAATTTGAAAGAATCTATTTTTCTTATGTGTTACGGCAAAGTCACAGTTACCTGTACAATCACATCCTTCTAGCAAATTGTTTTCCTGATGCATTTCTTTGTGTGAAAAAAGATAGGCGGGAAGTTACAGTTTGAGCTTCAAGAAAACGCTCAGGCCCCGTGACGTCTTAACCCAGAGCAAGAAACGATTGTCAGTGTCCTACCAACAGCCTACCAATAACTGCCACCGCTCACTGCTATTGAGTTGACTGCAGCTGGTAACAACCCAGGAGAGGGTCCAACGCTGGAAGCAGAAAGTCTCATCTTTGTCCAGAGGGGAGGCTGGCGAGCTCGAACCACCGAACTTATTGCTAGCAGCCCACTGTGTAGTCCACGTCACCACGAGGACGCCTCGTCCATAGTGCCTGTCACCACAAGCTCCTAGAGAGCGTGTGAGTTCTTCTCTACTGCACGGGGTACTATATTGCCTGGCAAAGTGTTGTTGGATTTTGCCAAACTCCAAGTAAGCTTCCGGTAAAACCATTTATCCTAAGTGCTGGGGGCTCAACCAGAAAAGAGTTGAGTACCAAGAAGCTCAGAGGAAGAAGACGAATCCAAGCCCACCCTTTCGGTGAGTCCCAGCAGCAAGTCCAGGCTGGCTCTAGAGGGATTTGTGGGTGAATGGTAAGTGCACCCTGCGAGAGGGATTCTTTCTAGCTCTGGGGACAGAGAGGAGCAGGATCTTGACGATGCAGCCTGAAGCTGGGCCCTATTAGTGATCACAGGGACTTCGAAGTCTTATGGCTGTGAGGGAGGGAGGGAGGGAGGGAGAGAGTGGGAGTCTTCTAAGACGTTCCCGAAGTCTTTGTAGGTCCACAGGGTGGAGGAGTGGCCCAGGAGATGCAGCCTCCCTTCCTCACCAGCAGAGGGAACTTCTTCCAAAGCTTTCCTGTTCCTTCGTCAACCCTCCACCCCCACCCCCAACTCCCTGCGGTTGATTCTGACCCGTAGTGACCCTATAGGGCAGGGTAGAAGTGCCCCTCTGTGCTCCTCTTAGACAGCTGCACAAGCGAAATGTTACAGTGGAAGATGTAAACTGTGAAGAAAGACGATTCCTTTATAAAACTGAAAACAGATGTACAAGAGTCATTCGCCACTGGGGTGATTTTGATTTCCAGGGAGCATCAAGCAGTATCTGGAGACATTTTTTTTCGTTTTCACAATTCGATGGGTGTGTACCCCAGAGATGCTGCTACACATACTACAATGCATAACAGCCCCCACAACAAAGGAGTCTGAGGCCCAAGATGCCACTAGTGCTGTGACTAAGAAGACAGAGAGAGATGTTGGCGAGCAAAGGTACCAGACCAGGAGTCGGGGACTCAAGGACTCAGGCTCTGACTCAAGGACTCAGGCTCTGACT
>NW_022111310.1:13098152-13103342 GCF_000313985.2 Echinops telfairi
CTGACTCAAGGACTCAGGCTCTGACTCAAGGACTCAGGCTCTGACTCAAGGACTCAGGCTATCAGTGGCTTGGACACGCTGCTCTTGGAGCTGCAAGACCAGGGCTGATCAAACTGCAGCTTGGCCTCTGCCCTGTCTCCCTCTCCCTCCCTCCCCGCTTCCTTCCATCAGCAAATCGTGATGGAGCATCTACTTTGTGCCAGGTGTCATCACAAGGAGGCAGAGGCCTCAGAGGAAGGAAGGACGTGTGGATGCTGCCCTCAGGGAACGTTCAGTCTGGCAGAAGGGAAAGATTAGCCACAAACAGAACTCATCTGGCAGCCTCAACACGGAAGGAAGGCAAGAAGTCGTCAGTAATCCACCCCCCTAAGAGTATAAGCACCAGCTTTGCTTCTAAAAGATACTGTGAGCAGCCAAGTCAGGAAATGTTGAGAGGAAGCCCTTCACATGGTCCAGAGGCTATCGCCCCAAGTGGACATGAGCCCCCAGCCCATGCCCTGGGCACCTTGTTTATGTTGATGTGCAGAGCAGGCCAGGGTCCAACAGCCTTCACCGTTTCCAGTTCCAGCTTCTTCAGATGGGCAGTCGGTTCACTGAACAGGGCAGGTGCTCCTGGACTCAGCTCTAAAAATGTAGGGTGGGGGGAATAACAGGAAAGGAGAAAAGGGCAGTTAGAGGTGGGTGATCGTTAACTTCCACAGCCTCACCCCCAACGCCCTTTCTGGGGCATCTCTGCCGCAGCTGGAACCCCCTGAAGGTGTAGCTGATGGGTGTGAGAACACGGAAAGTCAAGGTTTCAAGGCCCACCCCCCCTTCTCCCCATCCCCACCTGCCCACCTCCACCCGCTCTCCCACACCTGCGCAAGCCCTTCCAGATAATATAAGCTGTGTGGCCCTGGGCAAGTTGCTTTATCTCCCGCTGAGCCTCAGAGCCCTTTAGATGTGGGAAGAAATGTACTCCCTTTGCAAGTTTTCGTGAGATCATTCTGTACGATGCTTTATGAATGAAAAGCACTCCACAATAGAAAGATTAGTCTTGCCTCTCCCGGTGCTCTTCAAGTTGATGTTCTGTTTCTAAACCAAATGCACGGATTCTGATTGCTGCACGGCCTCCCACTCACCCACTAGCTGGGATTCTTCACTCACGCATGCATTATATCATTGCCTGCATGCTAAATACTTGTCCCAAGTATTGTGAGCAACTGGGATGTGGGGAACTGGAATAAAGAGGTGGCTGAGCCGGGAGATGGATCCAAGCACAGCTACTTACTCCAAGGGAAACGGCAGAAGTGCTACTGAATGGCTAAGTGTGAGGGTGTGGTCTTGTAAAAGCTCTTACGGAAAACCGCCATCAGCCAGCCTTTATTGCTGACAATAAATAAAATACTTTAGCTTTCTAAAAAAAATAATAGTAGAGGAAGACGGAAGGGACGCTAAAGTCTGAATTGGGGTGGGGGCGTTAAGGAAATTCCCTTGAAGGGCTGGATAACCGTTTGCGCGGACTCCTGAAAGACGTGCTGTGGGAGATGATGAGGGTGGAGCCAGGCCTTGCAGGCGCGCTACCAGCAGGGGTCAAGGGCAGAGCCGAAGGTGGCTCAGCGGTTGGTGTGGGGCGAGTAGATCCAGATGTGATGAGGGAGGCTGGAGGATGGAGGCCTTGGCCAGCCTTGACCCTGGGGGCTAGGTTGAAGGTCTGTGTGCGGTCATGCTCGGGGTGTGGGCTTTAGCTGAGGACAAGGAAGGGCCATTGAACGGTTCTAAGGCCATAAAACAATCTGGTCTGATATGCTTCTAGAAGCGTCATTTGGGCTGTGTGGCTACAGTGTCCTCAGGAGGCTCTAACAATCGCTCAGGTACGCCAGGATAAGGCAAAGACCAGGGTGAGGGCAGGGTGGGCAGGTGGAGAGTGATGAAGGTTCCCATCTTTGAACAGCGAGGGGACCCTGAGCGCCACCCCAACCCCAAGTCCAGCCAGCCAGAATCGCTCCCCAGAGTCCACAGCAGAGTATGGTCTCCCCAGGTCACAGACTCGTGAAATGACAGAGTTAGAGGGCTCCTTGGTTTCACCCCAATTGATAGATGGCAAACCCCAAGGCCTGAGGACAAGGCTGGGCTCCATAGCGAGGAACACAGAAGGTAAGCCTCCTGTGTGGGCGAGAACATTTCCAACCATGTGTGACAAAGAACAAACCCTCCCTACCACCGCCTCCGATTCAGCACAGGCCAAGGCTGTAAAATATGATAAAGGTGAACCTCTAGAAAACGTAACAGACATATGACATGCAAGCCCATCTTTCTGAGTAGCTTTAACAGATTGAAAACACGCTGTCTCAGCGTTAAACTTGGTCTCTCAGTCGCTGTTGTTGTTCTTCTCTCAGTGGGCTGTGTATCAGTAAACACTGGCTGGTTGGACTGGACCTATCAGAAGTGGACATGTGAGAAATGGGGGGTGGGGAGCATAGGTTTCTCTGTAATTCCAGCCACCTCATACCCACCCCTCTCTCCCGCTTCTGCTGGCCTGAGCCAGGAATGGGAGCTGCGCAGAGAGAACTGCCGAGGAGTGAGATGGAGGAGCCGCCCTGTGACATCAGAGGGGACTGGAAAACCATCCTCCTCAGCTGTGTCGCACTGCCCCAGGCTCGGTCAGCTCTGGCCTAAGCGCACTCACAGCACGATGACCGGGGTGACATGGTCCTGTCTTCAGGATCTGGGGAAGCTACCCGGATTGGATTCCCCAGCATCTCTCCCCCCACCCTGCCTGCCCCTGCCTCTCTCCCCTCTACTCACTCGTCAGGGACTTATTGCTGGAGCCAGGGGACCTCGAAGGGCCCTCTTTGTTCTCCAGCGTCAGGGTGAGGCCATAGTTTGTGTGGTGCTGGTGGTGGTGGTGATGATGCCTTCCCGGCGCTTTGGTGGTGAAGGGTGTGCCCCCGTTCTCCTCAATGCCAAAGGGCAGCCGGTCGGAGCTGCTGAGCACTGGGGAGGGGAGCGGGTAGCTGTGAGGGGAGGGGGGCGGGGCGAACAAAGTCAGGTTAGGAAAGGCAACTCTCTTGGTAGCTCTGCACACCAGTGGGGATGGGCAGAGGGTCTCGCTTCCTTTGAAATTCGAGTTTGTGTGCGCTCACAGGCCGCTTTCCAGGACAGGAACTTAGGTTCATGAATTTGGAAGCCCTTTTAAAACAAACACCTGTCGCTTTCAAACAGAACGCACTCTCTCCCGACCAGAACATACGGGAAGAGCATCGAAGGCACGGATTTCACAGCTACAGTACGATGCGTCCACCCTTAACTATTGAGCTGTGGGATTGACAGATGCTAAGCTAAAAGGAGCAAAGCTAACTAACGGTTGGCATTGAAAAATGGCCTTAGTCACTGTAGGCAGATATGAGACAGCCAAGGAAAAGACCTTCTTATGCCTCAACTAGTTGCTTGTCACGTCTGAATCATTCTTTTAAACTTATAGGATAACAAACACTGTGTTTACAGAACCAAGCCCAGTCTTTAGAGCTGAGGGGGGGGGAATAAAGAGAAGTCAGTGTCTATAAGTTCTTTATCCTGTGCATGCTCTTAAAAGTACTCTCAAATACATAAAAGTATCCCCTAAATGGGAGGAAGAAATGAAAAGCAATCATAAAAATGACTTGTTAACCATCTTCCGGGGAAGTGATGATACAAACAAGAAGTCGCAAAGACACTTTGTACTTTGTCTTCATTGCCATCTACTCCCACCTGCAAAGCGGACCTTATTCCCACCACCGTCTTTTCTTTGCCATCGTCCCTCTCCGTCCCATCTGCACACAGATGGCTACCAGGTCGCCCTGCAGCCTCTCAGTCCTCCAGCCATCCTCCACTGTCCTCAGGGCAGTGTGCTTGAGTGGCCCTCTCCATGATGAGTTGATGAGTGGCTAGTACTCATTCCCTCCGGGAATCTCATGAGAACCGAGATAGGAGATTCCTCAACACTTCCAAGCCCTCAGCTCTCCCTCAGGAGAGGGCACCTCCCGGGGACAGGTGAGGTTGTCTGCTCCAGTAGAGACTGACAGTCTTAGAAACCCTCTGTAGTCAGAATGGACTCTCTGGCTGGGTTTTTGGGTCAGCCCTCCTCAGGACCCAGGTGAAGAGGCCTGGCTTACAGGATCAAATCCAAAATCCTCTTGGAGGCATTGGCAGCGCTCCATGTTCTTGTTCTATCCTCTTTCAACCTCACCTCCTGCGCCATCCTTCTCTGCACCCCAACTCCTCCCACTCCAAGATCAGAGTGGACTGGTAAACCTTCCACCCTGGTGGACCCCACCTTCTGCCCCGGGAGCTCTTCCTCATACCTCCACTTAGCTGAAAGGGCCCTTCCTCGAAAAGACCTTGCTCCTTGGCCGTGTCTCTACTACCCAGTCCGTGGTCCTGCCCTCCAGGAGCTGAGCCCTAGTGCTGGAAATACCTGGGCTCTGTGATACAGGCAGCCACACCCCTTAGACCTGCTAAGGGAGAGGAAAGTGGTGGAGAAGTAATTCTTCTGGAGGACAGTGTCTCAAGGGAAGGGGTGTTTGGGGGAGATAGTAAGAATTTGGTGGATATTCTGAAAACAGAGTATGTCTTTCTTCCAGAAGCTTCCTTCTTCCAGAAAACTCCACCCCTCAGTTTATGTGGGGGTGATGTCCTTCCCTTAGGAGGGGGCTTGAGTCAGCCAATCAGAGTCCTCTTAGTAGCCGTGTTTTAGCGTGTGATCCAATTGGCATCTTCTCTATAGTTTGACCCAGGAAAACAGACATACAGGGTCTCTCTTCCTCTTTGATAGTCAGCTGCAGGCAGGGGCCTAAGCACTTTGGCCTTCACCCTGTCCTCTATGAACATGAACAAATAAATATAGGGCTTTATGACTGTGCTGGTATAAAGAGAAATATATTAATATTACATATTAAAACTGTTTCTTTCAAGGAACTAAAGGTTTTTTGTTTGGGTTGTTTTGCTTTTCCTTCTGATTTTAAGAGCTGTTCACATATTTCCAGGGGCCCTCGAAGGTATTGTAAGGCCAAGGCCCCGGGCCTACTGTGCTTAAAGACCCGTTTGCAAGGAGGGTCTAAGTAGAGGCTACTTGTGATCATCTTCCATGCTCACCAGGAAGTCATCTCAGAGAATGACACTGGCCCACAGGAAGGAAAGACAAGATGAGCGAAGATTGCAGGTGGACGGGCA
>NW_022111310.1:13104499-13107575 GCF_000313985.2 Echinops telfairi
GTTTTCCGATGGTCTTAGGCAACTCCTGAGAAAGGGTTGTTTGACCCCCCCAAAGGGGTTGTGACCCACAGGTTGAGAACCGCTGCAGTAGAAAGAGCGGAGTGGCTGGAGAGGTGGGGCCAGGAGGGAAGTGGACAAGGGGAGTCAGAAAGAGTTTCAACACAGGCGTGACCAAGTCTGTGGCACATTTTGGAAAGTTAATTTTGGCTGCTGTGTGGACAACAGATTTGTGGGAAGGATCCTAGACTCCAGAACCTCTAGGTCGGGGCGGGGCAGGGCCTGGGGAATGGCCCTCTGGGATATTTCTGAAGTTGCGCGTCGCGTCGGGCTTGCAGGCCTGTGCATCGGCAGGCAGGGGAGGTAGGTGATGCAGGATACATTCTAGAGGAAACTGCACACACATCACCCTGAGGTTCCGAGCTTCTCTCACCCCCGCTGGCTGCCTCCCGGGGACTCCGCTCCGGGCCAATCTTACACCGTGTGTGGAGTCAAAGGAAGGCGCAGCATCAGCTTCTGACGACCATGTTCCATCCGGACCTTTCTAACCGAAGTACAATCGAGGGCAGATTGTCCAGTAGGCAAGATTAGCACAGGCTTACTGGTGCCTACTCATGGGGAGTGAACAGCTTCCCCACAGAAAAACACTGCAGGCTAGTAAGCAAGCACAAGCAGGCCTGCGCACACCTGGCTTTTGGGTACTCCAGTGGAACCAAATCTATTTTCATTCCCCTTCCCTTGGGGATACTCCGCCTCACGCTGCTTGCAGTTGCAGAGCAGTCAGTCCGGCACAGGGCGAATGTCGGGACTGTCGGGGCCGGGCACAGCGCTCAGAACCACTGGTTTGGGGCACTTCTCCAGCCCTCCCTCCTGCCCCCCGAGATTCCCTCGGTGGAACACAGGTTGCTCAGTCAAGGCTGTGCCCTGTGGAATCGTGGAGCCCTGGAATCCGCCTCCAGAACTGTGCCGCGTGGAGGGCAGGACTGGGGACAGGCTCTGGAGCTGGAATCCAGGGCTTTCTCTCAAACATGAGCTAGGAGGGATGGCGTTTCTCTAAGGAGCCTGTCTCATCCCTCTGCCGTTCAGCCACGCTCTGGGCAACTGGAGTCTTTGGGGACTGTGGGCATCGAATCTTAGATGGAAAATCAACCATCAACTAAAACGAAGCCCCTCAGACATCATCAGTCCTGTGGTTTAACCCCGGGATGAATATTAAAATCACCCCCATATTAGTAGGAAAATAAAACGGTTTAGTGACTTTGGAAACCAGTCTAGCCCTTCTTTGAAATGTGACAGTTGTCATATGACCCTGAACTTTCACTCCTAGGTGCAGACCAAAGAGAAACGAGACCAGATGCCCAGAAAAAACTTCTGCATGATCATCCAAGCATGTTCACATTCTATAAATCTGTTAATATCGATATGGACTGAGTGTTCATGATGAATTCCTACTGTGAATTCATAATACATATTCTTAAAGTCTAGGAACCAATGCAATCTATATATTATGAATTCACAATATGAATTCAAAATGCTCTAAAATTAAGTTCTAGTGGATTGCTGTGAAACGTAGTGTATCCTAAAACCCTAAGCTGCACAACTTTAAATTGGTGGATTGACTGGTGATTCATAGCTCAATAAGACAATTAAAAAATAACAAGAAGAGCTCTCCGTATCACCACTCTCCTGAGGGTGGCTGCTTTCCGTCTTCTCAGTGTCCTCTCCCAAGATTCTGAGGTCAAGAGAGTCTTGGCCAAGAACCCAAAGCTGAACCGGCTCATTCCCCAATGGGTTCCAAGGAAAGCTGGCCATAAGACCAGGTGGGACTCCACAGCAGCCACTGGGGCAGAACCAGGCTGTGCGCGTCTGTAAGGTGCTCCCTGCGTGATGGCATGCACGCAGCCTTGACCTAGGCTCACAGCTGGCGGGCAGGCTGAGTTTAAGACTTTGCTACCATCTGATCACTTGACCTTCCATTAGTGAAGAGCTGATTTCCTCCTTGGTTTTTATGCTTCCGCATTAAGAGCTGAACACATCATAAATAATATAAGGCCATTGGTTTGAACTGCAAAGAAAATAGCAAGAGACTTAAAAAATACCAATGCCCAGGCCCTCTCCGATCAGGATCTCTCTCCATCCAGGGTGCAGTTAGATTGGGGAAACGTCACTCCTCCACGGGGGCCTGAGGTGACCAGGGTCACCCAGCAAGCGATTGGCTGAGGCTGCGATGAAATGCCTGGGTACTCATTGGCCCAAGCGCCGCCCACCTGCTGCCTCTTCCCATCTGCCTCGGCTTCTATTTAAGGCTGCAAAAGTACTCAGAAGCAAACTCCCCAATCCCCCTCAGAACTCCACTGCCCGAGACGTCCTGGTGTGCACACCTCGTCTTCCCCACCAGCCAGGCCACGCTGCAGCTACTGAGCCTGCGCGTCTCTGGTTTTGAGTCCTCCCATGTGCGCGGTGTGAACCCCGCAGCCAGTGCGCCATCAATACTGGTTGGACTGAAGATAAAATAGCTGTCAGAGCATTCGAGAAGAAGCACTGTCTTTGCCCTCAAGGAGCTCCAGTGAAGAACCAAGTAGCAGGCAGTGTGCAGGGTAGGGCTGCGTAACCCACCCTGGGGAGGACCAACAGGAAAACCCGTTGTTTGAATTTGAAGTATACTTGAAGTAAACGTAAGATGCGCTGAAGGGGGAGAGAGTGAGCTCGGAATGGGATTGCCCTAGGCCTGGAGGGGACACTGCACATTGATTTGTGAACGACTACCTAACCCCAGTGCTCGCACAAACACGGAACTGCTTACTTTTCTAATTTTCATACTTGATTATTCACTTATTGGGAATTCATGTGTGTATTGTGAGGTGAAGGTTTACTCTTTTTTTTCTTAAATGAAGAGCACTCACTTGTCCCACTACCACCAAAGGACTCGTTCATCCTTGATATACAAACTCAAACCGTCACCTCTTAGAGGAGCCAGCCACTTTTCTGGGTGATCTCAGACCCACTGCCCACTCTTCTCCTGACCTGCTCTATTGCCAGAGGGAACCTGCCCTCTGGTTCCCAGGTAGTATGGCCAGGG
>NW_022111310.1:13108247-13111946 GCF_000313985.2 Echinops telfairi
CTAGAATTATAATTGCAGGCATTAAAAACGATTTATTAATCTGGGAGAATGTTTTCACGAGGAACATACTATTTCTCTCCAGTTAGTCAGACTTTTAAAATGCCCTTCAGTCAGGATTTTTAGGTTTTTTTCCATAAACGTATGACACACATCTTTATGCATTTCATTCCTCGGTATTTTTCAGTTTTGTCACCGTTAAAAGTGTGATTTCAATAGTTATTACATTTCTCCCATTTTTTCACTGCTGGATATGCGGAACTCCTGACTAGGATATTCTTGCCTCCCACTACTTTGCTAACCTCCCTCACTGGTTGGTGCTCTCTGGGATTTTACAAGCCCGGCCCAGGCTTTTTATGCCTTCCTTTCCAGTATCTACCCTTCCCTTTGCTCCCTTGGCTCCTGGCCTTGGTCAGCCCTCCAGAACGAGGCCGGCTGTGAACAGTGCCCCCGGTGCTATTTCTGAAGTTTGTAGATTACGTAGCCTTCCCCACGCCAAACATTCGTTTCTGACAAAGCTCCTCAGGTTAGAGAGTCCTCTTGCTCTTGGCTTACTGAGAAGACTGACAGATGGGCATGATTTATTCTGGGTGAGTCCCTAATTCTAAAGTGAACTTCACTGCCTTACTGAGTCTCAAAAGAAAAATGCACATACCTGTCCACAAACGTTGTTAGGTAGCAACAGCAAGCATGCCAGTCTGGTTATGGGGGAAATCACTTGTTGAAAAATTAGGTGACATTTCCCTGCCTACTTTTCTGGCATTCTCCCAAGACTCGATGGTTCAGCGCAGGCGACTGATGCCAACTCAGCACTGACGTGTGCCAAGTTTCTCCCTGCCCTGGGCCATTTTTCAGAACCTGCAGACTTGAACTGATTGTCAAACAATAAAATATTCCCGAACCATTCTTTCTCTTTTCGTGGTCTCCAATTTCTTCTCTTGGCTCTCTTCACCTTCTGTAGCTTGTAGGCTTCTTCACTGGAAGGATCCCTGGTGGTGCTGTTGAGTAAGAGTTGGACTGCTAACTCCGGGTTTGGCGGTTCAAACCCACAAACTGCTCTGAGGGAGAAAGATGAGGCTGTCTGCTCCCATAATGATGGATAGCCCTGGAAACCCTATATAGGGTCGTTGTGAGTCTGAATCTGCTCAATGGCCATGGGTGGTGGTCCTTGTTGAAAAGGGAAAGGCAGAACAAGTTGAGTAGCTCTGCCTCTCCATCCTGTTAATTTGGAGAATCGTCGTCAAGAATGATTAAATGGTTCATTTGTTTACTCCAACCAAACAGTAGTGTTTCTATGAAATTCTGAACCTCCTTTAAAAACTCTGTCCCCTCAGGGCAAGATAGGACAAAATAATAATTTATAAATTATCAAGGGTTCTTGAGGGAGGGGGAAAATGAGGACCTAATGGCGGGAGTTTAAGTGGAGAGGAAATGTTTTGAGAATGATGAGGGCAATGAATGTACAAATGTGCTTTACACAATTGATGTATGTATGGATTGTGATAAGAGTTGTATGAGCCCCTAATAAAATGATTAGAAAAAAAAACCAAACCCTGTCCCCTTCGTTTTTCTGTCATGTGCTCCACCTTCTACCATTAAAACTGCCGTTTAAAGTTGTGGCTTTATATGAAAGGTCTCTGGGCTACGCCTTCACAGACCAAGTGAAGAAGATCTTCTTTTTGAACCTTTCTAGGACATGTTTAGAAATCTTCATGTTCTAAAGACTAGACTACATGGCTGGTTAAAACCTAACTTAGCGGATCTCACAGGAACAATTCCCGCACAGGCTTTTCTTGCAAGGACCTTGTCACCTGCACGTTACTAACCTAGTTCTTCCTTGGGGAACAGAATTAAGGTTACAACAGCAGAAACTGTCGTGATTCTTCTACCTTTCAAGCAATCACACTGTCAACCAGACAGGTCAAGAAATAAGCAGATGGCCTACTTTGATCAGACTGTCAATGACCGCATGGCGAAGAAGTTCCCGCAGATGTTGTGTCATGCCTGTGGGTCAGCTTGAAATTGCTTCCAGGAAAACGCAATGGACACCTTCCCAATGTCCTGTCTGCATCGCTCATTGCCAGCCTGTCATGTGCTGCCTGTACTCAGAGGTACCCTTTTAGGAAGGGTCCCTCGACCCCAGGGTAGACTTTCTGAAGGCTGGAGCAGCTTCCTGCAGCCCACCCAGGAGCACACAGACCACAGATGTTCATAGCTGGTCAGACCGTTCAGAGAAGCCTGGTTCCTGTCCCTTTCAATGAACTACTAACCACAAGGTCAGGGATTCGCGTCCACCAGTCATTCTGAGGGAGAAAGATGAGGCTGTCTACTCCCATAAAGATTTAAAGTCTCAGAAAGCCAAAGAGGCAGCTCTACCCTGTCCTACAGGGTCTCTGTGAGTCAGACCCGACTCGAATCGATGGCACTGAGTGAATGTGAGTGAGTGAGTGAGTCCGAACTAAAACACAGGGAGCAAGTTGTTCACATCATTGCAACAGAGCATCAAGTGGGTTAGAGGTTGGCTGAGCCATTTATTTTATTGGTTTTTAGAATGTAAGGAGCCTGGAGTTCTAAGCAGCCTTGTCTGCTCACCACCACAGTGTGTTATGCAAATAGTACCACTTTCGACAAGCGGCAAGGAAAGGCAAATAATGAGAGACATCGCCGCCAGTCCACATCCAGTCTGCCAGCTTCAAACCTCCAATTGGACCTCCAATTGGGGCTCAGCCTATTCAAGTAGCATGTTTTGAACCAGGTGCGTTAATCATGCTCTCTTCTCACAGGTGAAAATAACAAGCTAGGGCAATGAATGTACAAATGTGCTTTACACAATCGATGTATGTATGGATTGTGATAAGAGCTGTATGAGCCCCTAATAAAATGATTAAAAAAGAAAAAATGAAAATAACAAGCTAAATTTTTAGTTCCCAGCAATGTGCCATCTATTAACTTATTTAACGCTTCAACAATCACTTAATGGGCAGTTATTAATAACCCAACTTCATAGATAAGGAAATAGGCGCAGAGAAGTTAGACGACTTAAAGTCACACAACTAGTTAAAGGCACAGCAGAAGGTGAATTCTAATAACTCTGTGCCAATTGCCAAGTGATAGCCAACCCCCGTCCCCATGCAGTTCTGCACTTTCACAAGGCTATCAAATTATTCTATTAAACTGTAATTCCTGGCATACATATGCTCAGTGTTTGCCCTCAAATGGATGGACTGACACAGTGGCTGCTTAAGAACAATTGTGAGGGTGGCACCGGACCGAGCAGTGCTTCATCCTGTGGGCACAGGGGCACTATGAGTTGGAAGGGACTCGGTGGCCCCCTACAACATGTCCAAGTGAGAGATGAGAGAAGGTGCTTCCCAGATGCTGTCACGTATTCCAAAGCTTTGATGTAGTAGAGAGGAAACAAGTGGGCCATTAGACCAACCTCTAACTCCACGTTTCTATGAAGCTCAGTGCAAGAACCCTTTGGGCAGAAGTATGCAGTGCAGATAGTTGCAAAACCATCCTTTTTCATAATGGGTTCAGAAAAAAATATATACCATCCTCTTCAAAGTATGATAGATTGACAATGTCAAGTCTATTAATTGGGATGGTTTCTTATTGTAATTGCATGGTTTTTTAAAAGCCTGAAGGTAAACAAGCGGCCATCTAGCTCAGAAGCAACAAAGCCCACATGGAAGAACATAT
>NW_022111310.1:13112746-13120873 GCF_000313985.2 Echinops telfairi
TTTTGAGAATGATGAGGGCAATGAATGTACAAATGCGTTTTACACAATTGATGTATGTATGGATTGTGATGAGTTGTATGAGCCCTAATAAAATGATTTTTTTAAATTGCGTGGTTTTATGGGGGAGGGGAAGACTAGAGAGAAAAGATGACCCTATCTCATTTTTCATGTCCAAAAAAGTCAAAATAAAGATTCTTTATGTAGATTAATTATCAGGATACATCCCCGATTTTATTATCTTTCAAAAAATTTCTAAGAAATCAACTCAGATCCTCTAATGGTGGAGTTAGCCCAGATGCCATATTATAAATCTATACTAGGTATACAAGGTCGGGGAGCTTCTGGATTGGCTCATGAGCTCCGTGGAGTTCAGGCAGGCTTCTTACACATTAATTCCACGTTTGAGGGGCCCTGCTAGTGGTGCGGGGTAAGTGTTGGGCTGCTAACTGCAAGGTCCGGGGCTCCTTGGGAGACAGTTGAAACTATTTGCTCCTGAAAAGATGTACAACCTTGACAACCCTAAATAGTTTCATTATGAGGAAAAACCAACTTGATGGCAGTGGGTTTTGTTTGGTTAGTTAACATTCCTGGCACAGGGTAGAATCACAGTATTTGTTAAGTGGATGCTATAGGACACTACATTCTAACTCTCCTTTGGTAATTTATCAAGTGTCTATTCAGGAGAGTTTCACTTTGGCCATGAATCCTTGCTCTTGACCATGCCCTTCTCATTGCCAAAAATTCAAATTGTTTCTTTCTTTTTAAACAGTTAAATCTTTAAATTTTTTTTACAAAAATGGCAGATACAAATATTTCAGAACCAAGATTCGGAAAGTCTTGATTCTGCAAAGGCAGAAAGATCATTGGGAATGACACACACACAAAAACATTTAAAAGAATTGGGAAGGGCATTTAGAGTTTATGAGATAGATAAGTATGAAAAACAACCTCTGGGAAAGTAAAAGGAAGTATAGGAAAGAGCTAGGAGGCAAAGGGCATTTATAGAAGTCTAAATAAAGGCATGTACATATGTAAGTATATTTATATATGAGGATATAAAAATAGATCTATGTTCATATATGTATAGATTTAGTATTAAGGTAGCAGATAGACATTAGGCCTCCACTCAAGTACTCCCTCAATGCAAGAATACTTTGTTCTATTAATCTGGCATTCCATGATGCTCACCTTCCCAACACAATTGCTGAAGACAAAGCGGGTGCATAAGCAAATAGGGTGAAGAAAGCTGATGGTGCCTGGCTATCAAAAGGTATAGCATCTGGGGTCTTAAAGGCTTGAATGTAAACAAGCGGCCATCTAGCTCAGAAGCAGCAAAGCCCACATGGAAGAAGCACACCAGCCTTTGTGATCACAAGGTGTCGAAGGGATCAGGTATCAGGCATCAAAGGAAAAAAAAAATCATATCATTGTGGGAGGGGGAGTGCAGAGTGGGGACCCAAAGCCCATCTGTAGGCAATTGGATATCCCCTTACGGAAGGGTCCCGGGGAGGTTACAAACCAGTCAGGGTACAGTGTAACAACGATGAAACATACTTTACTCTAGTTCCTAAATGCTTCCTCACCCCTCACCCCACTATCATGATCCCAATTCTGCCTCACGGGTCTGGCTAGACCAGAGGATGTACACTGGTACAGATAGGAACTGGAAATACAGGGAATCCAGAGTGGATGATCCCTTCAGGACCAGTGGTGAGAGTGGTGATACCAGGAGGGTGCGGGGAGGGTGGGGTGGAAAGAGGGAACCGATTGCAAGGATCTACATATAACCTCCTCCCTGGGGGACGGACAGCAGAAGAGTGGGTGAGGGGAGACGTCGGACGGTGCAAGAAGTGACAAAATAATAATTTATAAATTATCAAGGGCTCATGAGGGAGAGGGGAGTGGGGAGGGAGGGGAAAATGAGGAGCTGATGCCAGGGGCTTAAGCGGAGAGGAAATGTTTTGAGAATGATGAAGGCAATGAGTGTACAAATGTGCTTTACACAATAATGCATGTATGGATTGTGATAAGAGTTGTATGAGCCCCCAATAAAATGATTTTAAAAAGTAAAAAAGAAAAACCACCTCTGGATAAAGAGCACAACCTATTGGAAGACACGAGGCATTTTGCACAGGGAATAAAAGAATAGGCTTTGGATGAGAAATATTTGAATTGCCTTCTATCCTTGTCCACTTATCCTTTATTATTTGTTTTATTTGCACATAATCCCCATCATACAATCCCATCGTTCAATCGTGTCAAGAATTGTACCATCATTCTCGCTATCAATTTCAGAACATTATCAAGTCAATTCTGACTCACAGTGACCCTCTAGGACAGAGCAGAGCTGCCTGTGTGGTTTTCCGAAACTGTCCATCGCTACAAGAGTAGAAAGCCTCCTGTTTCTCCCTTGGCATTACCTATCATCTCTGCAAAACTGTCAAGTAATCCGCACCTTCGGGAGGAAGATGGGAGTCTTCCAGGGTCAGAGGTGGTGGGAGGGTCTCGGTCCTGTCTGAGCTAGAGTAGCTATGTGCCTCCCTCTTTGAGTCTGGGACTTTTCTCTGGTGAAATGCCTGTCACAATGACTCCCAGGGGTGGCTGTAAGCAGATTAAGCAGGACGTTGGAATATTTTATGCCAGAAAATCTAACTTCTCCTGAAGTGTTTTTGCCAAATTTGACAACAGCCTCCTCGTGTGTCTGGGTGTGTGCACTCCTGTATGCACATGCGCTGCCCTGAATCTCTGTGAACCTGTGAAAAGTGGCTTTGTAACTTTGTAATGAAACCTAGGATGTGTATCAGTTTCAAGATCTGAGCCCAGTGAGTGAATGCTTCATGAATTCAATTTTGCGGAGGTTCACGCCGGAGAGCTCAGTGCATTTTTTTTCTGCCTTAAAATAATCATGGGCCACACATACAAGTGCTCCTTCTAACGCTCACTCACCTCCAATGACTGTAACATGGCTTTGCCTTCTTGGCGTCTTACAAAGGCACCACTTCTCTCATTTCTGCCCACTCTTGCCTAACGGGAGTTACATTTTGTTTTCAAGGGGCGACAGTGTGAAAAGACTTGTCTGTAGCCAATGCTTCAAGAACATCCCCAAATACCATCCTTGGGAAGCCCCGAGAGATGGTTTGAAAAATGATCCTGGTCCCTGAGCTCAGCTGCTAGGGGGGCAAGACAACAGCTGAATTGCTGCTGATGCTGTTGGTGCCAGGAAGCGGGTCCTCACCCCTGGCAACCTTGGGAGTGACAGGATGAAGCAGTGCCCGGTCCCTGTCCATCTGCGTGACTATCGGTATGTCTGAGTGCATGGTTGTGTGTGTCCGCTCCTGTCCTCTGCATCTTGAAAGAGTCAGGGCAAGGCTTGAGCATAAGCTAGGAGTGTTAGCATCCCATCAGAAGACACCGTCTAACTCATGCGAATGGAGGAATTGAAAATAGTTGTCAATTTCAGAGTGAAGTTTGGGCTAGATAAATGCAATGCGCCATCTGGTCAGGGCAGGTTTTAGACATCCTCATCACACAAGATTTCAATGAGTGGGGAGTTGGAGCTGAAAACCGAGTGTGTGTTTCTGCGGTGGTGCGGACGAGGACTAATCTATGCTGGTATTCATGACTGCATAAGAATGTCAAGTGATCCTCTCTCTTCCCCAGTGTTTTCGGTTTTTCAGTAGCTCCTATCATAAACATCCCTGGAGGGCCTCTGAGGCCGTCGGAGCTCCGGGCCCAATTGTAAGGGCTCGCTCGAGACCCCGCCTTCATGACTAAGTCTTGGGGTGAGGCTGGTTGAGAGGGTAGCAGGGTACCACATCCTGCTTTTGAGTGGATGCTAAGCCATTCACCACGGCACACGAGGGGATGAGTCGGCAAGTTTCTGTGGATTTCTTACCGAACAAGCCTGCCGGGAAGTTCCTCTCTTTATTCTAACCCTTTTAGGGAATTGCCCATGTTGAAGCAGTTCGGGTCTTTTAAATTTTGTAGACATCCCCCAAATAAAACCATTGTCGAGTATGAGAATGCAGCTGCCATTGGAATCCAACGTTTTACCATTTTCTTCAAAACAACACATAAAATGCATCCTTCCCCGCTCAAATGCTGCTGGTAGGTGCCATCTAGTCTAGTCGGGTTCTACTCAGACTAACCATATGATTGAGGGGTTTCCAAGAGTTTGTGGGAAAATAATATGAACTTGCAACTCAAATTTTTCTTTTTTTGAAGCTCTCCAACATTGCCTGGTCCCACCCCATTATCACAATCATTCCTATGTTTAGCTGTCTGTGGAAATCCAGCTCATCGAGGACCTTCCTGTTTTTTGCTGACCATCTATCGTACCAAGATAGCGTCCTTCTCCGGGGCCCGATCCTTCCTGATCACATGTCCAAAGGACACGAGAGAAAGGCTTGCCATCTTTGCTTCTAAGGAGCATTCTGCCTACACTTCTTCCAAGACAGATGTTGGCTTTTCTGGCAGTCCATGTGTGTTTAATATTATCCACCAACATCATGCAAAGGCACCGCTTCTCTTTGCTCTTATTCCGTTGCCCAGCGTTTGCATGCGCGTGAGATGACTGAAGATACCATGGCTTGACTCAGGTGCACTTTCAGTCTTCAAAGTGCCACCTTTGTAGGTTTTTTGTTTTGTTTTTAAAGCAATTAAAAAAGATATTTTGCTACAGATTTGCCCAATGCCTGTCATTTGATTTCTTGACTTCTGCTTCTATGGGCATTGATTGTGGATCCAAATAAAATGATATCCCTCTTAACGTCAAGATTTTCTTCATCTATCACAATGCTATTTTTGGTTCAGCAATTGGACCTTTCTTTTATGCTACAATGTTTTCCATCACCAGTAAGTGATGCAAGTCTTTTTTATTTTAGCAAGCAAGAATGTATCATTTGCATATCTAAGTTGCTAATGAGTTTTCCTCCAACCCTGATGTCACATTTTCATCTAATCCATCTTGTCATATTATTTGTTCAACATACAGATTGACGAAGCCTGGCGAAAGGATATAAGCCTGGCACACACAGTTTCCTGGTTCTGATTGAACAACTGCCTCTTGGTCTATGTACAGGCTCCACACAAGCACACGCAGGAGTTCTGTCATAGCCATTCTTCACAAGGTGATTCATGATTTGTTACAATCACAGTTCAATGCCTTCCTGGAGTCAGTAAAATACAGGCAGACATCTTTGAGGTACCAATAATGGTAACTCTTAGCCCACGTCCTCTTCGGAATCTGGCTTGGATTTCTGGCATTCTCTGTCAATGTACTGCGCTGTAACCACTTTTGAATTATTTTCAGCAAGTTTTAATTTTTATTAATGATATTTGATCATTTCTGTATTGTTTAAACATCTTTTTTTGAAATGGACATACATGGATCTCTTCCAGTCAGCTGGCTAAGTAGCTGTTCTCCAAATTTGAAGAGCAGTAAGTTTTTCAGCACTGCATCCATCATGGAAAGATCTCAGTTGTACTCTGCCAATCCCTAGAGCAGTGGTTCTCAACCTGTGGGTCGAGACCCCTTTGGGAGTTGACCGACCCTTTCACATGGCTCGCCCAATTCATAACAGTAGCAAAAGTACAGTGATAAAGTAGCAACAAAAATAATGTTATGGTTGGGGGAGGACACCACAACATGAGGAACTGTAGGAAAGGGTCTTGGCATGAGGAAGGTTGAGAACCACTGCTCTCAAGCCTTGTTTTCACCCAGTGCCTTTAGTGCAGTTAAGACTTCTTTCATCATGTTCTTTTTAAAAAAATCATTTTATTGGGGTCTCGTACAGCTCTTACCACAATCCATTCATACATCCATTGTTTCAAGCACATGTGTACGTATGTTGCGATCATCATTCTCAAAACATTTTCTTTCTACTCGAGCCCTCCCTCATGGTATCAGCTCATTCCCTCCCTCCCCACTCCCTTATGAATCCTTGATAATTTATTAATCATTTTTTTCATGTCTTACACTGACCAATGTCTCCCTTCATCCACTTTTCTGTTGTCCGTCCCCTTGGGAGGGGGTTATATGTAGATCACTGTGATCTGTTCCCCCTTTCTCCCCCAACCTTCCCCTCCCCCTCCTGGTATCACTATTATTGGTCCTGAGCATCACATGCTATCTTAATCATGTTACTTCCTTAAATAGTTGAATGCTCACGTCTATTGATTGTGTCCAGTGACTGGGTATTCCTTCCACTTTGTGTGGATGCTTCCTGTGTCACGCAGTATTTTGCTCATAGAATCCTTCAATATTTCAACTCAAGGTTTGGAGTTTTTCTTCAGTTTTTCCAGCTTGCGAGGAAAACATCAAGGATGTTCTTCCCTTTCGGTCTCATCCCTTCAGATCTTTGCACGTTTCATCACAATGCTGTAGCTTGTCTTCTTGAACTACCCTTTGAAATCTTCTTTTCAGTTCTTTTACTTCCAAGCTATCTTCATCACTGAAGCTCTCTACTTTCAAGAGTAAGTGTTAGAGTCTCTTCTGACGTCCATTTTGTTCTTTTTCATCTTTCCTTGTCTTTTAAAAGTCTTTGTTTACTTCATGTATGACATCCTTGGTGTCACACCGCAGCCCACCTAGTCTTTGGTCATTAGTGTTCAATGTATTAAAGCTGTTCTTGCGATGGCCACTAAATTCAGGTAAGATATACTCAGGGTAATCCTTACTTCACCTTGAACTTGCATACCAGCAATTGGTGGTCTGATCTTGCTCTGATTGACATTGTTGAGCTTTTCCATGATTCTTTCCACAGATGCAGTCAACTTGATTCTTGCATATCCCATCCAGTGAGGTCCATATAATCACCATTTATGTTGTTGAAAAAGGTTTTTGCAATGACTAAATCATTGGTCTTGTAAAATCATCTTAATCTTGGTATCATTTCTGTTACCAGGGCCTATTTTCCAATTAGCAAACCAAAGTCAAACTCCCTGCCATCGAGTCAATGCCAACTCACAGCAACCCTGTAGGACAGAGTAGAACGACTCCTGGGAGTTTCCAAGACTAGATTTATAGGAGAAGAAATCCCTGTCTTTTTTCTGAGGAGCAGCTGGTGGTTTTGAACTATCGACCTTGCATTTAGCAGCCCAACTTGCAACCAGTACACAACTAGGGCTCCTCTTCCAAGGACCAGTCCTCTTTGTTTCCAAGTCTCATATTCCAGTCACCAGGAAGTACTAATGCCTCTTGGTTGTATGTTTGATCATTTTCAGGCTCCAGAGGAGATAAAAAATCTTCAATGTCTTCTTCTTTGGCATTAGTTGCTTATAGATAAATTTGAATGATGCTTGTGTTAATTGGACTTCCTTGTAGGCATTCCATGATCAAATGCACCAGGGAAATTCATGGCTGTCAGGGGTAGTTAAGAAGTCTGAGTGTAAAGTTCTCAATAAACTTCCAAATAAAGAAGAGAACATAGGTATTAAAAATCCATCCTTTTTCCTGGGCTATTCTTATACCGCCCATATCCCTTCCCTTTTAGATCTCCTGGGCTTGATGTCATGCTGACTTTTACCTGAAGTTTCATGCAGAATTGTGCTTTTTAGAAATGTTGAAATATCGACTCCTCCAAGCCTTCTCCCTCTTTACTTATTAGAAATGGTAAGATGACATGATTACTTAGGCTTCATCAGCATGGTCTTTTATGACAGAGCAGGACTCCAGATTAGGGTCTCCAGGTAGTTCACAGGAAATGAATTATAAGTGGTATTCAAATGAATGACCAAGTGCTGTGCTCATAGAGAAATGCAATTGAAACTGAAATGGCAGTTTTACCCATCAGATTAAGGAGCCCTGGTGGTACAGAGGAGTACACATTGGGCTGTTAATAGAAAGGTCAGGAGTTTGAACCCACCCACCCCTCCAAGGGAGAAAGAGGAGGCTCTCTCCTATAAAGAAAGACTCATAGCCTGGGAAACCCTAGGAGGAATTCTACTCTGACCTATAGGCTCACAGTGGCAGCTGTTTTATCGATCGGAGTAACACATGTAAAATAAAAAGTTGGCTGAGGTTATGAGCTTGCTGCCTGGGGTGGTTGAGGCGCTGGCACTATTACTGGTGCACGTGTGCACAGGGAAGACTGGCACTATTACTGGTGCACGTGTGCACAGGGAAGA
>NW_022111310.1:13120973-13136761 GCF_000313985.2 Echinops telfairi
TGGCACTATTACTGGTGCACGTGTGCACAGGGAAGACTGGCACTATTACTGGTGCACGTGTGCACAGGGAAGACTGGCACTATTACTGGTGCACATGTGCACAGGGAAGATGTGCACAGGTATGCTATCGTTTCAGGGAAACTTCATTAGGTATTATGAAATGAAATATGCACATACCTTTTGAAGCTGTGTCTTACTTCCAGGAGCTTACTTTACAGGTAGATTTGCTCAAGGAAACACACAGTATGTATCCAGATAATCGCAAAGTTGTAAGCTTCGAGAGCTCAAGCCGTCTAAGTGCACACTGATTCATGTGCTCATTGACATGGAGAGTAACTCCAGATGGACACAGGAGAAAACGCTAACAACGCTTGCCCCTGGGGAAAGCGAGGGGACCAGGGACTAAGAAGCTGGGGAGATGATGTAAATAGTTTTAATATCTTTGTGTGATTTTTTTACTACTGTCTATATTACCTATTGAAACAGCAGTTGTTAATTTGGGTCTGCTAATAAACTTTTCTCTGCCTTGTGTAAAACCACATCTTGAACTGGGAACAAAGGGGCTCTTTTTCCGATTCTCTAAACTTGTGTTGTGAGGGCACCAAGCGGAGCACATCCTCAGCAACTCCATCAACTCTGCTCCATGTCAATTCTGCCATCCGCAGCTTGAAAGACAGTCCATGTCCTGTTTGGCCAGTCATTCCTGATATCCTCAAACAGAAATACCATTTCTATGCCTCTTTTTATCTTCTCTCAAAAGAGCCCCCTGGTGCTTCTGCTCCGGACTCGCTCTCAGAGATGTGTCCCTCTATTGTGTTCATGGTCTTTCATCCGAGCGTTCCTTTGGAATGAACCCCTTTCCACGGCTAAACTTAGACCATCTAGCTCGACCCCCCAGCCTATGAGACAGCCATTTCTTGAGCTAGACTTAATTGAATCTCCTCCTCTGCCCCTGTCCACAGAAACATGCAAGGCCGGAAATCTCGAAATCCATTACGAGCTTGTCCAAGGTAGTATCCGACAGTGCAAAACACAATGCCACTGAATGCTCATGACAGCGAGATGCAGTTAAACTCCATTTGGGGGTGAGGGAAATGAGGCCCAAAGGTTAAGAAATTGGCCCAAATTCATGTGACGGCTATTGTTAGTTGTCATGGTGCCCATCGGCCCCAAGTGAGCAGAGAAAAAGTGTTTCCAAAGTTCGTCTGGGACTCAGGTGCCGAGGTCTGTCTTACTGGGTCCAGCCTCGTGACCCATTTGAACTTTCACTTACTAGCCCTGGGCTCAACCATTTGTACCACTAGGGCTTTGCCACATGGGTAGTAAGTGGCCAAAGTGGGGTTCCAACCACATGAAATTCCAAAGCTTATACATTTTATCCGATCATATAGTCAGTAGTCTATGCTGTGGACTCTGTGGTTTGTTTCTGATGTGCCAATTTCCATCCATTCCTCCACCACGGGTTCTGAGCTTGGCACAGTGTTCCTATGGGCTGTGCACGCACTCCATCTTTGAGCAGCGAAAGGCCACCAGTCCCTTGCTTTTGGACGGAGGAGCCAAGGAGAGGCATGATGCGTCTGCGAGAAACATTTAATGAAATGAAAGCCCGGCCTTGGTGGTGGGGTGGTAACATGCTGGGCTGCTAACCTCAAGGTCAGCAGTTCCAAACCACCAGCAGCTCTATGGGAGAAAGAGGAGGCTTTCTAGGCCCATAGAATTAATGTTGGGAGGTTCTGCCCTGTCCTAGAGGGTCGTGATGAATCAGAATCAACTCAATGGCAGTAAGTCACTGGACTTCAGACCTTGTTGCCCCAAGGGCCCAAGTGCAAAATCATGCTGATATGTCCATCCATTTTTTTTAACATATGCCTAATTTTAAAAAAAGACCTATAATGAGAATGAAAATTGAGCCATTAAAACAAGGACAAACATAACCCATGTAAGAAGCTGTACTTTTTCCAAAATGAGGTCCCGCCCCTGCCCATCTCAGACTCTCAGGAGGTGCTTGTAAGAATGCACTCTCGAACTGCTGCCCAGCCACTGAAATGGAACCTACAGTGCACAGTTTCATACGCTGTTCAGTAACTTGCCTCCCTAATTTTGAGATGTGAACCTATTTGTAGATTTATTGAGGATCTCTTCTTTTGGTGCATGACAATTACAAGTACATTTCGCCTTTTAGGTAGCAGCCCCACTGATGCTGTGAGGTTGATGCTGGGCAGTTGACTTCAAGGTTGGTGGTTCAAACCCACCAGTTGCTCCACAGAAGAAAGAGGAGCCTTTCTGCTCCCGTGAAAATTTCATCTGATAATGAAATCAGGGCCCCTGTGAGTGGAAATTAACTAGGATTTTACCTTTTAGGTACACCAAGGGCTTAACATACAATCACCGTTCCATATTCTAGACTTCAACAGCTCTTTGCTTTTCCTCTAGGGCTGTCCCCACAGGATGCCTCTGTGTCTGCCCTTTGCCCCTTAGAGGAAAATGAGGGAGACCAATCATGTCAGGCTTATTTCGGGTATTTGCCTGGTACTTTTAGGGGAAAAATAACAAGAGGCCAATCATTTCAGGCTTATTTTGGGTATTTGCCTGATACTTTTAAGGGGGGAAATAATGGAGGCAAATCATTTCAGGCTTATTTTGGGTATTTGCCTGGTACTTTTAGAGGGGAAATAAGGGAGGCCAATCATTGAAGCTTATTTCGGGTATTTGCCTGGTACTTTTAGAAGACTTGGTCAGTCAGAGAACTGACTCAGAGCCAAGCTTGAAAAATATTGATCCAAAGGAATCAATGTGGCTGCTCTGGGAGTTCTTTGATGAGCTCCAATTTGAAAAGACAAGCTTAAAGTCAAGGGCAACAGAAATCTCTATCAATCGTTTTGCTCAGAGCGGGAACCAGGCAGCTATAATCACTGACCTGGGAGGACGGTGTAATATTAATAGGCAAGAAAGACAAAGAGCCGCTCACTCCCCCACTGTCCTCATTCTATCTCCGCCACTAAGGAGAATCCTATCCAGCGGAGATGGTGGGCCAAGAAATGGAATAGGCAAGGGGGGTGGGGGTAGGGTCTAAAGGTCAATTGCTGGCCATGGCTTCAGGACTTCTGGTCCATAAAAATTATATCGATCAGAGGACACTATCATTTCATGCAGATGTTCTATGGGATCACAGAAAAATGAATGGATGATACAAGACCAGAGAGTACCCAAGTTCCAAAAAGTAATGAAGCGAATTCCATTACTTTTGGATTGATTTTGCTCGCAGATAAATGTCCAGATGAAATGATTAGCTTGTGAGCACATAGGAAACAACAGTGGCTCAATTAAAATACAGTGGTTCACTGGCCAATTAACAACCGCCCCCACTCCCCCATCTCTGTTCCTTTAAAAATGGGCCAGTTGTTGTGCAAGCAGGGTAAGCAGACAGCTGGTGCTGGCAATGAACAAGGGTTGAGACCAGAGGTGTGTGTGTGTGAGCATCTCTGGTGGGGATGTGCAGGGTCACTGGGCAGCAGGTGGGGTGGCGGGGAAGGGGGGCAGCACCACTAGAGCACAGGTTGTAGAAATGGTGGTGGAGGTGGTAAGGAGAAGGTTACTATATTGTGATGAGGTGGCTCTCCAGTTAGTAATGATTCCAGGGTAGTGACCTGCTCAAGATCAGCTCATGGAGGTGTGGATAGCTAAACGGTGGGATGATTAATGGCAGGAGCTGAGCACACAGGCTTGGGAGTCAGCGGCTGGAGTGTGCCCCTTACCAGCTCCATGACCGTGTGTGGGTGGCTTGGCTAAATCCACAGTCAGAGCTTCCCCATCTGCAGAACAAGGATACCATGCACTTCACAGAGCGGCCAGGAGGAGAATGAGGACCAGCAGAGTGCTCAGCACAGGATTTAGCTACGGGCAGCCATCTATTACCGTGGAAGAAACCATATGGGGGGCTTCCAACCACGCCGAGCTGGACAGTCCTCTCCCCGGCATGACAGTATGCTGCAAGTGAGGACGCGGTAGACACAGTGATTACTCAGACGCTGAAACTGTAGCTAGCCCAGCACAGTGGGCAATGTTCTATTCAAAATATGATGCCCCCAGACTGGAGAAGGTTGTTCAGGTACCTTGTGACTAGCCCAGAGATGAGGCAGCACTACATATGTTTCTGGTGAAGATACTTTCTTTAGAATGAATGTGGACTAATTCATTTGCTGAGCACCTACTGGATGGCAGACCCTGGAAAGCAGACGTAAGACAAAAAGAGCATACTGGAGGTGCACCCATGCTACAGGTTGAGAGAATCAAGGGCTGGCTTGAATGCAGACTAGTGCAGAAGTACCGGGGAGCAGAGCAGAGACAGTCACCCCGTTTCTGAGGTTAGGACAGCCAGAGTTCCTGGGAAAAGACTGAGGTGGGGCTCAAGGAGTGAGCACGACTTGCGTTAAAGCGTACGGAAGGCAGCATTGTCGATAGAGGGGCAGCTTTGCAAAGACACAGATATGAATCACAGCAGGATGGGTGTATGCCTTTAAACAGGAGGGCGCACCACTGTGTGTGGGGTGTGGAATGCAAGAGCAAGAGAACGACGAGCTTGGAGGAGTTCGAAAGGAAGGGCCTTGGACTTCATCCCATGGTGAAAGGGAGCCCAGCAGAGGTCAGGCATCAGACGGTCAATATCAGGTGGTAGGAACATGGCGACCCAAGTGGAGTCCTGGTGATGTCATGGTTACTCGGGCTGATCTGCAAGGTCAGCAGTTTGAAACCACCAGTCGCTCAGTGGGAGAAAGGGACAGTTTTACCCTGTCCCATAGGGTCTCTGCGTCAGCAGCAACTGCATGGCAGGGGGTAGACAGGCCACAGAACTACTCGTGGGAGTTTCCGAAACTGTTAACTTTGTATGGGTCTAGTCTTGAGTTTCCGAAACATCGCCCTAGTGACTGTGAGAAGAACGGGCTTTCCAGGATCAGTGTGTTTCAGGGAAACCAGTAAAGACAACTCTCAGCCAGAGGAAAGAGGCTCCCCTAAGCGCAATGTTGGGAAGGACAGAAAGGGCTCACACACACGCTGGAGAGGAGAGCAGAGCAGACCCAGGCATCGCTTGGAAAGGAGCGGCCAACGGGAGGAGTTGTGCACGTGGGTACACTCTTAACCTTGGGTGGAAAAGAGAGAATTCAGGTTCAAAAGTATATTTTTGTGAAAGATGATGAACTTTAATTTTTGACATGCGCAGTTTGAGGTTTACATGGGATACCCAGGTTGAAATGCCAGTTTAAAATATCAAGGTAGAAGCCTAGGGAAGAGGTAATGGTTTCTGAATCAACAGCACTATGAAGCCCGGGCAGGAGAAAGCCTAGGCAGCTGGTACTAAGGAAGGAAAGCCGTGGAAGGACTCCCTGGACACCATGCACATTTACTAGACAAACAGAAGACTATCACGAGGCCCGAAGAGCAAGTCAGAGGGATAGAGAACGAGATCTCACACAGGGCGGAGAAGCAATCGGGATGGGAGAAGAACAGGAAGCTGTGTGTGCGCCGTCACTGTTAAGCTCGCCAAGGAGAGACACACAAAGGAATGAAAAGTGTGCATTTCATTTGGAAACCAGGACCTAAGTACTGATTAGACTTCTTGGTGGCAGACAGCAGAATCCACTCAAGTTACTTTAAGCAGGAAGGCATTTATTAAAGGGTAACGGGCAGGATACATAACCTCCTGGCAGGCCACAGATACAGCTTGCGATGTCCTTCAGGCAGGAACGGCAGCAGCGGCCGCGGCAGGAGGAGCCAGCACCAACTCCACCGTCACTTATCTGCTCAGTACCTGCGACCAGGTGCTACAGCCGCCACCAGAGCTGCCTGCCTTCAGATGAACCAAATGCCTGCAAGAGGAGCTGCTGTCCCCAAGAGCAGCCTCATCCTAGCCTGATCTTGCTCCACGCCACCTAACAGAACGCTCAACCTGCAGACTTCCAAAAGCCAACACTCTCCTTGCCTGGATCATGCACAAACGATGCTTTGGTTGCAGCAGCCACGGATCAACAAAATGAAGGTGGAGTCAAAATAAACAAGAATCATCTTTATTCCTTGGACACGTTTGTAAAAATGTACCAATGAGATCGGGAAGATTCAGAACACCTTTATTTGTATGCAGCACATAGGCTAAAATGAAACACACCTGTAAACAAATAGCTTAGGAAGAAGTTAAAACTGCTAAGACTCCACTGTGCAAGGCACGAGGCAGATGCCTTCCTTCCGACTAGATTTGTGTGTGTGTGTGTGTGTTAACAACAACAACAAAAAGGATCAGATGTTAGCAATAAAATGCCTCTAAGAATATCAATACATTTTTTAAGGCTTAAATTGCAATGACACACATAAAAGCTCACTGATTTCACTTTTCTAGAAAATGGAAAATGTATCTTGGCTTATCTATTAAGAGGGGGAAAAACGTTTGACTCGTTCCTTGAAATGGGTTAAATAAATATTTGGGGACAAGTGTTACCCTAAAAGACAATCTAGTGGTTTCTACAAAGGAGACTGGTAACACCTATCTACAGAAGGCTTTGGCACAACGTCAGTAAAATCCTATCCACTTTGATTCATGAATGCATCTTGGATTACAGGTTGCTTTTGGAAAGAGGAAAATCTAGGATACATATCAGCCCCCCAATTCCATAAATTCTGACAGCAAGTATTCTGGAATTGCGCGAGTTAGCAGCACCAATCATTAAGGCATTTTTGAAAAATGATTCTGGTTGTTGAGCA
Organism: Echinops telfairi; assembly: GCF_000313985.2. Taxonomy (NCBI): domain Eukaryota; kingdom Metazoa; phylum Chordata; class Mammalia; order Afrosoricida; family Tenrecidae; genus Echinops; species Echinops telfairi. Next base: position 13,127,724 of record NW_022111310.1, read on the forward strand.
GCAACTTCTATCAAAACAAATGCTATGCAGCTGATGATCAGTACAATCATTAAGACTCATTACAAGAGGCTACACAGGACTAAGATATGTAACTCCAAGCCCCCATCTTTAAATAATAATCTCATAAATCGTGTACCTTAGTTTCTCAAAAACAGTACTCCTCTTTCAGAGAAACACATATTGTAGTTTCCTTTTGAGAAACGTGGATCAAATTGAATCTCCTCAGCATATAAAATCAAATGTTAATGAAATCACAGAATTTTAGAGTTGGGCAGGAGCTCAGGGCTCAGTTAGTCCACCCACTCTTTTTAAATGGGAAAAGTGGGCAACAAAGGGGAAATGACTTGCCCAGCGTCACACAATGGTGGATTGTGTGACTTGATCCCTTTGATATTATATGCTAAAGCTAAGCTATCTACCCAAGCTCTCTTGGTTTTATTTGGTCCCATTAATTAAATAACAAAGAAATATCAGGCACGTAACAATACAATAAACACAGACTGTGACTCCAATACTAAAATCAGAATATCAAAATGATTCCTGAGCCTTTAACTACCTTCAATGCATTCAGAGCGCAGTGAACAGTAAATTACAATTCCCTACCTTAGTTACGATCTGTCAAATGTTTACACTGACATGGAAAACAAATTTCAGACTCTTTTCCAAACACATGCATGCGATGCCAAGACATGTTTCATGGAATGGCATGGGGGTACGATGGAGAATGGACATTGGGATGCTTCAGTCTCTCAAAGGGCAGTCATGAGTTTATCTGGATGCACCGTGCTTGGCCTTCCTCCCAAGTTCTTCTGGTTCTGGCTGTGGACATACTCACAATGACTGCCATCTCCACCGGCCAGGGCTTTCCAGTGCGACCTGTCATCCTGCATGGATGGCCTGTGCAGTTTGCAGAGTGAATGGTTAGCGGGGCGGGGATGGGAGAAAACCGGAGAGGTGAGTGAGGGGAAATCAGCGCAATGACGTGGGTGGGCACAAGCACGGGCAGGGTGAATGGGCACAGTTGACGTGCGGGCATGAATGGCTTTCCAACTGTGTTTCTTAAGCGTCAGATCCTTTGTCAACTTCCAAGTGGAGAAAAAACTGCCTGTGGTTGTCTTCCTTTTTCTCAAAGGGCCAGGTGAAAGGTGAAAAGGTGTCTTTATCGCAGGACCTGTGTTTTTCACGCTAATGTGCACTGAGAACACATTAGCAACACCGGTCACACTCGAGTGGGGCCAATGAACTGTCTTTCATGGAACAGCGTAGACCATGCTTCTTGGGAAACAACTTGCCGTTGGGTTGCCTCCAACTCTTGGTAACACCTCCCCCGGCCCCCACCCGTGTCAAGAACTGGGCTCTAGGGGAGGTTTTCAATGGCTGATTTCTTCTAAGTAGATTGCCAGGCCTTTCTACCAAGGTACCTGGGTGCGAAGTAAGACGGCCAACCCCTCAGTTACCAGCGGAGTGCATCAAAGTGCTTGCAACCCCCCACGGCCTCCTTAAGCTCCGGACAGTTTGTTAAGATGTCAGATACTGGACACCGCCCCTCAGCAATGCTGATCCACTACATCTGGGGTGGGACCAAGAACTTCCATTTCTCATAAATCCCTGGGGGATGCTGATGCTGCCAGGAGGCAGAGGTGTCACAGAGGACCACGGCTCTGAGCTTTCCTCCAAACTCCCTTTGCGAAATGCTGGCTTCGTTATGCCCCAGAAAGACGCTGATGGGACAGACCAGCCCGCAGCCATCAATTTGAACCCGACTCACAGCCACCCTTTAGGACAGAGTGGAACTGCTCCTGTGGTGCGGTGCCAGACCTTGGACAGGTTGGTGGGAGCAGAAAGCCTATTCTTTCTCTTACAGAGATGCTGGCAGATTCAAACTGCTGACCATGCGGGGTAGCCTATACCCAGTTCAACTGCCAGGGCTCCTCCACGGGATTGAACGGTTTGTAAAAGGATGTTTCATAAAGATATCTCTTCTCTAAATCTCTTTCATTTCTCATGCCTGATCATACACTGGAAGGTTCCCCTGGGGGCAGGGAGCTAGAGGCTGGCAGTGAGGACCCATCACACCTTCCCTGGGGAGTAAGAGGAAGCAGCCTTGGACACCCTGTACAGTCGCTCCATGCCGTCTTGGGGGGCTGCCATGAGTCGGAATCAGCTCTATGCCAGGAGGCTGTGACAATAAACTGCTTTTGAAAATCAGAAATATTTGGATTTATTACACCAGCCGCCTCACTTACTCTAAACAGGCACAGTAAAACTCAGTATGTATGACAGTTAAACAGCTGCACTGTTTTCTTACATGACCCCCAGCTACCAAGGGCTAACTTCTCTCACTTGTCTTTCTCTAAGTGGACTTTCTTCCGTCCCTCCATTCTTTTTCCTGGTGCAAGCCAAGGGACCTCACCAAGAGACAATGTAGGGCGAACAATTCACCAGCTGTGTTTTAGCAAGACTTTCCACACATAAACATCAATGAATTCTGATCTAAACCTACACAAACCAAGAATTTGAAAGCTCTCAAGCCTAACTCCAAATGCAGTGTTACAGATGTCAGTTTATTTCCAAAGACTTCTAGCTGGTCAGGGGAGGGGCCGGTAAACTATAATAGCTTTGGGGTCACCTCCCACTGACCACCTGCTTTTGTAAGTAAATTTGATAGAAACAGAGTCACGTGCGTTTATTTGGATATTTTCTATGGCTGCTTTTAAGCTCCAGTGACAGAACTGAGATGTTCCACTGTGACCAAATGATTCTAATGTTGAATTAGAAGGCCTTGGACAGAGCATTGTGTCAACCCATGAGTTAGTAGAAAAAACCTACCACATGAAAACCCCCTTCCACATGACTCTGTGTGTGTGTGTAAGAGAGAGAGAGACTTAAAAACACTCACCACCACCACCCCAAGACTCAAACTTTATGGAAATGAATTCTACAGACAGGAAAACTATGTTAGAAGTCTGAGGTGCCATTCCTAATGCACAGACAACCAACCCAATCCAAGGTCAGGATTATTTCAGAAACTCGGTTCATAAAGCAGAACTGGCTGAGACTTTTCCCTTTCTGTGCAAGGCAGCAGTCTCAACCAGGAGAGTGCAACTGTCAAGAGCGGTTCTCAAGCAGAGGTCAAGGAGAACCTGGGCTTCCCAGGGGAGCAACCGTGTCAAAGGCTTGGCTCGGGGGGCTCCAGCACTTACCTTGTATTTGGAGAGTGAGGGTGCCACCGAGGCTGGCTGGTGTGGATATGAGGATGATACTGAGGCTAGAAATAAAACACCACACTTGGTTACTCAACGGCCGTTTCCTTTCAACAGCGTTCAAGTGCTTTCTCTCTGCCTGGCATTCACCTGCGGGGCGGAGGGGTGGTGAACAGAAGTGCTACCACTAAACCCTAGTTCGTGGGGTGAGCATTTCCAAGAACCAGTCAGATTCCCCCGCTGCCCAGAGGCTGGGGATGGAACGCAGCACCTGGTTCTGGGGAGCTGTCCTCAGAAGGAAGGGGAGAGCATTGGCCTCGCGAGGGGTTAGCTAGTATACCCGGGTGGGCAATGCGCACCGCTCCCAGAGACACAGGCAGAAAGTTCCAGAAAAGGGAGCGTGACATGGGATTTCCATTTCAGATACAACGTTTTGTCCTAGTTGGACACGACGCCAGCCAGCTTTAACAGCTACACGGGGACACCGATGAAGGTAGGAGGGCAGGGTGTGCGGGACATCTCTCCTCCCTGTGTCTGCAATAGAACTCACTTGCTAGCTTGTGGCCCAAAGCAAACTAGCAACATGGACGATGACGGCAAAAGTCTGGTGAACGGGAAGGGAGGGAGGGAGGAAGAAATGAGGGAGGGAAATAAGGCTGGTAGGCCAGTGGGAAGGGGAGGGGAGGGGAGGGAGGAAGGAGTCTATTTTCAGATGAGAAAATCGATCCTGATCTGTGTGACTCAGGGTGTGAACACAAATTCAGCCACGCTGGGCAGCGGGTTGCCTGTCCAATTCTGGCCTGCAGAGGGCAGCCGTCCAAGACCTTGCCCTAAACCATGGGGATTTTCAAGAGGAAACTTTCTATGGGGCAAATGAGGGGCCCCTGGGTGGTTCAGCACTCATCTGCCAACCAGATGGTTGGACGTCTGAGCATCTGACAGCCTTGGAAACCCCATTGAGCTGATCTACTCTACCCGGCTGGGTCACTGTAAAGCCACTGTGATTTGGGCTCGACCCATGGCAACAGGTTTGGGTTTTTCCGCTTTGACGTTGAAGTCATGACAGTCCTGCCACTGTCACTTTTGAAAGCAGGTCTTTCCTTCCTCTCCTGCTCCACCGGCCAATAAGCAGCAGCTTCCCCTCAGCTGCAGAGCCAGCAGCTAAGCACACTGCCCTCAAGTTCACTTCCGTTCACATGGCAACTGACCCTGGAGGACAGAGGTTTCCCAGGGCCTAATCTTGATGGCAGCGGACCACCACGGCTCTCTCCCCTAGAGAAGCGGGTGCGAGCCACTGACCTTTGGCTTAGCAGCCGAGAACTTCACCACTGTGCCACCTTGGTCGGGAAGCAGCAGGACAGTGACCTCGATGTTTCGACAGTGCCTGTCAGAAAGCTAAGTCCACAGTCTCCCAAAGGGCCGATGGCAGCAAACAGGAATCTGGGGGAAGTGGCTCCGCGGCAGCATTTGGGAGCGGGGCCAGGGCTGCAGTTCCTTCCAAGGGCGCAGACACCCAAAGGGACTCCCTGGTTGGCTTTGGTCGCCCAGCACAGAACGTGGCTCCACCAAGTGGGTCTCCAACTAGAGAGAATGACTCACCCAGAACTGGGTCCTCTACTCTAATTCCCATCTTCAAACTCAAGCACAGCAGTGGCGGGAGAAAGGTAGGTAGGGCATCGTATGCATAATGACCTGAAGGACATTCTGGAAGCTTCTCCAGCCTCCTTTGGTAACTTCTACCCAACTCTAAGCTTGCTGGTCGGTTCTGTTGAGTCAATTCCAACTCCTGGAACTACCGCTGTCAAGGAGAACTGCAAGGCTAACAGATGGTTCTTAACGGTGACAGTTCTGAGCCCCTAGAGGTAACTGGAAATGTATGTGGCATATGCCACGGTGCCTGCAGGTAGTTATCCTTAATGACAGGGCAGAGAAGAGGGAAGCCAAATGTCCTTGAATTCCAGGGACTGTTCCAAACAGGGAAGAGCTGTCCCTCCGCAAATGCCAATTGCATCCCCATTGAAGACACAGTGTCCATCAGTGGCCGTTGGCTAACCCCACTGCCAGCCGAGTGAGAGAAATGCAGCAGCATCCTTCTCTTGAAAACCCGTCCCAGCACCCCGGTGCTCGTACTCATCTGGCCGCTTCTCAGGACATCCTGGTCTCAGTCAATTGACTCGCAAAACTTGCCGAGAAGCACCGAGCCCCTAGAGGGACAAGTTACCGAGCAGCGGTGGTTGCCGAAGACACACCGAGAAGAACAACAATGTCTAGTTAGGTCATGGTGCTGTCGGATCGGACGTCGACAAACAGGCCCTCAGTGCTCGCCCTGAGCAGCGACAGGTGGGTGACACGAAAGCACCACTGTGAGGCTGGCCGGGAGAGGACAAGGCCAGTGCTGGGCTTCTCTGTTTTGTGGTAAGAAAACACTGTCCTCCTTCAAGCAGGATGACTCCCCAGCAGCTCTTGCCTTCCCCGTAACATCCACCCATTCCTAAAAATGCCCCAAGCGGGCACAATCGAGGGGTAAGAAGGCATGGTAGGTGGGAGGCCACACTTGGCGCTGGTGTGCTGATTGGCACGAAAACTCTATCGTGTTTACTTTTAGGAACGGGCGTCCATGCATCGAAGTCGACGTCACCATATTCTGACACATATCAATTTGGAAACCCCATAATGATGAGGTATGTGGGGATTCCATCTCCATTTACAGTAATAAAAGTCCAAGAAAGGGAGTCATTCGAAGGCAGCTTCTAAGTGATTCATCTTTTATGGGATAGTTCATCACTGGTGACATTAGAAACCAGGCTAGTGACAGGGCTCAAGAATCTGGGAGCGTAGTGTCCCTCAAACATTCAAACCCACCCCTATCTCGGAGATGCCACCAGAAATGGGGCCCTGCCTCTAGTCACAAACCGTGACAAGCAGGGAGGTGAAGTTCACATAAGTTCTGCGACCCAGCTTGGCTGCTGAGGGGGCTTTGAAACTTCAGGGATGGCCAATTCTATCCCTGCAGTTACTGGTCCCATCTCGCTGGGGTAAGGCCCAAGTAACGGTTATTTTCGAAAAGCTTATCAGATGGCTGTAATGGGCACTGGGCCTGAGGACCACTGGCACTGGTAATGTCTCCTGGAGAAGCGCAAAGAAGGCAGCTTGGCAGAGAAGCCGCTTCTCTGAGGACAGTTTGATGTCCAGATGGGAGGCGAAGGGATGCCGGTAGAAGAACATGTGCAAGGGAACGAGGCACGCCATTAGGGGGCAACGAAGATGCAGCTCCCCGAGAGCGGACATATGGACGAGGCTCACGAGGAACAAATGTGGAAGGTCACAGAGGTCATAGAGGACTCGGCATGGCTAGTGAGAGGCACCCACAGCTGTGGAAGAGGAAGGGCTTGATCCAAGTTGGTCTGTGGCAAAAGCACAGCAGTGCCACCTCGGAAAGCAAGCCATGCTGCTTCTGCAGGAATCTGGCCACGCTCAGTGCGCACACAGCGGGTTCTAGAAACCACTGCTCCAGAGAAGGAGCCAGGATGGCGTCCAGGTAGACTCACCTGTGTAGCGCTCCCGTGGTTAAACCAGAAAAGTATCAGAAATGGGAGTGTGAGTACAGACCCCACCACGGCGCACCAAACCTTGAGGGCCACGTAACCACACGGAGCAACTCATGAACAGAGAGGTCGACAGGGCCTGCCCCAATCAGAGCCAAACCGAGCTCCTCCCCTGCTGCCCCTAGAAGTGTGTGCCACTAGGAGAACACAAAACCTCCGGGTTGGGGAGAGGGGCCTGCCTGCCCTGCCCACACAGAAGCAAATGAAGAAGGAAAAAGAGAGAGCGAGGGACTAGACCCCATACTGGCACACCAAGCCCTGAGGACGAGGTCCCTGCACGGAGCTGCTAAGGCACAGAGAGGACTGTGGGGCCAGCAACAGCTCCAGACATGATGTCCCCTCGCTGGAGCATACTGTGACAGAGGACAATACTGGGGACACACGGTGGGGAGTGAGTCCAGTCTGAACCCCCCACAGCGGGGTGAACCAAGAAGGGAACATTACAGACCAGCAACGAGAGCAAAGCAAAGCCACAAAACCACTTAGGAGCCCCCCAAAGAGACTTCAGACTAGGAGGGGCAGTTCCTGGAGCCGCTCCCCCCTCTCCCCCCAGGACTGGTTGAGATATAGTCATAAAGGTCAGAGGACAGACCTGGAATTATGTGTGCTTTTTCATTTTGGGGTGGGGTTTTTTTTGCTAATTTTTTTCATTTCTTTTTTTTGGTCTTTTTATTCAGTCTTTTGTTTTGTCTCTGTTATTGCTGTTTTGTATATCTATATAAGATAGGCATAGGAGGCAAGCCTGAGGAGAAAGTAAAGGGACCGATGGTTCTGGAGGGACTTGGGGGGAGTGGGGGAAGGGAGCGGTTAGCAAACAACGCCATAGACGGGAACAACTAGGGAACTAAAATCAACAAGGAGGAAGTAGAGATCCTGCGGGTGGTGGAGCAACAGCAATCTAGCTTAGGAATTCCTAAGAGGCAGAAGTAGGGCAAGTGTGATGGTGGGTGGGGCAGGAGGAAGATAAAAGGAAACAGGAAAGATTTGGGAAGCAAAGCTATGGATAGAGGTATAAACATAGATTTACACTTATATAAATACATTAAATCATAAAAATAGAGGTACTGGCCTATATGCATATATTTATAGGGCAATACAGTGAGGAAATAGATGGGCTTTGGGCCTCTGCTCAAGCCATTCCTCAACTCAAGAACACTTTGTTCTAACAACCTGGCACTCTGTGATGCTCATCCTCCAGGACAATCACTGAAGACAAATGTGCATAAGCAAATGTGAAGAAAGTGGATGGTGCCAGGCTATCAAAAGATAGAGTGTCTGAGGTCTTAAAGGCTTGAAGATAAATAAGCAGCCATCTAGCTGAGAAGCAACAAGCCCACATGGATGGAGCACACCAGCCTGTGTGATCATGAGGTGTCAACGAAATCAGGTAACAGGCACCAGGAGACCCCAAACAAAACAAAATAAACATTTTGCTGAGAATGAGGAGGGTCGGAGCAGAGACCCCAAACCCATCTGTAGACAATAGGACATCCCTCACAGAAGGGTCACAAGGAAGGGACGAGTCAACCAGGGCACAGTATAGCACCAATGAAACACACAATATTCCTTTGGCTCCTTGAGGCTTCCTCACTCCACTCGACCATGACCCCAGTCCTGCCTTTCAGTTCTGCCTAGACAGGAGCATGTACATGGGTACAAATAAGAGCTCACGACACTCTGAATCCAGGTCAGATACACCCTCAGGAACAGAAATGGGAGTAGCAATACAAGGAGGGTAGGGGGAAGGAGGAGGGAGGAGAGAAAGAAGGAGGAACCGATCGCAACGATCAACACATAATTCCCCCCAGGAGAACGAACAACAGAAATGTGGGACAAGAGAGACAGTGGTCGGTGTAAGATTTGAAAATAATAATAATTTATAATTTATCACGGGTTATGGGGGTGGAAGGGGGCGGAGGGAGGAAAAAATGAGCAGCTGATACCAAGGGATCCCGTAGAAAGTAAATGGTTAGAAAATGATGATGGCAACATATGTACCAATATGCTCGACACAATTTATGTATGGATTGTTCTAAGAGCTGTAAGAGCCCCCAATAGAAGATATTTTAAAAGAAAGGTGGGAACCACTGCCCCAATGACACTCATGGCCAGTCCACTAGGACAAAGAAAGCATGGCTGTGGGGGGACGTGGGGTTCCCATGATTCAAGGACTTATGCTGGACTCAAAAAAGAAAGAATTTGTGGGTGGAGGATCTAATGGCTTAGATGC
>NW_022111310.1:13136861-13141912 GCF_000313985.2 Echinops telfairi
CCCCCAAGCATCTGTTCAGGGTGATGGAAAAAACTGGAAAAGGAAAATGGTGCTGGTTGAACAAGATGATGCAAACGGTGAATGTCACTGAAACGGTAATGCCAGTGTCGTTAGGAAGAGGGCTGATGTGGCAAGTGCTCTGCTACATATATATATTCCCCTCCAGGCACGGAGCATGGGGGGTGGGGGCAGGCACAGCCACCTTTCTTGCAAGACACATCAGCACTTTCCCCAGCCAGTGAGCAGTCCAAGAAGGGAGTTGAGGGAGGTAACATTTCCCAAACCACGACTAAGCTGAGCTCTCCGGGGGCACACCTCATGGGACGCATGCTCCTCAGGCCTTGAATACACTTTGACCACAAGCTGCCTCACTTGAATGCCCCTGAGAGCTTGAGTCCGATCTCCCTGACACCTAAGCTCAACCCCTGCTTCCTGCCTTGGGGTAAGTCTGAGAGACACACATGGTGCCAGACGATCCAGAAGCAGCAAGGGCCAGCCAGGGCGGCCCTTACTGTTGTCTCAAAACACCCAGACCACCAAACAGAGCTGGCGACTGTTTCTCCCAAATCGGAATGCCAGCAGCCCCCGGCCAATGTCGAAAACTGAGCACACAGCCAGAGAAGCGTTGCAGACAGAAATCTTAAAAAATACATAGTCTCACCTGGTAATTATGGACTTCAGGATTTGATTTAGAGCTACAAAACAAGAAGAAGAAGAGAATTAGATGCCATCAGTTGGAGAGTGGCATTATTGCTGCTGTATTTCATCACACAGGCTACTCCCGTGTGCTAGTGTCAGCGGTGTTGGGAACTTGCACGCACGGTTCCTCTTCCGTTATTGCTTGCTTAGTTGAACAAATACGCAGGGAATAGCACAGCAAGTTTCCTTCATACGCCAGAGCTCACACACAGCAACAGGGAGGTCATGGGGTATGAGGCTCTAGACGACAGTGTTTGTGTGGCACACAGGGAGCCCTTTTGCTTCCCTGAACCAAGTCATTATAGCTTCCCCCCCAGGTCTGCCATGACACTGCTGGATGGCTCACCACTCCCAGAAGGCCCACTGATACCCAGAGCTCCCTCTAGCTCAGTGGTTCTCAACAGGGGTTGCCTGATTCATAACAGTAGCAAAATGACAATGATGAAGTAGCAACAAAAATAACTTTATGGTTGGGGGGGGGGTTCACCACAACAAGAGGAACTGTATGAAAGGGTCGTGACATTAGGAAGGTTAAGAACCACTGCTCTAGCTGGAGGGAGACACCTACCACTAACCTTGGGGAGGGAACCAGACACAAGCACTGCTGCTCTGGACAATCCTGCCAACGATGTGGTCGCCCCTGTGGAATGCTCACCCCTGTGGCCTACTCCTCGAAACATCCCACCACACCAACCACGACCGGAGGCCTTGTCTCACAGATCGAGAAGCAGTTGCCTAGCACGGGCGTCAGGGTCACCTGGCTCGTTGACAGCACTGGGCTGAACCGGAGCCTCCATCCCCCCAATCCCAGAGCCTGAATGTTTCCCACTAAACCAAGTGGGCACTCAGAGAGCCCGAGGACGGGCTCGGGGCTCCTGATGCATGAACCACTCCAGAAAAACCTGGACAAGTGGGGGGCTGGTGTTGAACGTAGTGTGCTCAAAAACGCCAGCAGGGTTTCCACCAGGAAAGCCCCACACAAACAAGGCCACGCTCGCTGCGCTAGGGAGCTTGGGCAGGAGTGCTGGACTTGAAGGCTACAACGAGAGGGAAACACACCCTTGTTATGAGGAAGGCTTGGGGTTTACGTGGCCCTGTGTTCTCATGTTTCGAGAGGGCCACTTAGGCTTTGGGCCAGGCCCTCCCCTGGCTGGGCTGCCCCGGGCAGGCTAAGTGCACTCTGAGGTGCTTTCTCCTTGCGGCACCGCTGCAGCCCAGGGAGCAACGTCAGCAGCCTCACTCACCCCAAGATCCCACAGGCTGCAACGGAACAACTGTGAACCGTGGTCATTGGCTCCTTTGTTCCTAAAGGGTCTATTTGCTGGGACTCTTTTTTGAGGGGTGTAGAGCTTTTTTTAGTTTGTCTTGATTCCCAATCTATATAATCTCTACTAAGAGCTAAGAGGAAAATGGAATTGTAATAGGGATAAACCAACCAGCCAACCAAAGCAAACAAAAACTCACCTCCTCAGCCATCCAAGGAAAGATAATCTATAATGTATAAGCCTCTGAGAACTGAAAGCAAGACCCCCTGAGAGGCTGACGAAGGGGCAAATACCTTTAGCACATGATCTACTAGAGGGGTTCTGGAATGGGGCAGGCCTAAAAATAACTGCTCAAGAACCCTGAAACCATCTTCGACCCTCAGAAGGTAGGGGGGAACCAGCTCACAAGGACCCCCAAGCCCTTCCAAGGGACCCAGAGACAAGAGCCAGCATGGTGACGCCCGGCAGAACGGCAGTGCCAACACTCCGGGAGCAGAGACTCCAGGTGCAGCCTTCTTCAGCTGTGCAGGAGGCTGGTGTAGGCCTCTGGGCCATCCTGGCACCCAATTCTCCTTTCAAGACGCTAGGGTCCTGGAAGGTGCCTCGGGCTACCTGGGGCAGGAGGCAGGGGAGCAAGTAGGCATTGGATCCCCTATCCCCGCACAGTTTCATTCTCAGCAGTGTGGGGATCGGGATGCCAGTGTCTGTTTGATGTGTTGAACTTCTATGCAAAATTTCTTCCAGTGGGCAAATCAGAGGCTAAAAAGTTCAGAAAAAATACCTGTGGATGTTCCTGAAATGCTGTGTTTGCAAATGAGTTTCCAGGAGACCCCAAAAATAGCAGGCTAAATGTTCCAGAGACCTTTTCGAAGCACGAGTTGGGGCTGGGGGTGAGAAGACTGGCTCTTTCAGAGGAAGCAAGGTTCCATGTTAGGCAGGGCAGTGGTCTCACCTGAACGGCACAACAACAGCACTGCGGAGGTGGGAGCAACACAAATGCCTGGACCCCACCCCTGACTTTCTGGCTCAATTAGTGTGGGCTGAGGCCTCGCTGAGGGTCTTGTCACCGCTCACCAGGCAATACCAGCGCCCAGGCTGGGCCAGGAAGCCCCATGCAAGGGAAACCCTTGGCAAACTATGCCCCATGAGCAAAGTCTAGCTCACTGACTTTGGTTTGGGCGTGAGTTATCTTTTGTTAAGCTTCGCATCCCAAATTGGGTTTAGGTGTGCAGAGCTGATTCGTTTTCCACTCAACTGTTCGCACACCTTTTGTTTCACCTCCTCGATGGCTGTCCCCACAAGGTACCTTCACGCATCCACTGCCTCCCCGGGAATCCTTTTCCACTCCTCCTTCCTCCTTTCCTAACCCTTCTGAACTTCTGATCTCCGACAGTTGATTCTGCTGCGGTGTGTGTCCCCCACGAGTGTCAGCGTTCCTCGTACAGACCTTTCGGCTGTGTGACTCACAGGTGAGCCATGCGGGTGGGTACATTTCCACGTCTGAAGGGTCAGGACCCAAGGGCTAACGTCTCAGAGGTTCCGTCCACCTGTCAATAAGCCAGTTCTTAAAAAAAAAAGAACAATTCTGAGCTTTGTTTCCCATTTTTCTCCCACTCTGTCCAGCCCTTCCAATGTGGTTCCGTTCAGAGTGGTCGGTAGCCATGGCGGGTCACCAGTGGTCCTCTTGCTCTCAGAGTCAGGGGCACGGATGTGTGTCCGTTCTCGAGTCCTTGGGACGTTCCCACGAGTCTTCAGTTTCCAGCATTGCTCTTCCCTCCAGACAGGGAGAGACCAGTCACGGCACCTTCGATGGCTACTCCTGAGCTCTTAAGGCCCCACTCACTACTCAGGTAGATGAGCAGGATGTAAAGCCTGTCTTTGGACATTATATTAGGACAGTTGACACTGGTGTCCCCGGCGACGATGAGCCCCCAGGCCGAGTGACGGGTTCCCTTAAGGTGTCTGATGCTGAGAAGTTTGAATCGCTCTGCCCTGTGTGTCCCACCACCTCCGTGGATCTGTTTGCTAGAGGACTCCTTTTTGAACTTGAAGTCTTATTGGAACACACACCATTCGTGCATCTATGGCCCATGGTTGCTTTCATCGTGCGACAACAGAATTGTGTCCTTACAGCAAAGACAATATTCACAGAGCCTAACAGATTGTCAGTCTGGCCCTTTGCCAAAAAAGTTTGCTGGCACCACCTCTCCCACCCCTATGCTAGGGCAGTCCGTTCTTTTTCTGGGATTTTCAGTAACAGCGCTTCCTGTCTCCTACATGGATGAGTACGACCACGATCCTGTCTCCTGCTCCTGCAAGGACGCGTACAACGATAAAACCTACAGCATGTGTTCAGGAGCGTGGCTTGGGTCTCCCGTGGCTGTCTGCAATGCCATGGGCACCCGCTGCTGGGCGGCCTCCTATCACCACCATCACCACCGCAACCAAAACAAAGTGCCAAGCTACTCAGAGAGCAGCTGCGTTGTTTCAGTTTGAAACTGTCGTGGAACCTTCTTCTGTGTACTTGTGGAAAGCCAAGGGGATGGCATAGCCAGGCAGCAGGGGGAGACATGACCAGGTGACTTCTGTAATTTAATTGTCTTGGGGGAAGTCAACATTATAAATAAATACAATAATTAGAGAGAGGCGCTGTACTGCAGCGTCTGGGGCACTTACCAGAGCTGAGCCGCAATCACGGGGTTGCTTGCTTTAAAGGAAAAAAATTAAGAAAGTTGTGATATCTTTGAGAGAAAGCATGACTTTTGTTTTTAACTTAACCTTTTTGTTGTTGAAAATATAACCAGCTAAACATACAGCAATTCAACTATCGCTGCTCAAGCTGGTCAGTGATGCGGGGTCTCCTCTTCACGCTGTGTGGCCGTTCCCCTCCCTCTCCCGCACTGCTCTCCCCCATAGACATAAACCCACTGACCTCGACAGTGCCTTTCTAGCTCTTTTTTTAATTTAAATCATTTTATTGGGGCTCATACAACTCATCACAATCCATCCATCCATCCATCCATCCATCGTGTCAAGCACATTGGTACATTTGTTACCCTCATCATTCTTAAAACATTTGCTTTCTGC
>NW_022111310.1:13142729-13143857 GCF_000313985.2 Echinops telfairi
AACTCCGCAAATATTCACGGAGCATATGCTTGGGCCAGGGGCTCTTGGGGTGCAGACAAGAGACTGCAGTCCTTGCTCTGAAGGAGCACACAGTCGAGAAGTAGACACTGAGACCACAGCACGTGAAAGTGAAAACCACGTTAGTGATAAGGGTCACTAAACCAGGATGAGTCTGGTGGTCCAGGAGCTTGGAGCAGTTCCTGCCGAGTGGGGCAGGGGTGTGAGTTTGTGTGGAAAGGGGCCACTGAATGAGGGAGGGCTTATTTATCTCTACTTAATGTTGTTCTAAAAAGGAGGAGGCAGGGGAAATCCTTTGAAGCTTCACAAAGATGCTAGAACTTGGGCAGGGAAAACGTCAATACAATAAAGGGGAAGTGGATGGAGATCAGGTCGGAAAGGGAGAGGGAGCCCCAGGACCTTGGGCTGCAAGAGATCTACAGTCATCCTGGTCTCACGGCGGGGGTGGGGGGGGCAGTGTCCTCCTTTTTTGACCTGCACACACCTCTAGGGGCTGGGAACTCACTAGTATCTTAAGACAGCTTTTCTTATCTCCTGACCACCCTATTAGAACTTTCTCCCCATGTACAGGGTAGTTTCTGGATCACTGACCTAGCGAACCACATGCATAAGTAGAGAGAGTTACCCTATTGTGTGTTGGGGGGGGGGGGGCGGCAACAGCCACTTCTCCTGCCCCATCTCTTCCAGTTCCTACCACCACGCCTTCCCTGTCCCAGCTCAGCGCCTCCTCATCCACCCACGCTCAGAGCCTCCTCATCCACCCATGCCCTGCTCTGGCTACACTCCCACCCACTGGCCTGTCTGTAAGGTGGTACAAGCAGTCCTAGGCTCTGGACATTTTTCTCTGCACAAGGGCCGTGGAGTGGCTACAGAGACACTCAGGCTGCCGGGGTCTGTGATACCGATTCATAGGGAAGAACCCAGGCTGCTGTCTCTGGAGAAGCAAGACTATGTATAGGTCCCAAAGAGACCGAATGAACTCCTGAGACATTAAGCAGGGGGAGGGTGGAGTACGGAATGACCACTGTGAATAAAACAAGCGCAAGGAGAGGATGAGGCAGGTTGCAAGTCCAGGGCCCGGCCCTGCAGAGGTCACAGAGAAGGGTGGAG
>NW_022111310.1:13144637-13150975 GCF_000313985.2 Echinops telfairi
GACAGGGGCAGGGATGGGAGAGACTTCGGGGAGCAGGCTAGCCACAGGCCTGCCTCCCACCGAGGGGCCCCGGGCTGACAGAAGCACTGCGGAAGCGAGGAAACGGGACTTCCCAGGCGACGGCGCTGAGCTCCCAGGGGCTCAACTCAGTCATAACGCCAAGTTCAAGGCGGAAAGAAAAACACCCAACCTTTGAACGTGGAATGTCTCCGGGATGGGTAGCGTTTACTGGGCTTCCTTTCAAAGGTGCTGGTTCTTCGTAACCTGGACCCATGTGTGGCTTGATACTCTGTCCGTCCACTGGAAAGCAAGCATTGTATTCCACGTTATGTCATGTTAGCGGGATCAGAACATCATACATACTTAGGAGGACATTTATCTTTAAGCACCCCAATGGAAATGCCTGTCCATCTGACACTTGCTTGGTAAAGGTACGAAGCAAACGTAGCCTTCCATTGTGGAAGAGAAGGGTCCCGGTGGCATAGTGGGTTATTCACAGGGTTGGTAACCACAAGGTCAGCAGTTCGAAACCGCCAGCTGCTGCATGGCAGAAAGGTCAGGCTTTCGACTCCCACCAAGAGTTACAGTCTTGCAGTCCTACTCTGTCCTCTGGGTCCGTACGAGTCAGCACTGACTGGATGGCAGGGAGTTCTATTCTGAACAAAATCCTCTCTGCCACTTCTACGCTACCTTATCTCAGTGGCCAGCACAGTCCCTGGGTGGCACAAACAGTTAAGCACTGGACTACTAACCCAACGGTGGGTGGTTCAAACCCACCCAGAGGCATCTGGAAAGTAAGACCTGGCCTTCTACTTCCAAGATCCCAGCCTTGAACACCTTGTTGGACCCAGTTCAACGACATGCCCGCAGGGCCACCCAGAATCAGAAGGGACAGGGCAGCAACTGGCAACCACAAGGACAGGTCTCCCAAAGGACGAGACCAGTAATTCTAGGACCAGAAACTTGGCTGCACGAACAAGCAGTGAGGAGTGCCTGGGACACTTGGCTATGAAATGATTAGTGCATAAAAGAACTTTTTATAGAAAACACTCCACACACATCTAACTCATCTTTTAAAAGGCTGTTATCAACGGCCACTGAACCAAACCCTGACTTTCTTTGTGATGCCCAGGGAAATACTGCTTATGTACGAAGGTTTCCTGGCTTTGACCAAACCTGGCATCCAGATGCAGCTCCTTGGGGGCATCCGTCTTACCCCTGCCACCCATGGTTCATGATCCAGCAGGAGTCACACTTGCCACCTGCTCTGAGTTCTACCTGCCCCAGGAGGCAACCTCCTGGCTATCTCCACCCCCTGGTCCTCTTCCTTCTCCTCGAAGCACAGAAGAGAGCCTCCTGGGCCACACCCAGGGCGCGTTTCCTCCCAGGATGGGAAAACCTGCTTGCCTACCACTGCTTGCCGCCCTCCTCACACCAGCCTGGGTACCATCAGCACCCTGAGCAACATCCTGGCTAACCTTTGTAGCCCACAGCTCCCAGCCTCTCCAGAGCCCTCCATGGGGTCCAGGGACTCCAATACTTTCTCCAAACGGACACGGCCTTTGTTTCCCCATGGAGCGCTTAAAGATACATTCAAACAGAACATTTCTTTACACAGAAGCGCACAGCCGTCTCCTTACACAGGATATACATGGAAAGGAGCAACCCTCTTGGCGTTTGAAACCAGCTCGGTTCACTGATGTGCCGTGTGTGGGCGGAAGCTAGGAGACCATGTCAAATCTCGAGCTCATACCAGCTGCTCTCAGAACCCAGAGGGCACCTCACGTACCCATCCCGGGGCAAGTCTGAAATGCACGTCCCCAGGCTCTAGACACCTGCACACACACCCCCACCCCCCGAATCAGGTTACCTAGGTCCGAGAGGAGGTCGTACGACCTCATCGCCAACAAACAGCAGGGAGTTCACAGGCATGTGTTTGAGAAACATGGTCTTAGGATCAGCATGCATGATTGCTAATCATGAATCAGACGCCACCCAACCTGTCTGCAGGGTCTCTTCCCCCGTCAAGCACTGGGTTAGACCTGTGCATCGACACCTGCTCTTACTGTTCCTCATGACCAAACTCCTCGACCGGGCACCCAGCAACACGGCACCGATCAGAAGAGAGGAGCCAGGCCTGGGTGTAAAGCTCACCTCATCCCTTCCTGGCTGTGTGACTTTGGGCACGAGATTCCTTGTCTGTCAAATGGTGATAGAGAGCCGGCTTTGTTGCTAGGTGGCTTTGAGGATTAGGGGTGTGAACATGAGAATCTCTAACACATCCCTGACTTGACACGAAGATGCAACGTGCTGTCGTCCCACGGCCCAACGTGGGTGCTAGGCTCGACACCCGAAAGGTGGCTAACGGGACTGAAGAGTTAGAGCTTAACTCGCATTTTACTTTGATGAATGTATATTTAAATGCATCCTTAAACAGCCACAGGTGGCCACCATGTTGAACAGCTGTTAGCTGTTGTCATGGCAACTCCACGCACACTGTAACAAAAGAAGCCATGCTGGGTTGGACCATTGTCATCCACACAGTTTCCATCACGGGCTGATATTCCGGAGCAGACCGCCACCACACCTCTGCTTCTGGTCCCGGCTGGCCAAGAAACTCCAAAGACACTTATCCGGCACCAGGGCAACACTCATCAGCAGCCAATGGCAGACAGATGGTGGCCACATTGAAGGACTCCGACCCAGGACCCCCAGGGAAGGCAGGAATCCAATCACTGAGCCACCAATGCCCTGTCTCGTTGGATAGCATAACACTGGCTCCACAGCAGGCGCTGCTAACTTTGTACCAATGAGGCTACGGAGGTCAAAGCCCTGCAGGTGAGATCTCAGAAGAGAAGGCTGCATGGGATGTCAAACCCAGATACAAGGGTGCTGCCGCAGGAAAACACCACCAATCACCGCTCTGGGAAAGAAGCGTCCCCCGTTGCAGAGCCGGCACCTACCTGAACCGGAAGCGGGATCCCAGCCTGATGAACTCCGATCGGCTGGACCTGCTGTTCCCGGGCGTCCGCAGCCTGAAGAAGGCGTGGTGTTCGATGGCGCACTTCCAGAGGTGCTTGCAGGTCCTGGCGCTGTCTAACCGGAACACAAACGTGTGCTCTTGCCCTCGGCCCTGAAACAGGAAACACAGGCCCTCGTTGGCGTGACCGCAACATCGCCAGGGCATGCCTGGCCCCAGCACGGCGTGGCAAGGCCTACCTGATCGTCGTCCTCCACCACGACGATCGTCAACTTGCTCTTTTTAAGATCCATTTTGGTAATTTTAGGCCTGGTCAGAGAAAACAACATTTTAAAAAGGGCATTCTGCGGCAACACTGTCTATACATCCAACAGCTGGCTCCTTTCTACTTTATACAGTTAAGATTTGTCTTTAAAAAAAATCATTCATTCATTTAGATGAATAGAGATCCCTCGGAAATTCTCAGACACCCCCATAGGTACAACCGTGCGATGTGTTTTAAATTCGGGGGTGGCAAACCTCCCTCAAAAATCATCCACCACATAAAATTCCACCACACATAGGAGAAAGACATTTTTAATATCAGACAAAACTAAATTACCAAAAGAATAAGCCTATTTTGTTAGCTCCTTCAAAGATTAATATGCCTGTCGGCGTCAGTCCAAGAGAATATTCACAGCCATCTTTTCCCTACAAACAAACGAAGCGACAGTCGGTAGAGGGTTCTGACAGGGGGTCACCGAGCAGAATGCAACACAGTTTCCTCACCATGCTACTTTGCTTGCACATTGGTTACACATCCTTCCCCCGTAAAACAAAGTGAGATTACCGAGACACACGGCTCTTACCCTGACAATGTGCATGTCGACCCCATACATTTCCAGCCACTTCGCTTTGTTCAGATAGGAGAGTTCCGCCTGCGCAGGGCTCTTTCCCCTTCGAGAAACCAACGGGATACAATGTCAAGGGCAGCGCACCCCCCCACAGAGTGCTGAAGGGCTCCGCGGGACTATGGGGTCTGTGTCACAGTTAAGAGGGGCGAGGGACCTCGTGGGAAGGGAACCCCCACAGGCCTCCAACAACCTGCTGCTCGTGTTGTTGAGGGAGACCACAGAACAGAGCTTCATTCACAGAGGATCCGTGAACAGGACGGAAGAGCTTTTCTCATGTAGATACACGCATGGCAAGCAGGAACAAAAGGAGCAGGAAGGACACACAACAGAATGTTATCAGGGCTTCTTTCTGTGTGTGTGTGGTATGCAGGGGGAGTGGAAGGACTATGTCCACACACTTCCATATTGCTTCCATTTTATTTAAAAAGAGAGAGAGAGAAAGGATGCTCTGAACTGGTCACTTTTCCACTGCAATGACCAAGTCATGTGAATTCTTCAGTGACCAGGTGAGAGAAGGAAACTGCTCAGTTCCAGACAACGGGCAGTGCTGGGGGACGAGACTGGTAGGCGGAAAGGCTAGTGTGGAGAGGGTGCGTGAAGAGGAAGTGCTAGCTGTGGGGCCGGCCCAGCACAGATGTACAGGACTTGGGTGACGAGGGCCTGGGGACATAAAGCAAAGAGAGAAATGACCAGCTGGCCTGAGTCTGACTTGGATCATCTTTTCTGAAACAGACCCATGCACACAGACTCACACATAGATGACCCCTACACGGGGAACTATTTCTTAAAGGTCTGAACCGGAGACACCGGTGAACAGGGACAGGTGGTGCCACACCTGCGGGGGAAGGGAGCAGTTGAGGTGGCAACCAGTGGTTCTGAGCACTGAGGACCAGGAAAGGGTGCTCTTTCAGAGGGAGAAAAGAGCGAGGCCTGGTTTTTCCGCGGTATCTGTGACGAGAGAGCGGGCAGGTGGGCTGTGGGGACTGAAACAGGGCCGAAGTAGAGGCGAGCGAGAGAGCTGGGGCTGCGGCGAGTCAGGGGTGAAGAGGAGGTGCTGACAAATACTGATGGAGACAAAGTAAACATATCTAGGTACCTGCACTCTTTCCATCTCTGGAAGATATCAAATTCCATGGCCTCAGTCTGATTTGGAATAAACCGAAACTCAGACACCAGCTCCGGGCTGTGTTCTGGAAGCTCACACTCGCCAAGCTCTGCTGCAAGATTCATAAAAGGGAGAAAAACAGGGAGACATTGAGAGCTTTCCGTGCCAACTACAACTGGCTCCAGAGGCAGTCTGCACCCCTAAGGCATCACTCTCTTCTGCCAAGAAGCCGCTGCTCCGGCTGAGCGCCCGTGCGCACACTCTGAATCCCCCCAGCAGCCCTGCAAAGCCCTCTCCGTGGGGCGATACACCGGCACCTTGGTTATTACTGCTTTTCTCTCCCACCTGCTTCTCCTACCCTGTGAGGCGCCCATTACACATTTTCCCCAGGAAGTGGTGGAGCCCTGCATTGGCAATAACTGGCAATGAAGACCTGCCCAGAAGCATCCCTCCCCCTTACCGAACAAGGCTCTCTTTAAGTCAGAGTAGCACTTCAGGGCCCGAGGTGCTGGAGGACCAATCAAGGAGTGGATACACACAGAATCTGGGGCCCACACTAAGAGAGGAGGAGGGGGAGCGAGGAGGGGGCGGGAGTGCAGCAGGAGCTACTGCAGCAGCTCAGACAGAACCAAGGGAGCCGGGCAGAGGAGAGGAGCAGTCACGTGAGCCAGACCAGCACCAAACCCAAACTGCACTGCATAGTCCTTGCTTCTGCCGAGTGCCCCACAGAAGAGCCCCTACAGGACAGAGAAGAACTGCCCCACGGGGTCTTCAAGGCTGCGATCTGAACAGAACACGGCCTCCTCTTTCTCCCGAGCAGCAGGTGGCCGGCTCACGCCTTGGTGAGCAGCCGAGCGCTTCACCACAGCACCACCTCCTCAAGGAATCGGCCAAAGGCCACCTGGTGCTGTGCTCCTCAAATTGTGGTCCACAGACCAACAGCATCCACACCGCCTGGAAGCGTGCAGCACCTCAGGCTGCAGCCCAGCCCGACTGAACCACAACTGCCTCTACCCAGGTGGCCAGGTGACTGGTACCCGCATTACAGTTGGAGAAAGACTGGCCTATAACTGTGATTTTCAAACTTGGGTATGCATCAACATCACCAGGAGCTTCTCCCCGACCCCCTGACCCCCCAAGCATTTGGGGTTCCCCAAGTCTGGAGTGAAGCCTGAGGCACCGTGTTTCTAATGTGTGCCCAGACACCACTCAAACAGTTGCAACACCCTGCCTCACACACCCAATCCCACCAGCGACCAGCCAGCTTGGTGTGCAAGAGAAGCAGATTAAACGTCCCCGGCCACACAAGGCAGGCGACGGCACCAAATTCAGGAGGGCCGTGAGAGGCTGGATCAGGCAG
>NW_022111310.1:13151392-13162122 GCF_000313985.2 Echinops telfairi
GGCAGCGGAGGACGAGGCTGGATGCACTGCACCTGATGTCATCATGCGACGGGAGCGAACGTCAGACAGTGACAAGGCTCCTCTGCGGGGTTCAGACCAGGCCAGGGGCTTGGCGTCCCTTCTCAACACGGCTGCATGACAACAGGCCTGAGTGATGCCCGGTACTCCGTGTGTGAGAGAGCAGGGCCTGCCTTCCAGGAACCTGCTGGCCTTGGGCTGTTCCCTCCGCTTCCACAACAGGGAGGCTGCAGAGCATGAAGGAAGGAGCTCAGAGCCAGTAGGGCTTAAACCCAACCTTATCACAGACTGTCTGCGTGACCGGAGGCAAGTCGAAGTTCAATCGGGAGCAGGGACGAGCAAGCGCGATTGTCCCATTCTCCCTCTCCCCCTTCCTTTTTCTTCTCTTGACCTCCCTCCATGCTAGTTTTCAAACATACCATACATTTAGTTCCCCTAAGAGCAGGGTGCCATATCACACAACTCCCAAGGCACCAATAATGCAAAGCAACCAGAGCAAGAGGTGTCTTCAAGACCTGAGCCTCGGCGGGAGCACCACCTTGTGAGTTAGACAAGCCATGCAGGTGGCCAAGCGAGCCTTAGAGGCAGAGGCCAGCTGGCTTGGATATGGCTGAACCGGAAGGCATGCTATACAGTGTTTACTGAGGGTACATGTGTGGCGTGGGACACGGAGGGGCAGTGTAACGGGAGCTTCTCCAGTTGCGTGTCTAAGTCTTTCTATATGTGTCTGATATAATAAGTGTGTCCTTGAACTATAGGAATTCATAGTTGCTGTTTGAATGGGTAATTCTCAAAGAAAGGATCACAGACCTGACCTCGTTTTTGTCTGCGTGGCCTCTGGCAAATGGGTCTACTAAAGTATGGGGATGCCCCAGGACACGGGGAGGGGGGGGCCCTGTGATGGGAGTGGCGTGGAAAACATGGGGGCCTCAATCTGAAACCATTGCGGGCGGCACACAAGCTTATAGTACTGCTCCAGCAGCCTCAGGAAGGAACCACTCTCCAGGTGACTGGTGGGTCTGACACGACGCTTCTATTCCATTAAACTGCGGGACCACCCAGGCCTGAGGGAAGACCACCCAATGACGCAGACCCCCACACAGGGGTGAAGGACACTTGATCATTCAGCAATAGCAACATCTCTACCAGGCCAAAGGCTCTGGCAGAAAAGCCAAGACCAAGGCCATGTCCACACAGCTGCACAGATCCCTGTGATACTGTAAGGGCCGTGAGTCTCAGGGAGACATGGATGGGAAGCTTTCAGCATTGTACCTGGTGAGATGGCCACAGATCCCACCCCCATGACCAGTCTGTGAAAGTCCGTGTGGGGGTGGGTGGGGGGGGATTGTCTCTCCAACAGTATTCATTCGACTCACTGTATACTTACTGAGCACTGACGACACGCCAAGCCCCTATTAGGTCATAAGCATGAAAATGGCAGGTAATGGGACCGTCCTTATGAGTCAACACGGCAAAAAGCTTCTCTCAAAAATGCCAAATATAAAAACCAAACCAAACCACGCATATGCGACTGTGATCAAGATTACATTTGAGGACTCCACTAAGAGTTGGCAGACGGCAGCTCGGGCCGCCTGTGCGTGGGGGGTCCCCGGGTTTCTTCCGTCCCCAGGCTGTGTGCTGCGGTGTGGCCGCGACATCTGGACAGGACTGAGTGCCGGTTTTGTGATGTGAAAAACCTCCCCAGACTACTTTTAAGACATGGTAAAATACACACCGTATGAGGGTGTGAATACATAATTATGAACTGTGAATGAAGACTTCCGAATTCTCACAGAACAGATTGGTAAGTGCATGCACAACGCGTGCCTGCCTGCCGTCCTGTGGAATTCCTTATGTGCAGCCGCACACGGGCATTCTCTCTTATCACCGCTACACACGTCAGCAAGGGTTCCTCGTGCAGGTTTAAAGGAAATCCTCCAACAGTCAACACGGACACCACCACCGGCAAACTCCAATGCGCTCTCCACCCACATGCCAGTAACTCCCCAGCTGAGGGTTCCGCCCCCTGATCTGACCTTGCTGCAGGAGAAAGACTCAGATCTCCAAGGGACTGCTGATACTTCCTAGGCTCCAGGCCCAAACAGGCTACCCCTTTCCCTTGAACCTACTCTCCCAAGCATTCGCTGTTGCCGCCACCCACTTCTGGTGGCAGTCTGTGAGTCATGCCAGATTCCTCTCTCAAAATCTAGGCCTTATCATAGTCCTCTTCCCTTGACTTCCAATAGTTTGCTTTCTTTCTGAATTCTTGCACTTCCTGCCCAAGCCCAGCCTCACCTCTTCCCTATTGCTGTCACACTTCCCAGCCTGAATCCTGCTCCATTCCCTCCTCTCCATCACAGCCAGCGTGAACGTTCTCAAATGCATCTTTGAACAGGCCGGCCTTCCCCTTGAGAGTTTTCTAAGGCACCCACTTGCTAGCAGGTGATTAATGCTCTTTAGATGGTGTCCAAGGTCACCTACCTCCCTGGCTTCTTGAACTGAACTTCTCCTGCCAACAGCGCTAAGCTGCCGGTACCCCTCTGCCCTTTCTTTCTGTTATGCACTTCGATGCCTTTGTTCATTTTAATTTACTTGTTCCACCATGAGTCTTGCTCTCCTCCACGCTTCCCTGTACACGTCTATTCTTACAGTGCTCCTGCCCTGGAAAAAGAGATAGTATCATGCTCAATGAAGTCCCTGAAGGATAGCTTAATGCCTACTGCACTGTAGACACCCATTCGTAGAGATGAAAAGCAATAACATTAACACCCTAATTACTACTAACGAATAATGTACCTTGTAGACAGAGAGCAGCTAATTCCACAGCTGTTTCATATGGACATTTCAATCTTGGGAGAGAAAAGGAAAAAAAATTAAATCTCAGTATGTACTTAAATAACATGCAGATTTTCATTAAAATCACTTTGCAAAAGGCAGTAGTGCTTTGATAAAAATTGTTCATCTGTGCTGTTGGTCTTTTTGCTGTCCACAGCAAAGAAGGTCAAGAATCTGACTTAAACTACACCTGTCCCAAAGCTAGACGTCACCAGGGGTCAATATAACCCGACCGAGGTCAAGCCACTATCAAACTTGCAATTTTACTGACTTGGCAGGACTGGGGAGTTTGGAAAACAGAACGAAAAGCCCACTCCTTTGTAATATATTATTATTTTAAATGAACAATTCGCTGCGTTTGCAATGAAAGCTGAGTGTTCCTCGGTGAGGTTTTACACAACGTGTCCAGTGATGTTGCCACATTTTACACTGTGTGCCGGGGGTTCAGCATGTCCATGTCTAGTGTCTGGTTTCTCACCTTTGCTTTAGTATGAGTGCTGCCCAAAGGGTCTCACGGGTTTTTTTAAATGAGGGTTTTGTTTTGTTTTGTTTTTAAAGGAGCACAAAATCACTAATGATATTGCTGATCTTACAAGCCAGTCTGTTTGTTTAGCTAAAGGACGACCTCAGTGAACCAATGGGGCTCAAGATTTTAAAGAGTATTATTAGGTCTGTAAGCTCAGGGAGTCCTTTCGTCTCCACTGGCCAGCAGGTCTAGACTCTCAAGGTGTTTTATTGTTTTTAAACTTATTTTATCTTGTTAGAGTACAAGTGCTTCTCCAAGATGCCTTGGAATAAGCTCATCACGTGAAACATAAATACACCGGTGACACAGCTAGCACTTCCGGGACAGCTGGGTACACTCAAGCCTGCCAACAGTGAAACTGAGGCACTGCCTTGCAGCGGGGTGGGGCGGGCATTTCTACACACCTGGTGATCTCAATACTACGTACTGTAATCCAGGTAGAAAAATAAGGATGGCATGCACTGGCACGTCACTTCATAGTTTTCACGACCTTTTCCCTGAATATTATCCAGTTTGGTCAATGCTTTTGAGTCAGGCAACCCCAAGCCTGGGTGTTGTCAGGGCCCCGTCTCTCTTTTGCAGGTGAGGATCCAAGTGTTATGGTGTCAGGCCCAAAGTTACCCAGCTGGCAGGAGGCAGTGCGAGGCTGGAGCCCCATTCAGCTCAGCACACCGGGCTGGAGTGCATATAAACTGTAAAGGACTGTACGAATGCCAGGTGTTGCCATTATTATTTTTCCAAATGGAAGGCAATTCCTCGAGTTGAGAGGCCTTTGGCATGAAGAGCACACGATGAAGAGAGAAACACAAGGCAGACACACGTGCCAAACACCCGCACCAACCAACGGTCTCTATTGCCTGGCTGCAGAAGGGCAATGTATACACTGTACAATCCACTTGTTTCACAGGGGATAGTGCACTGAGATTTTTATGGCTTGGTCTACTGAGAGCCTGCAGATTCTGCAATTACAATTTAAATTTCCTTTCAGTGATATTAAAAATAAGATGTAAGCCTGCATTCTTGGCGACAGCAGGTATGGTTTATTTAGGCTCAATATGCCCTTGGTTTTTCCCGTGACAGGAAATTCTCACTACGTTATGTGGAAAAACGACATAATCGTAAACTCCACGGCTGCTGACATCTCCTAGCTTTAAAACAAATTAATCTGGCTTGTGGCATCAACCAGCTCAGTGCCAATTGTCCTCATGCCCAGCAATCATTAGATTGTCTAGCCAGAGACCTAGCATTTGAAAGCCATCTTTAAGAGGGGAAGAGGAAACAGGAGGAGGTGTCTTAACCTCTTTCTATCAGAATCAGAGCATA
Organism: Echinops telfairi; assembly: GCF_000313985.2. Taxonomy (NCBI): domain Eukaryota; kingdom Metazoa; phylum Chordata; class Mammalia; order Afrosoricida; family Tenrecidae; genus Echinops; species Echinops telfairi. The sequence continues at coordinate 13,156,095 of NW_022111310.1, forward strand.
ACCTCTCTACAGCACTTCAATGCCGGTGGTGACAAATGAGAGTTTGTGTCGGTCCACAGACTTGTAAGTGTATACATATTAATACGTATCTTGCTTGCAAACTACAATAAAAGCCATTATGAATGGGGCAGTGATGCCATCTAGGAGAGCCTGATCCCCAAATGCCCATCACGGAAGATATCAAATGCTCTTGGAAATGCTTCAAGCCACAGAGTCATCATTTAAAATGGGATGATGGTGACAGTGATACAAGTATTAGACTCACTTTACAATGCCTGGTGCAATTTTTTTTCTTTTTAATTTTGAAAAGGGAACAAGGGTAAGCGAGGGAAAACAGTTGAATTATTTTGAAATAGAGACACTGATCTATCCTGGATTGAGAGTTAGAACAAAAACATACTTACTTTCCTGAAAGAATGTCATGCCTGAGTTGTAAAACAAACAGGTACCTGACAAACATATACAAAAGTCAATAGAGGGTAACTCTTGCCCAGCTGCTCGCTGCCAATCCCCAAGCTTCCCCTCCCACCCGCAGCCCCACACATGGCCCAGGGCTCTGCATTGTAAAAAGGGAGCCCAAATGAGACCTTTGGTGGAAGCATCTCCCCCCGCGGCTGCAGGAAGGCATCCCAGAACCAGCTAGGAAGGTGAGGGCATGTACGGAATTTGCAAGATACTTGAGTGAGCATGGAACACTGCACAGTCCCACCCCCCGCCCCCGGGAAGCTCGAGAAGAGAACCAGGCAGGACACAGACTCGGCACACAGGCACGCAACGTGTCCAACGACACAAGCCGGAGAGGGACCTCGGACCCGGCTCTCCACCAGCTCCGCCGGCCGATTCCACAAAGGCTGCGGCTGGTGCTATCCCAAAGTCTGCAGGCCACTCCAGTTCGCCACCCTGCAGGCTTTTTCCCTGCTGCAGCATAACTGCAGTCTGTTTTTCTAAAACACCCAAACAAGCATGCTGCATACATGCATGGAGAAACAAAACAACTCCTGGAACTGGACAGCAATCGGTTGCAGGGACAAGGAAAAGTATGAGGGAGGACAGAGCAGATAACGCGAGGCGGTTTCACGGAGGTAAAAAATAAAGGTCGTGGCTTCAATACGTGATTTTTTTTTTTTTAACCAGCAGGATGTGGGCACCAGAACCACTTGCCCTGCTTTGCAAATATTGAGGCTGCCCACAGAGCGCTCCCTTCCTCATGTAAGGAATCAGCATCTTACACGCGAGAGAGGTCCCCAGGTGTTCTGCTGCACACAACCCTGGGTAAGGACCTCTCACTGGCTTTGATGACAATCATGAGCAGCTTAAAGGACTCTGAAGAGGTACACTAGGCTAATTTCATTTGTTTGAAGTTGAAAACCAATGGCAGACAACCATTCTCTGTGGTTTGAATCAAGGAGAATACTGGTGACCCAGAAATAAGAGGAGGGAGCAGCTGAAAGATCTACTATACTGCAGAATGTTCCTGATTCCCAACAGGTGCTTCATCACACTACTGAGCTGAGCTTCTGCAATTCAGGGTACTATTTTGTTTGTGTACACCTATCAAGGAGGACATGATTCTGATTTGCCCTGAGCACTCAGATTCTACAAGAACGGCTCGCCACTGCAGGCTAGCAGAACGGAGGGGGCTATAATACATTATAGCTTACATATTCATCTCCACGCTAGTGGCCATCACCGTGGGCCAGCCAGCCGCTTTGGGCACCACTATTGTGCACCATACAATCACAAGGAGGCTCTGGGGACATCAAAAGCAGGGCAGGGCTGGGCAGAAATCTCACTGATGGGAGGGTGGGTGGATGGAAACACCATGTTTAAAAATTTTACATCCCCTTTGCTGCTGCTGTGCTGTTTCTGAAGTACAAGAGGCAGGCAGAACGTGAAAGGAAATTCAGCAAGGCAGGAAGCTCGCCCAGAGGGGAAAGAACCCAGCGATAGTCAAACCACTGTGTTGCCATGAACACAGCTATTTTAAACAGGGGGCTGAAAACAAGGGAATATTTCTTTTTCCATCCCTCGGAAAAGTCGGATGGATTTTGGACATTGGAGGAGAACCACTCTTCCAGTAGCTGCCTTCCCTTTTTGTAGCCGAGAGAAAAAAAAGAGAGTCCGCTAGAAGGACTAGCCCATCTGTCCGAAACCCCAGAAAACAGAAGACAGACATGGAAATAAATCTCATTGTTTCTACTCACTAAGAAAAAGAGGTCAAGTCAAACTGTGGGTTGCCAGCAGAGTACAGAAAAGTACAGACAGTGTTCGTGTAGAGGAAGCAATCCCACAATCTAGAGACCCGTACTTTGTGAGGAGACCGGGATACTGGTGGGGTCTTGGTCTGCATCGTGTCCTACCTTGTAAACTCTTCCCGAAGGTTGTTCGGTTCTGATGAATAGTATTTAACGCGAAAGTGCAAAGCATAAGCGGGTCCGACTAAACACGTGGAGATGGAAGGTTGAAGATGGTTTTTGATCCCCCAGTTTTGAAGATCACGGGATGGACAAAAGGAAAAAGATGTTAAACTGAACACGCATTCCTTGCTGTATTGGGAGTGTGCAAAAGGGGCATGCAAAACTAACACATTTTATCGAGCCCTGGGGTGCACTTGGTTACACAGTCAACAGTTAAACCTCTCTGCTCCCAGAGATCTAAAGACCTGGAAACCCCAGAAAGTAGTTCATCTCTGCATGAGAGGGTTACTAAGAGCTGAAATAGATTCAGGGGCAGCAGCTAGAGCTTTATGAATATATACATACACATACATACATATGTATAAAGTACACATAAGTGTGCATATACCTACACCTATCATCCACCCATCTATCTCTAAGGATATTATACAGTGTTGAACCAGGCAGTCCATGATGTCTCCTGCACTACCACTTCCTGACTGTACTTTGTACCTCATTGGAAAGTGCATATAATAGGTATAAAACTGTGCTTCTGAATAGTATATGAATTAGTTCTCATTGGCAAGGACATCTGATTTCAAATGAGAGCATACTCTCTTTTTCAGTATCTACAAAAAACTCATTCAAATTTTAAATGCCAACATTTGGCTAGCCTTAAGAAATTAATAGCCATCCACTTAAAACTGGATCTATTTTAAAACGCTTCCAGGTTCTAATGGAAACATAACACCTCAAAACATTGGCAAAGGATTTACGAACAGAGAAGAGAAATAAATGAGTAGGCTTAATGCCTCTTACTTACTTTTCATCTGCTTTTTTATGGGTTTGGAATGATCCAGCCAGTGCTGCAAGAAAGAAAATGCTTTTTTTAGGATGGTGCATCGACCAGGCCACGCGGCCCTCCTTTACAGACCTTAGGGGTGGGGCCACACCCCGCACACTTACCTCGGGGAATCTGCCACCTCCTCAGGATGGCAGGAAGCATTCTGAGTTTATTCACATAAATACCATTTTCTCTGGGTAAACAGTCCACCACATCGCTAAGATTTTCAATAGGGTACCCTAAAGTAATTTATAATCCCTTACCACTGCACAACATGGCGGACATAATTAATTGCACCGAATTGTACATGTGAAAAAGACTAGCATGGAAATATTGCATATGTTTTGCTGTATACCAGGGAGCTTTGGAAAGTTTGTGGAAAAATGAAATGATCATGAAAATTTTCCACGGACTTTTTGAAGCCCCTCGCATATATTTTTACCACAATGAGAAAGAGAAAAAGAAATGAAACAAAACAAAACACACCCTGTAACCAAATGATCTGTGAAGTCCTTTAGGGTCAGGGTTCTGCTCCTGGGTTTTCCAAGTTCCAAACGTTCCCCAGGAACCCCACACCTGCATTAATCTAGCTCAGAGAATAAGTCACGCTTGGGAATCTTCTGTTGCCCTAAGAGATAAAATCATAGAACCCAAACTCCTGGTCCCATTATACTTGGGCCAAGAAAACCACCTACATCTCAGATGGAAAGATGACCATGTAGGCAGCAAGGATTTGCCAGAGATACTTGAGACCTGGCCCTGAGGACATTTTAAGGCCTCCAGCGTTCACTGGCGCCCCGTGGTATAGTGGTTACCTATTAGGCTGCTAAGTGTAAGGGCAGCAGTTCGAAAACAGGAGCAGCAGGCGGCTTTCTACTCCCGTAAAGAGTCACAGTCTAAGACACCCACCATGGCACTTCTAGCTTCTTGGGTAGCTGTGAGTCAGAACTGACTCGAGGATAGTGAGTCTGGAGTTTGGGGAGTGTTTCTAGAGAGGCCCTAGTGGCAGAGTGGGTTGTGCACTGGGCTGCTAACCACAAAATCAAGTTCAAATTCACCAGCTTCTGCACAGGAGAAGGACGAAGCTCTCTACTACTGTAGAGTGGACAGTCTGGGAAACCCACAGAGGCAGTTCCACCCTGAGCTGTGGGCTTGCTATGAGTCAGGATCCACTCAACGGCAGCGAGTTTGATTGGGCACCAGGAGAGCTGCTCCAGCTGTTTCCATTCCTGGCTATTCCAGAACCACTGCCCTCACAAAAGTTCTCTACTGTGTGGACGCTCTTCTGCCGCAGTCTTGATGACCACGGCAGTCTAACCTATATGGGGAACGACATTCGCGGCCCCAGAGTGGAACAGATTGTGCTCAATTACTAACCTGAAGGTTGGCAGTTTGAACCCACCTAACCGTGAGTACTGGAGGGCGGGGTAGGAATTCTGGGTGGTCTGCCTGCATTAAAAGTACAGTCAAGAAAGCCCATGGGGAAGGTCTACTCTGTGCTGCTTGCGGTTGTCACGCATTGGAAATGACTTGAGGGCAGCTAATAGCACCAGTGCCCCGTACAACCTGGTGTGCAGAAGGCTGGGGATGACAGCGGAAGCCCCAAATCTATTTGCAGGGTCCCCAGCGAGGCCCCTCTAACTACTGAAGGACATGAACAGGCTTGTTGTCTGACAGAGAGCACTGTAAAGTCGATTACGGCACATGTAATTAGATGAAAATGTAATACCTCATCATTTGCTCTCCCCTTTGACCTGTTCTGAAAGGCTTGTAATATTTTCTGCTTTCTTTTTGAGTGAGGTTTTTTGTCTAGTCATTGTTGTTGGTGTTTTTGGTGCTTAGTTCTTATCTTCCTGTTCGTGCTTTGTAAGGTTTTCTGTCTATGAAATCCAGAAGAGGTAGGTCTATAGAGACAAGAACTGGATTGATACTTGCCTGGAGGTATGGCAAGGACGGATGGGGGGAAATGGGGAGCTAACAACAATGAGAAGAAGATGTTCTGCAATTCATTGTGGTGTGGTGATGACTACAAATCTTGATATGACTGAATGATTAAATTATAAGATATATGAAGTATATGCCAACAAAACTAGGTCTTCAAAAACAATGTCCTATACAGATGTACAGTCAGTGGTTAACTGATTAGTTCATTAGTCCATCTCTGAGAAGTCTGCACTACTCAATATTCAGCGAGGTGCTCCAATCAGTACCCTGCCGTCTCGGGCCCTCGAGTTTTTAGTCAGCTAACCTGTCTCTCTGCATCTGTGTGGCATCAATTAAGACAGCCTGGTACCATCCAGAGACCAGGATATTTAGCATCTCAAAATCTTGAATCTGTGTCAGCCCCAAAGCAACGGTCCCTACGTGTTCTCAGTGAAGGGTCATTGCCAACACACGGGCGGCCGTGAGTGGGAATGGCTTTGGTTTGGTTTTGATGTGCTGTGAGCACTTAGAAGTTCCTAGAGGGTGAGGACTTAACAATTTCTGTGTTTCCTGGGCCAGGAAACATTGCTATATTCTATATTCTTGCAAAATAGATGTTAACTATAGTCTCCGTAATAAGGCAAACAGGGACTTTCCCCACGGCTCAGTGGTAGCTTGGTCCATGCTAGAACACTCCTGTAAGGACAGGAGAGGGGCAACGCAGCTAGTGGGTTTCTTACTAGCTATTCAGCATCAAAATCCAACCTGCTGACTGTCAACACACTTGCCGAAGCAATCTGGGCTCGGCACATTCTCCTAATGATGGGGGGCATGAGTACAGCTAACCAAAGAGCCCGTTATGATG
>NW_022111310.1:13162341-13165366 GCF_000313985.2 Echinops telfairi
GCGGCGGCAGCAGGCCTATCTGAAAGGCACATGTGCACGACGCCTATCTCACTCTTAATAGCTTTGAATCAGAAATGACCTAAATATGCAGCAACAAAGAGGGATTTAAAAATTGGCTCCACAGTACAGTGAAATACTATTCAGCCTTTACAATGGACGCAGGCCTATATATTTATTGATGTGGCAAGAGAGGCCAGGCACAGGGTCACACAGGCCCACAGCGAGGAGGGTGTCTATCAAATGCTCACTTCCTATCAAGTTAGGGAGCTGTACATCCAATGCTTATTTCCTCTCAAGGCCTGTCCAGGAGGGACTTTTTTAGAGGTCCTTTCTGGATGGCAGGGCTCTGGGTGTCATCCGTGCTTTTCTTTGACATTTCCCTTTTCTGTGTTATTATGCATTTCATTTGACTAAGACTGTGGTGGCCATGGAGGTGGCCTGGGTGGTCATTTCCATATTGATTACTCCTCTAGGGAGTTGTGCGGATCAGCCTGACTCATTGGAATTTGATGTGACTTTGGCCTCCAACCCAGCTGAGGACCTCTGGAGGGCTCTGTGGGTGGCCGGGGAGACGGGCATGCTCACTGAGTAGCCACAAGGCTCCTGGTTTGAGTTCACTCAGCGGCGCCTCAGAGGACAGGCCTGATAATCACTTCCCAAAGAATTGGCCAATGGTGGGGTTCTCATGAATCAGGATCGCTGGAGGGCAACAGCTCCCCGTTTGCCACACGTGGTAGCCCCTCAAAGGAGGGCAACCACAGCCTTGAGATGTCGTTCGGGGCTATTCCGGTGAATCCAACCCTGTGGGCAGAAGGCTGGTCCTCTGCCAGCCTCACCATGGTTGTTATGTTTGGGCCCGTCAGAGACCCGGGGTCAATCCACCGCACTGAGGAGCCTGGTGTCCCTTTCCAGGGACTGGCCTCTTCGGACAGCACGTCCAAGGGACATGCGATGAAGTCCACCATCTTGGTTTCCAAGGAGCATATACTTCTTCCAACACCGATTTGTTTGTTCTCCTGGGAATCCATGGTACCGTCACTAATTTTCACACCCTAATTCAAATGCATCGGTTCCTTTGCCATTTTCACTATGCACGGCCCCACTTTCACATACGTACGAGGTGACTGGAAATACGATGGGGCTCGGGTTCGGTCCACTGTGGTCCTCAAAGCGACATCTTTGGAATCCGTCTTTTCATTTCTTGACTGCCTCTTCCATGGGGCAGCGATCGCGGAGCCAAGCAAGACGAAATCCTCGACAACTTCAATCTTTTTCTCCATTTATCATGATGTTACCGACTGATCCAGTTGAGAGGATTTGGGTTTTCTTTGTACTGAGTTGCAGTCCATACTGGAGGCTACAATCCTTGAGTTTCATCAGCAAATGCTTCAAGTCCTCCTCGATTTCAGCATGGAAGACTTGACAGTGGCAGGCATAGTCGTCACTTTCCCAGCCAGGTCAAGATTATGCACGAACTTCCTCTTCCAGATGAACCCATGTTCTCTGTGCACAGGGAGCTCTCCCTGTACCCAGACTTCCAGTCTAGTTAGCTCTGAGCCTCCTAATGTCTCACTCACTGCCACTGGGTCAATTCCGCCTCAGTGAGCCTTCAAGACAGGGCAGAACTGCCCCTGTGGGTTTCTGGGACGGACCCTTGACGAGAGTAGAAAGCTCCCAACTTACAGGTGCTTATCCCACATATTTTTTCTCAAATCTCCCAAGCACATTTGGACCAGAACAGGCTTAGGCCCACCCCTGACTCCTTCTATGGTGGGACTCTAAGCTGGAGCCTTGGTGCATGGCTTCTTTCTACTTCATGCTGCACCCTGGCCTCGGACTTGAGTCTTTGGGGAACCATAAAGTCACTATCCAGGTCTCAGCTGAGGCCCATTACAGAGCAGCTCAGTGCACTGGCGGATTTTAAACGCTCCCCACATGCCCATTGGTAACGCCCAAGTGGTGGTGGTGTTGCACTGGGCTCAGGTCAGCAGTTTGAAACCACCAGCCGCTCCAAGGGAGAAAGAAGAGGTTTTCTGCTCCTGTAAAGAGTGACAGTCTTGTGTGCCCGCAGGGGCAGGTCTGCCCTGTTCAAAGGGCTGCTACGAGTCAGAAGCACCTCAATGGACTTGCGTTTGGCTTTGGTTGGGAGTGTGCCCGTTAAATACGTAGGACTAACATTTTCCACATCCTCTCCAACCCAGGATGATCTTGGGGCTCTCAAGGCATCCACCACCGCTTCTGAAAACTGCTGTTTGAACCTCTTAAGCAATTTCAGGGCTTGCTGGCCAGTGTAGAGCATGAGACAGCCAATTGTACATGACTTGTGTTAACACAGAGATGGTGGCTAGGTGTCCCTCCAGGCACAATGCCCCTACCGCAGGCTGGGCAACACCCCCCTCCTGCCCAACCCTGGAACATGCTGCCCACAAAGTGCGACCCCTGCAAGGTGGGAAAGGAATGGGAAACTGCTTTGTGGCTTCAAAACTTCCTGACCCCATGGGGGTCTGGATTAGGTTTGCTGTCTGCCTTAGCGGTGATAAATCAAGACCTAGTCACGATCCTAAAGCAGGAGCCGATGGATTTTATCTTGTGTCCAACCCATGCAAAATGGCCTGGTTTCCTTCTGAGCTGTAGCAGGTTCCAGGTCTCTGATCACTTGTGCTGTATCCCACAAGGCCACCGTGTGACTTGAATACCTGTGCACGGAAAGCCCAAGGTGGCATTTAATAGACTGCCGCCCCAGCTCGGCTGTCAGGACTGCACCCCGCAGCAGCAGCGGGACCTCTCTTGGAAGCCTGTCTGTGTTCTGGCTAAATATAGCCGTGCTGCCTGTCGGGAAAGGCCAAGACAGGCGGCCCCAGCCCTCTTAACAGACCATTAACCAGCCTCTGGAAAAGAGACAGGTGCCTTTCTGAGTTCAAAGGGCAAGGCACTTAACTCAAGCATTTTAATGGATCGCTGGAAGGTGGTTTCTCCTCCCAGTCCACCTGGCCGAACCCTTTGCACAAATCAAGAAGGTAGAAGG
>NW_022111310.1:13167172-13169313 GCF_000313985.2 Echinops telfairi
CCTGACCCACAGCCCACTTGTTAACCCTTCCAGACAAGCCCTCCTCTCGGCTTACGGAGCAGTCTAAACACCTACTGTGAGAGGACTCATCCAGGGACTGCCACACACACACACACCCCTCACGCATGTGGCACGCGAGGACAGTGCCTGGCTCATTTCTGCAACCACAGAGTGCGGCATTGAGTAAGCACCCGCCAAAGTCAAGCTGCTGAACGACTCCTGATTGAATGTTCTCCTCCCCACCCTGTGCGTGCGCGCGTGCGTGCCCATGTCTGATGGAACCAGCAGAGCTCTGTGAAGAGTGCTAGGCTTTGGAAGGACACAGCAAGGTTCCCAACACCTCTGAACTTCAGTTTGCTCATCTGTAACATGGGCCTGGGGGTGTCAGCGTTAGAGGTCAGTGATGCATGTTAACTAAAGTTATGTTGAGCCGTAAGTTAGCGCCTGGCTCGGAGTGATAGCAGCAGTTATCGGCACAGGCTGTGGGAACACTGGGGGAGTACAGGCCAGAGCCCTAGGCGCTCAGAAGAAAGTGCTGATATGTAAAAACAGACGCCATCCTCTGGGCAAAAGTGAATCTGCAGCATGGGTTCCTGGCTCCCTTCCTGCTTTGACTAGGAACAGGGAAACCAGAGCCCTGGCCCCAGCCCCAACTGCTGCAACGAGGTGATGCCGGTGGACTTTGCCCCTTGCGTCAGGGCTGGGCACAGCACTATGGAAACCATGCTTGGCTCTCCTCAGGGAGCTGGGGACATAAGCTGGGCATGCAGGGAGCTTTGCCAGGAGCCCTGCTGCTGCCGGCCCTCTGAGTCCCCCTTCAAGGGCTGTGCGAGGGTCTCCAAGAGCAGCGTGACTGTCCATTATGGGGCAGTGGTCGAGGGGACCATTCCCTTGGAGAGTCCATCTGCTACCCGCCTCTTCCCAGAAACACACCTCTCATAGCATCCAATCACCTGCCTCCAGCTGCATCATCCCAGATCCTTACAAAATCAATGGCAGCCCGACTCTCCCAAAGGGCTCTTGTTTGAATCGCTCAGGGTTCTCCCGCAGGCAAAGCAGCCTTGCAGGCTCCAGTGAGCTAGTTCAGAGTGCTTGCCCCGGAGCCTGCGATGACTTATAATGCCTCTGCCTGACCAGCTAGGGAGAGGAGACTCCCATGTGATACCTGGGACTGCAAAACCTTTTCTCCTCGATTAACTCACTGACCCCCTCAATTCTACCATGAAAGCAATGCTACCACCCCTATTTTACAGTTAGGGAAACTGAGGCCTGAGACTACGGTATAATGGCAAGAGCACTTGAACCTGAAATTGCAAAATCTGGGATTGAGTCCAAGTTGTGCAACTCAGAGAGCAACGTGCCAAGGTCCAAAGGGTTGGCTTCACCATCTGTGTGATAGAAGAAGTTGGCAAGATGCCTCCTGGGGTCCCTTCTGGGGCCAATGACTAAGATTCTAGATTGTGTCTCTTGTCACCAAGAGCCACCAAGTGAAGATGATTAAGCCATACATCTAAGGGTTTTTGCATGCTTGTTTACTTTGTTGATGATTGGACTAGAAGTCAAATGAATCCATCGCCGCGGAACCCATTGCCACAGAGTCGATTTCAACCCCCAGTGTCAAACTTGACAGGATCAGACTGCTTCATGGTTCTTCCCAGGATCGGCTGGCCGGGGAGTTTGAAATGCTGACCTTGTGGTTAGGAGCCTAATGCCTAACTCACAGCACTATCAGGGAGGAGAAAAGGTGCTTTGGGGGTTCAAAACCTGCTTCATGACAGGGTGTCATCTGAGACGGTTTTGTAGGAGGCTCAGGCGCTCAAGCAGGAAGAGCCCCAGGAAGGGATGCACGCAAGCCAAGGTCTGGAGACTGAAAGGGCAGGGACACAGAAACCCTGGCTGGGCTGCCCACAGCTTAGGCACCAGAGACTGTAACAGGGAGAAAGATGCTGGGCATGGCTGCTGCTGCCACCTGCTCTGGGCTCCTCAGAGTCAAAGGGCGGAGGAATTGCCACAGCATGCCCACAGTAGGGCTACTATAAAACAAAACAAAACAGTGAGTGTTGCAGAGGATGTGGGAAAATCGGAGCCCTGGTGTTTTGGTGAAGGGACTGCCAAATGGGGCAGCCACAGTGGAAAACGGG
>NW_022111310.1:13169580-13171391 GCF_000313985.2 Echinops telfairi
GCTGCCGCGTCAACTCTGCCCGGCGGGGACAGTGTGCAGAGAGTACACGGAAGCCCGGGGGCTTTCTCAGCCGTCTCCATGGCGGCAGACGGTCATCGTGTTCTTCTTCAGTGGGGCCGCTGGTGAGTTCGAACTGCCAGCCTTTCAGGTGACTAGTCAACGGCCAGCTGTGGCCACCACCCAGGACACTGCTGAACTACCCACAGAATCCTCAATCACCACAGGGCCCACCATCCCACGCCTCTCTCATTCACTCCCTGCCGCCAAGGCCTTGTCCACTCACAGGGACCACGTAGGACAGGGGACACCTGTCCCTGGGGGTTTCCAAGACCGTAACTCTTTGATAGGAGTAGAAAGCTTCGTCTTGCTCCCACAGAGTGGCTGGGGGCTTTGAACAGTGGACTTCGGGGGTTAGTGGCCCAACATATCACCCAGCACACCACCCTCCTAGATATACATAGGTCCCAAAGAATTGAAAACAAAGACTCAAATAAGATACGCATGTGAATGTTCACTGTAGCAGCCTCTATCAAAGGACTTCAAAAAGCTCGTGGAAAACTGAATTAGAAGACATGGAATTTTTCCACGAACGTTTTGAAGCCTCCTCATCACAGATAAAAGCTGGAGATATACCAAGTTTCCATCAACTCATAAAGGGACAAACAAAACGCACACTGCAACATGGGTGAACCTTGGGAACATGATGCTAACTGAAATCAGCCCGACACAAGAAGACAGACACTGTACGGTGCCGTAGAGACAGAAGCCCAGAGCTTATAGGGGTAGGAAGAGGAGTTACTTTTTTGAGGGGCACAGGATTGTTGTTTGGGGTGATGAAAAAGCATTTTGGAAATAGATATGGTGAATACAATTAATGTCACCCCATTTACACTTAAAAATGACTAAAAAGGACAAACTTTGCTACACATATAAACCAGATTCTCAAAGGCTAACTATTATCATTATTAATATTATTATTTTAAGCTAGAAGAGCAAGCTTCTGTGTCTGCTTCTGCTAGGAGGAGGGGGAGCACCCTGCTCCCAGAGCTGGATGCAGGCAGGCTGCAGAGGCTGAGCATCTGCAGGCGTGTGGCCTGGGAAGGCCGCCTGGATCCTGCCCTGAACAGCCCTCCTGCAGCCCAGTGACCAGGCACTGGCTGCCGGGAAAGTCTGCCAGCCAAGTCATCAGCAACTCAAGAGAAAGAGTCACATCATCCTTGGCTTTCTGGGAATCCGAGTGGCTAGAAAGAGGTCACCTGGGGATGAAGGCATGCACCAAGATAGCAGGCTCTCACTGCGCGCTGGTAACAGGTTTGGTCCGCCTGCTGCCTCCTACAGGGCCACCTTTATTTGGGGCAGGAGACCTCTCCTTCCCTCTGGCTTGGGTCTACTGCACATGAGCAAACAGGCCCAGGCACCCCCTTTTACAGACGAGGAAACAGGCTCAAGGAAATCAAGGGGCTCACTGAAACCCAACCAATGAGCCACAGACAGCCCCAGGAATGAGGTCCAGCTCTAGCCACGGTCAAAGAAAGTCAGAAGTCCCAAAGTTCCCATGCTTCCAGCCGTACAGGAGAAAGTGGACTGCAGATGTTTTAGGCAAGAAGAGAGCTGAGATATGTCTGCTGCAGGGCTAGCCAGGCTGCTGAGGGCAGAGAGGAAAGCTCGCCGAGTCTGGCACTCAGGAAGCAACTGTGCATGCAGGGCAGAGGATAAACTTGGGAGGAAGCAGGTCTGCTTCCTGCTCTTCGGACATGACAATGAAACGGCTACACACTGCGAGACCGCAGGGAGAAAATCCAAATGTTCTC
>NW_022111310.1:13173319-13175614 GCF_000313985.2 Echinops telfairi
CAATGTCTAGTAACAGTGCCTCTGCAATTAGCGCGAAGAGCCAAGCTGTGCCCACCACTCGCCGGGGATACGTACCGTGACCTGGGCGGCATCGAGGAACTGGAGGCCGAAGTAATCTGTCTCCACGAGGTCCAAGTGGTACACGATCTGATCAAACAAGTCCTGGCCTTTGGCATGTTTCTGGAAGATAATGGAGGGACAGGACCATTTAGGGCAGGAAGGCTGGAGAGGGAGGACACGGAGAGACTTTGGAAAAAGCCAATAAATAAGGACATGAATCGCTTCTCTCTGTATGTTACCCACACTTAACATGGCGCAGTGCAGAGTTTTAGGAAATCCATTCGTTCTATGATAAATGTAAATACAAACTCACGGTCAAAGAAATCCAAATGCCTTCTGACAGTAAGAAGTACAACAACAACAACAGCAAAACTCCCCAGACAACTGCTCTTAGTCCTTTCTGGTCTCTCCTTTCAAAGGAACGCATTTGAGAGCAATGCCCACATAGGATGGTAGGCTTTGCAGAACCCAGACGCTCTTGAAGAGACGGGTGCTGGTGGCCCTACTCCAGCAGTCAAACACGCCGTTTCCCTACACGTTTTGGTCACTATGGGCATCCTTGGGGAATTGACTGATCCTCTGGAACGGGATTTTCCAGCCCTCTGCTTGAACAGAGGGGTTGAGCAGGACCCCGAGAAGCCAAGAGACCTGCTAGGGTCACCGGTGACAAGGCCAGGAGTCACATCCAAATTCAAGGCCCATTTCAGGGTCCTGACGGACTACATGGTCACTACAAGGGGCCTGAACACAAGAGAAGAATCTAAGACAAGGGTCACATCCTGGATTGGCCACTTGTTAGCCCCGTAAACCTGCGCACGTCACGATCTCCTTCCTCTTCTCCTCCTCCCTGCCTTTGTAAAAGAGGCCCAATGATACCCACTCGCCCCACTGCTCCAAGGGTCTAATGACATTGCAAATGAGAAACCCAGACAAGTCTTTGAGAAACGAGAGCGTTTCTTTATTAACACTCACCCAGGCCAGACACAGGCCTAATTGAATGAGAAGAACCTATCTCTGCCGACTGGTGCAAGCCTTGGGATGATTAAAGCCAGGCCTACCTAGTGACAAAGGAAGCCCAACACAACAAGAACAACCTGGTGCTGCAGATGCCTAGGGAACAGACTCCTTATTATGAAAACTGGCAAATAAATGCAGGGTGAGTATCAAGCATTTATCCAGCATTCTAGCTCAGCATTGGGCAACCAAATGGAAAATGGCACTGTACACACTCAAAATGGATCGAGGACCTACATGCATGAGTTAAAAAACTATCAAGGTCTTGGAGGGAAACAAATTTCAATCTTAATGACTGGATTAAGTAATGATTTCTTAGTTTTGCCGGCAAAGGCATTAAAGGGGAAAAGGACCGGTTAATTTGGCGGCCGGCAAGTTGAGGTTTTTTTTTCTTTCAGGGTTTCCGGGGCCTTGGGGCCCTGGAAGGACCATACACAGAACGGTAGGCAATTTTTTGCAAACCACACAGCTGAGAAGGGAGCTGTATCAAGGATATACAAAGAACTATTATAACTCAGAAAGAAACAATGTTAATAAGCAATGGAATGGAATGAACTGGTTTTCCAAAGAAGATAAACAAATGGCCAACCAGCACTTGAAAGGCCGCTCAGCATTAACCACGAGGGGAATGCAAGTCAAAACCCCAATGAGGTCCTATTTCAACCACCCCCCTCCTATGGGATGGCCATTATCAAGAAGACGGTAAATAACGTTGTGTTGGCGAAGGTGTGGCGAGATTAGCACCCTCACCAACTGCTATTGGGGAAGGAAAATGGTGCCCGGGCTTTGAAAATCAACCTGGCAGTTCCTCAAACCATTCGGCATCGAGTCAGCCAGAGCATATGGTCCAGCAATCCCACTCAGCACAGCCAACAAGAATGGAAACAGATCCACGAAAACTTTCCCCACAGTCAAAAGGTGGAAGCTTCCCCAACATCCATCATCTGAGGAATAAAAATTGTGGGCTAGCCTTACGATGGTCTACTTGGGGGCCAGAAAAGAAACTGAAGTACTGATCCAACCTTGACCACACCAGGAGGTGGTAGCCCTGAGTGGATAACCCGCAGTTGTGCTGCTCCTACCGCCCCTCCCCTTGCATGCCTACTTCCCAGTTCCTCCTCCCACCCTGGCCTGTTGGGGCTGCATCTGAAGAGCCATAGGGCCCTCACCTGTAGTCTCACCACGAGAGTGCTGGGAGCCAGTCTGCCATCCAAGGAGCCC
>NW_022111310.1:13176336-13180935 GCF_000313985.2 Echinops telfairi
CCAATTCTACCTTACAAATCTGGATAGACCAGAGGATATACATTGGTACAGATAGCAACTGGAAACACAGGGAATCCAGGACAGATGACCCCTGCAGGACCAGTGGTGAGAGTGGCGATGCCTGGAGGGTGGAGGGGATGTGGGGTGGAAAGAGGGAACCAATTACCAGAATCTACGTATAGCCTCCTCCCTGGGGGGTGGACAGCAGAGAAGAGGGTGTGAGGAGATGTCGGACAGTGTAACTTTATGACAAAACAATAATTTATGAATTATGAAGGGTTCATGAGGGAGGGGGGAGCGGGGAGGGAGGGGGGAAATGAGCAGCTGATATGAAGGGCTCAAGTAGAAGGCAAATGTTTTGAAAATGATGATGGCAACAAATGTACGTATGTGCTTGACACAATGGATGGATGTGTGGATTGTGATAAGAATTGTACGAGCCCCCAATAAAACAATTTTTTTTTAAAGATGTACATTGTGGCGATGGTTGCAGCGCAAACCTGAGTACACTAGAAGTCCCCGATTACGCACTCGGTGGGTAAATTGTATGCTACGGTCATTAAAGCTCCATAGAACTGCTGAAAAGACACAAGTTGAGCTTTACGTCATGGAAGCATTCCGTCATTGAAGAAGTAATGGTGAAACTTCCGTACCGCCATCTTCCAACCCCTGCTGGCACCGTGGACGAGCACTTGGCTGCTAACTGAAAGACTGGCAGTTGGAACCCCTAGCTGTTCCACGGGAAAACGATGTGGCAAGTTTGCTCCCATAGAGACTGGGGTAGTTAGCTTGTTGTGCCAACCTGGCCGATAAGCACATGTGGGGTTAATTGAAGGGCGGAGGGATAAATGGCTCGGTGAGTCTCGCCTTTCTACTTCTCGGGTCTCTTGCTTTATGACGGTCGGACCAGGGTGCAGCTGCCTTAACCAGTTCCCTGCTTCAGCTGGCAAGGTTCACTTCCTGCAAGACATCCCCGAGGAGAAGCCACATGGAGACCCCTGCCAGCGCTGAGATGCTTACACATTCACTGATTCGGCTTTCCTCCTGTAGTCAGTGTCACTGCGTGTGTTTTGTGAGATGGAGGAGGACTTTGTGGATTGGGGTCGGACAAATGGGCTAATGTTGGACTTTTGGGCTTGGACAGCACTGGGGTGGGATGTTTTCTTGATGTGCACTTACCCTTGAGTTACTGTGGATTTGTTTCTCTAAAGTACTCAGACTAACACAGACTGTAACCTTGAAAACCCTACATAGCAGACAGTTCTACTCTGTCCTGTAAGGTCACTCGGAGTGGAAATCAATGTAACAGCAATGGGTGAGTGAGTGAGTGGAAAAGGGTCCTTAGGTGGTGCAAACAGTTAAGCACTCATCTACTAACCAGAAGGTAGGTGGTTTGAGTCCACCCTGAGGTTTCTCGGAAGTAAGGCCTGGCAATCTACTTCCCCCTAAAGCAGCCACTGAAGGCCCTAGGGAGCACAGTCTGACTCACCCCCAGGGCGTTGCCGTACGTACGTCCGAACCGAGGGGACCACACAGGTCTTTTGGTTCGTGAATGGTAAGCATGCAGCAGTGGGCAGCAGAAGGTGACAGCATCCCCAAACAGACCCCCAGCCCATCACCACCTCTGATAGAACCTTGCACCACCATCATGACCCCTACTCCCTGCCCACACGCACAGACACAAACACAAGGAAGACTGGAGCTGCTCCAGCCGATCAATGGGCAGGGAACACAAGAAGCTCTTCCTGAACTGCAGGGGAAAGTAGTCAGCAAGATCCAGCCTATGGGAAACGGGAGAACTCTCTCAGGACACGTGGTCCAGTTGATCCAATCAACAATTTAGGGTAGAGAAGAGACGGGTGGGGGTGGGGGTGCACGGACTACAAATGAAAAGACATTTAAAAAGGCTTTTTTTTTTAAATGGCCAAATTAGCCTTCAATGTCTAGGGATGATGCAGCTGGACGATTCAATGTGTTCAGAGCAAGGGAGAGAGGGCATCTAGTCAGCACAGCTGTTGGTCTTGTGGAGGAAAGGGAGCTGGCACTGCCAGGCGGCCCTTGGTGATTCTGGGCTTGGCTGGCAAGGCTGTCTCCTGATCTGGGCAGGAGATGCAGGGGGTCAGCCGTTAGAAACCCCAGTGATTGTGAAAAGGGAGTCATTCTAGTAACTCATTAAACTGGATTGAACATTGCTTTATTTGTATAATCTATGTTTGTGTTACACATAACAAACACAAAAGGAGCCACGACTCCTTCCTGGAAATGTCTTCCGAAGGCAACCCTCCCGCAGAAGCACCGGCTCCATGGGCAGCCCTGCTCTCCACAGCGCCGCCCACTGGAGAAGGGGGGAGGCGAGAAGCAGCAGCCTAACCTCACATCCACACTGCAGAATGCGGCCTCACCGGTACCAAAGGCAGTTACGAAGAGGAGATAGCAAACCAGGGACCTTTTTAAGGACAAGGGTAAGTAATCGGGGTCTCAGAGGAAAATCACGTTGTGATCCCAGCTCCTTAAAAACACACATGTGTTGCCCGAGGTAAAAACAGTACATTTGCAAAAAACGGAAAGAGCTGTATGAATTAGGATGCAGGACCTGGGGGTGGTCTTGTGCCCCCAAGTCTCCTTTCACGTTGATCTTCTGGCAGGGTAAGACAAGGAATACAATAATAATAATAAAACGCCCCAAACAAGAAATCATTAGCGCTTGCTCCTCACCTGAAGCAATACTTTGATGTACTGTTGCCTAGCTGTCTCCAGCACCAGTCCAGCGCCCCGATTACCCCGAATCCGCGGCTTCATTAGCTGGCTCCTGGGGGAGAGGACTAGTTCCAGGACACTTGGAGCAGCATGATGTGGCTGGGAGAAAGCAGGAGGCTTGAGCTTCAGGCCCCCAACGGCCACGAATGAACCGTGACTAAGTAGTTCAGTCTCCAGATCTCTGTAGCCATGGCAGAGCACCCCACAGCGCTGCAAAGCTGACGTGCCCCTCTGAACACGGCAAACACCAAAACAAATCCACTGCCACCGAGTCGACGTCGACTCACAGGGGTCCGATAGGCCAGGGTGGAACTGCCCCTGTGAGTCCTCGAGACGGCAACTGCTCACAAGAACAGAAAGCCACGTCTCTCTCCCCAGGAGCAAGCAGCCGGTGCTTTTGAACTGCCAATCTTGCAAACTGCACCCCAACGTGTAACCACTACACCCCATACCAGGAGCATCAAATTTCAATGCACCCCAAATCCAATCTGCACTCCTCCAGGTCATTCAGAATCGACCCAGGTACAGGACCCAAACCCATTGCAAGCTAGTCAATTCTGACTCACAGCGGCCCTCTGGGCAAAGCAGAGCTGGCGCTGTGGGTTTCTGAGACTGCAAATCTTCACAGAAGAAGCAAGCCTCATCTTTCTCCAGCAGAGCCACTGGGGGGTTCAAACTGCTGACCTTTCACAGTTGGCTGCCCAAGGCGCAACCAAGGGGACTTCACACAGTTCATGGGCAAATTGGCTTAAAAGAGATAATGGAATTTTCCCAGCAACTTTCAAAGCCCTCTTGTATATAATTTTACCACTGACCACTGAAAAGTCACAAGGTGTGTGTGTTTGGGGGCCAGGGGGGAAATGAGCCTAAGCATCTGTCTGGGTCATTCCAGATCCTGTCTTTCCAAAATGGCTCTTAATTTAGCAGGGGCTCAGGGTGGAGGCTGAGAAAAGGCCTGTTTAGAGGCAGCAGGATGCTTCTGCCATGCCAGACTGGCTCCCTGGCAGCTGGACAGGACGTGGACAGGCCAGACAAGCAGGGCCTGGTGGCTTGGAAGAGTCCTGAGGTGGTGCAAATGGTTAATCTAAAAAGCAACCCGGGAAACGCTGTAAAGCACAGTTGTGTTCTGACCCACGAGTTGCCATGAGCTATAATCTACTTGGCAACAAATGGTTTTCTGGTGGGTAAGAAATTCCAAGTTCCTCACCTCTGGTGCTTTTTTACTATGCTTTTTACTATTTGTCTGTCAATTTGTCATTCTGTGGTGACTCGTGTGTTGCTGTGATGTTGGAAGCTATGCCACTGGTATTTTAAAAACCAGTAGGGTCACCCAAAGTGGACAGCGCTTCCCAACTGAGAAGGAATAGGCTGTCCACTTTCGAGGCACCACCCACGGAAAACCTCATGAATGGCAGCAAAACATTGTCAGATATAGTGCCAGAGGAAGGCTCTTTAACAACCTGCAATACGAAGCTGATACAACCTCGCTTGCTGAAAGCGATGAGGCCATGAAGCACTTACTGCTGAAGATCAGGGATTGCAGCCGTCTGGATGGGTGACAACTCAACGTAAGGAAGACTAACATCCTCAGTGGAGAACAGATTAAAATTGTCCTGGATTTTGTCTTGTTTAGATGCACAATTAATGCTCATGGAAGCAGCAGTCAAGAGATCCATTGCATTGGGTGAATCTGTCGCACAAGACTTCTTTAGAGCGGTGCAACGCAAGGATGTCACTTTGAGGACCAAGGGGAGTGAGGTAGTTAGTTTACTGTGCCAACCTGGCTGATAAACACATGTGGGGTTAATTGAAGGGCAGAGGGATAAATGACTCGGTGAGCCT
>NW_022111310.1:13182207-13192611 GCF_000313985.2 Echinops telfairi
GTTACATACAAACCTACTTATCACCAGGTGGGATAAGTGTGCCT
The DNA here is from genome assembly GCF_000313985.2 of Echinops telfairi. NCBI lineage: Eukaryota > Metazoa > Chordata > Mammalia > Afrosoricida > Tenrecidae > Echinops > Echinops telfairi. The sequence goes on from NW_022111310.1 coordinate 13,182,252, forward strand.
GCCTCTCCTCCTTCACACAGCACCCCTAAAGCCAGAGCCCAGCCGTGTTTGGCTGTGTCCCCAGTTCTCCTCCTCCCGCCCCCAAAGCACCAGGCCTGGGGGACACACCACAGGTACCAAGTAAATGTTTGTGGCACAGGTGGATGGTGTGGGCACGGCAGCCAAGAACCCGGTCTTCTCAATGGGTCCAGACTGGTAGGTCCATAAGCCAGACTGCTGTGCATGCTACACCAGTGGCAGGCTTAACAATGAGAGCGCACTCACCGAGATCTTGTGAAAGGAAGCACTGCATGAGCAAGCACCCAGGGACCCGCACGGCACAGCCGAGGCCACTTTCCTACACACAATTCTGTGCGATTATGTAAGCCCTATCTAGTGGTTACAACAGGAGATGAGTTACAGTGACAGACCGGAGAGCCCCTCCTGTGGCCCGAGTGCTAACGGGTCTCCCACTCTATTGCATTCACTCATTCATTCCTTCTGCACATAATGTTGATAAAAGGCGAGCCCCCATTCTGTGTTGGGGACATCATTTGGGCAACAGAGCCTGTCAGAAAAACAAGGGCTCCAGGAGCGTTGGAGTCACAAGCTTGGGAACAAAGTGTTCCCAAACAGCATAAGGCCCAGGCCGTGGCAATCCTGCTTACTCCCCGGAGTCCTTTCCGATGCTGAGTGTCAAATCTAGGCATCTCTTACTAAGCCCAGGTCGTCATGCTACACGATGAGGGTACCTCAGCGGTGACCTGTCCCCAAACACAGCAGGCTCTAGGAGGGCCCTGACCTTGAGTTCGAGCATCCACATCTTTTCATTTTGCTGCCTCCCTACTCAAACGCGTCACCCTTCACCCACCCATCACCCGGGGTGGGGAGTCTGTCTTTCTCTCGGTGGCAGCTCCCCTCTTTACCTCTGATCTGACTCGAACTAAAAATAACCACACTCATTAACATCATGCATAAAATAAGAGCACACACTGTCAACGAACGCCCGGGGCAGGCAGCCAGCAGGGGGAGATATGGACACCGCTGATCTCTGCTGGCCAGTCTGAGGCTCCTGTTCCTGATTGCTCATTTGTCAGTTCCCAGCCATGCCCCTGATAAGGGAAATGGCTGGAGAGCTGATGTCTTAACTGCGCCCCCACATAAATGCACTATCCTGACCCTCTTAGATAAGATGCGACTGGACTGGCAGGGTTTTGCTGCAACCTGACCCAAGTGCCACGCTGGTACTACAAGAACAACGCAGACAGAAGCCAACCCATCCAAATCTCATTATTCTCAACAACAGCGGCCCCAGCAGGCATCCCAAGGAGGGTTGGGCGGAGGAAGTCAGCTGTGTGGGAGCCTGCCAGCTGAGCATGGACGAGTCATCGTCAGTATGAACTAACTAGGTAACCATGCCTCTGAGCAAATGTCATGATTTCAGGAGCCATCTCCTGGTAGGTCCACGTGGCTCCCCTCTTTGCCCTCCGATGCCTTCCCTGTCCCCTGTGCCCATCTCTCATGCAGGAGTCCCATCGTCTGGCCCCTGAATGATCCTCCAACCCATCTTCTCCGTGTTTGCCAGGATGGCCTCTGCACCCCACACAGCCTTCACTCCATCGCATCTCTGCTCAAGAACAGATCCCTCTGAGGATGAAGCCGTAGGCTCTTTGGCCTAGCATCAGAGGACTGCACAATCGAGGCCGCCCAATCGAATCGTGACTGGATTTAGGTTCACATCCTGGTGAATGTGACCCTTTTTGAGGAAATTGGGTTTTCCTTCGTAGAAGTTACCATAGCTGTGTAGAGGGCGCGTCCTCATCCCACTCCTCTCCGAGAGAGGTTTTCTAAGAGAAGACGGACGCAGACATAGTGTCACACCCCCCCGGAGGGCAGACAGACAGCACTTGAGAAAGACGCACCTGGAAGCAGCCAAGCCACAGCAGGGGGAGAGAGGCACGGGGCAATCCCTCAGAAGGAGCCGACGTGGGATGATCACCAGATTTGGGCTCTTTACCTCCGGAACGAAGAGTGAAGAACAGAATTCTGTTCCTCATCAAGGCCCCCTCTGGGCAGTGTTTTGTTACGGCAGCTCGAGAGGACGTGGACACCCACACCCGGGCTGGATCGTCCCTCGGGGTCCCACCTGGACTACTCTCCTCCAAACGCTCTTCCCTCAATAGAGGCTGAGGTCCCAGCCCAGACCTCTGCCTGTATCCTGTCCTCTCCCTACAAGGCCTTCCACCCGGGCCCTCCTTCCTCTCACCCTCTGCCACAAACCAGCTCCCACGGCCAACTTCAAGGAACGCTCTCCATCAAAGGGTCCTGCCTCCTCTGACTCTCCCGGGACTCCAAAGACAGCAGCACCGAGATGGGTTTCCATATTAGTTTTCCAACAAACCACTTTTCGGAAGTCTGGCCTTCTGGGGCATCCCTGCTGGGAATTCTCCTTAGCGGGCCAGAACCTGGGGACAGCACCTGGCACTGCCACCTCCTCTCTGGGACCCGTTTCGGTTCCCATGCAGACGGTGGCACTAGTGTTTGTGGAAACCACACCCCAGGGTGGCCCACCTTTATGGCTAATGAAAACTACGGTGTGTCTCTGGCACACAAAATGCTACCTGATTCTGAATGTTTATCCCTGGGTGAAAGCGAACCAAAGGCCTTGTGGCTTCTAACGCTAAGTGCAGGCTTTTGTATGTTTCAATTAGATCTCACCTTAGCAAGCTGGCCCATGACTCTATCCTGGTAAGTGTGTCATGAGTTCCAGGCGATCACCACATATATCAGCTCTTAATCGAGTATTACATCGTGAGGGGCATTTGATGAGCAAACCTGTGGGTGTCATTGTCTTTCTTAGTCTCACAGACCCACCCAAAGGTGCACCAATGAAGAGTGCACCACACAGAGGCCCCGGCCTCTGAAAGGTGGGAAGGGTAGGCTGGAAACCCAGCCTGGCCACTCTTCCAGCACGGTGACTCAGCCGAGCTCCCCCACTCACCACGAGTCGCCCTCGTGTCCTCATCTGGAAAACGGGCACACTCTCGCTCACCCTGTGAAACCCTGGTAAGTCATTATGTCAATGAAAAGGCAAGAGAGTGAATGAGCATGTAATATCAACTGCAACATTCAATGTAGCAATGAAGGAATCATTATTCCTCACTCCTTGTGCAGGGTCTTGGCCCAAGGCCTCGTGACAACCAAGCCATAGGAATCTGGGCCCTAGCAATCGCCTCGTGGTCACAGGAAGCTGAGGTGATTCTGGTCGGGTAGGTGGGGGGACAGTAAACCAACGCCGGATCAAGGAAGCAAACCCCTTCCTTTTCAAGATCTTACAAAGCCTGAATTTTAACGGCTATGCCAGAACCCCACCTGCCATCCTGGCTGCAGTTCCCTGAGGGCACCTGCCCAGGGCCTGTATCAGCTGCTACTAGCAGTACTAATTCCAAGACTAATTACTGGCTCCAGTGACATCACCTCCCCCACATGGACTTCCTGTCCTACCAGGCCAGACAGTAGCAGTAGCCTCAGTAATGTTTATTATCCATTTTAGTAATAGAAGAATAAGCAATAGGGATGTGCATTGCTTAAATGTTCCAGTCCTTGAGGAGTCTATGAGCACTATCAAGGAAACTGCTGAGCATCTTTCTCCATTGAACTATAAAACCATTCCACAAAGCTCACCCCATCAAGTCCACCCCTACTAGGAGTGACCCGAGGGGCAGTATTAGTCGTCACCACATTACCAGTAACTGGGCTGTAGATCTGTTTTCTCTTCTTTTCCTTTAATTAGTACTTTCTCAAAACATTTATTGATATACATTCACCAATATGGATTACCACAACAGATAATTCAACAACACCAGCAACAACAAAAATGCAATGTGTGCTTGGCACATGATGAAACCACTCGGTACCTGGAGCCACGGTAAGTGGAGTACAGGGGCAGCTCTGACCAGAGCGTATTAGAAGGTTCAAAATGTAAACTAGCTCAGAGTGTTAGCCTCGTAGGGATGTTGATACATGTACGGTGGGCTTAGAAAAAGTGTTTTTTGCAGTGACAATGACCTGCCAAACCAAACTGCCATCGAGTAGATGCTGTCTCATAGCAACCCCAGAGCACAGGACAGAACTGTCCCTGTGGGTTTCAAAAACGGTCACTTTATGGGAGTAGAAGACCGTCTTTCTTCCTCGGAGGCCGGTGGTTTCAAACTACAAACCTTGTGGTTAGTGGCCCCTCAAGAACCACGACACCACTGGAGCGCCTCACACAATTTACTCCAGGAATATTTTTATTAAAAATAAGATTTCTGCAGAAACATGGCACATGTGATTTTTTAAATCATTTTATTGGGGGCTCTTACAGCTCTTATCATGATCCATACATGTATCCGTTGTGTCAAGCACAATTTGTACACACAAATTTTATAGACATTCATTCTGATGTCACTTCTGACGTCACCTGGGGCAGTCCACACCATCTCCTCCCTCCTGACCAGCTGCACCCTTCTTGATAACTTGTCAGCTTCCTGTGAGCTTAGTGGCTAACCAGACCTTTATTCCCATTCTCTTTCTCTCTCTCTCTCTCTCTCTCTCTCACCTCTCCCAAGTGTCCAGAGGTCTCTGTCTCCACTATCAAAACTGCTACATCATCATAAACAAGCTATAACCTACTTGATCTAGGATGTTGTAAGTACACGTATCTGAAATTACTGAATAAAGTTACCTCAGGATTTTATCTTAAGTGAGAAATACCATTTCAGATGCAGGGGCAGTGAATCATTTAATGTATGTCTTCTAGGTAAAGTCTCTGTAAAACTCCCATCAAAGGACTTTTTCCTGCATAGGTTTGAGTAAGAAAGAGGAGTGGGGGGAGGGGGAGTGGAGACACAGATAGGATTCACCTGTGAGTGACAGTTAACAGGATTCACTGGCTTGCCATCCTGCTGGGTATAACGTGAGCCCTCTGAGAAGCAAGAGCTGGAGTGGAGCATATCCTCTGGACCCTGAGATCCAGCACGGTGAACCTCCTGAACCTAAAAGGCAGGTTGTGACCTCAGAGGCACAGCTGCAGATCCGAAACCAGAGCCTGAGGCAGAGTGGAAGCCCTACCAGCCCACAGAACAAGTAAAGCTAAGTACTTCTGGGCAGGAGGCTGGCTGGTGGAGTGGGATGCCTCTGGGCCCTTAATTGGGGAGCTGGGTTCAAACCATTTCTCACTTGCATTGTGACCTGTAAACCTTCTCAATAAACCCTTGAATCATGAATGCTCTCTGCCTTGTGTGGCCTTTACAGTGAATTACTGAACCTAGAGGGAGAGTAGAGAATGCTGTTGTGGACAGGCAACAATCAGCCATCATCAAATGTCCACACACAAATGTCCATAAGGTGAATTTCAGGCCAAGCTATCCAGCCGATACATGCCACCCTGTAGTTAATTAGCGTTCACGGTTACGAAGATCCTGTAGCCCTATTGTGCAGAGAGACACCGAAGCTCTATGTAGTTCCATGGTGAGCTGGTCCACATCAATTGTAAGTGGGGAAACTGGAACAGGGCTGAATGTTCCTGATGTGCAACAGAGCTCCGTGCATCTCACCGCTGCTTCCCCAGTTATCCCAATTCACCTCTCTGGCTCCAAGCACACGTGCAGAGCCCTGAACACAAGTGTTTTTAAAGCCTGACTCAACACTCCAATACACACTGCTCACGTCATGCCTGGTCTTTATAGCCGGGATGCCAGGCCACTGGTATAGCGTCCATCCCAAACAGATGTCAGGTGGGGAGGAGGAGCCCATTTGGTTTGGAGAGCAGGGCAGAGAGGAGACCCTTTGCTGGAAAACTGTCAGATGATACAGTGAGGGGGGCAGGGAACATCAACAGTCTGGATGGCTCCTGGAAATCCAATTACGATAAAAGCAGAGCACATCTTATTAATTTCCTGACTTGCCTGGCTAACCACCTCTTAGAAATCAGAGGAAGCAACAAAAACAACCGTCCTTAATTTCTATCCAGGAAGGAAGGAAAGGAGAGTGACTGTCATTTTGGAGTGAGTCAGAGAAAGGCTGCATTGCACATCAGTTTCACTGTCCGCTCGAGCCTTGTCCCTGAACCACGGGCAAAGGGGTACCATACGCTGGACGAGGCCCCCACTCGACACGCAGATTTGGGGTCAAAACATTCCACCCTTGAGCGCAGCCCCACGAGAGAGAAATGTAAAACATGGAGACCAAGTCGTGCATCACTGACTTGCCATTGACCCACCTATGTTATGCTCCAGGGGGACAAACGGTGTCATACCACCTCAGCAGAGACCCCCAGAGATGCTGAGGATGAAATGACCCCACTGGCCAGGATGACCCCGAGCCTTTCAACCACCACGGAATGCCCAGCATCTGCTGGTGACCTCACTCCCGGCCTAAGGACAGCTCCTCCCAAGCCGGTAATTCAAAAGCCCGCTTAAGGGCTGGGGTTCCTGGTGTTCCTCAAGCTGCGGAATGAAGTCAGGACACCTGGAACTGGGCAACCCTCTGAACCTGTTGCGTCCATGCTGGACAGTGAACCTCCCACCAGCACGTGCTGGACACTCTTTAACGTGTCGGTCACAATGCAATCAAGGCATGGAGGTATTGAGAGGGACACCGACGAATCATCAGACCACTGCCTAACGTAAAGAGCCACTGGGAAAAATCCCTCCTAGCCTTGTGGATTAGAAGGCTGCCTGCCTTGCCCTGATGATTGAATAAGGTGAATCATGTGGCTTCTCGTTGCCCAACTGTTAGGGAAATCAAGATGGACCAACAGAAAGAACCCCCCACCCCACCCCGTCCGTGTTCCAGCCTCACCATCATATTTGAGCCCACTATTGTAGTCACAGTGTCAACCCATCTCCCTGATGGTCTTGCTGAGAGACCTTCTACTTGACTGAGAGAGAGGTCCTTTCCCAGGGACTACCCTTCTAAGACGACTCTAATCCTTGATAAATGGGTAACCGGGGTGGGTGCCATTGATCTGCCCTACTGAAACCAGGTTACCTAATAAAGCAAGCAACTATATAAGAACTTAAAAGCTACCGAGTCGCTAGTGCCTAGACGTTAGGAGCCCTGATGGCATAGTGAGCTGCGTGTGGGGCTCACTGCAAGGTCTGCAGTTCGCAACCACCAGCTGTCTTGCAGGATCAAGAAGAGGTTTTCTTCAGCTGTAAAGATTTCCGGTCTCAGAAACATGCAGGGCCAGTGCTACCCTGCTCTGCAGGGTGGCTGTGTGAGCTGGAGTGGACTCAATGGCAGTGAGTGTGGGTTTTGTTTTGAGACATAAACACAGCTGCACGTCCTCTCCTGTCAAGGCAGCAAGTCTATGTCCTTTCCCCTTGAATCTCAGAGAGCCTGTCAACCACTTCAACCCCACAGAATACGGCATTAGTGACATACTATGATTTCCAAAGCAGGGGAGGGTCACAATTCTCTTGGGTCATCTCTGGGAAAAGCCAGCCACCATGCAAAAAGCCCAACTTTCCTGAGACCGCCATGGTAAAGAGGCTACCAGTAGATGGTCCAGTTAGCTGTCCCCGCTGAGCCCAGCTTTCCAGCCGTCTCGGTCCAGGTGCCAGGCATCTGAGTGCATCCATCTTGGACCTTCCACACCAGCCATGAGCATTCTGAGTACCTGAGTGGCCTAAGTGGATACTATGAAGAATCGCCCAGCTGAGTCCCATCCAAACTCTTGACCAAGAGGATCTGTGAGCTATGATAGTTGTTGTTTTTAAGCAACTTAGTAATGGTGAGCTTGTTATACAACACAGACCGCTGGGATAAAAACTATACACATGCAGATAAATTGTGTGCACACACACACCCATATGTGTAAATGTGTAACATCCGGTGTGTCTAAGGTTTTCATAATTAAAAAAATGTGACTTCAAGCATGACATCCCCAAGCTGTACAGCCTGTTTAGCTCTCAATGGCTCAGAGAGAATCAGGCATTCTTAAAAACTAGTAAATGATAAATAAATGAATGAATTGCTCTTTGAAGGGCACTAACTGTTTAGGACAAAGCCCCTGAGATTTGTGGGTTAGGTGTCTGAGGTTGCCTTACTCTACATTCTCCCACATGTCAAGGAATCAATCACTGACATGAGAAAGAGGAAGGACGGGACTGAGAGGAAATAAAGAGAATGAAGAGATACATTAACCAAATGCAGCGTGTGGTCTGTGTTTAGCTCTATATTTGAACAAACCAACTGTAAGGAGATCTTTGCCGTAACTAGAGAAAGCCAAACACGGACTTTGTGTTAGATGTTCATTCGGAGTATGATAATGGTATTATGATAGTATGATGGGGTACCCCCCCCAAAAAAAAAAAACACTAGAAGTACACATTTTTTCCTGCTAGGTGAGCATCTAGCAATGACTTGATCTGGGTTAGTGCACCCAGTGGCGTTGCCTGAGAAGGTTCTCTCTGGTCACAGTGAATTTTTTCCTAAAAGCAGTTTCGCTCAAACCTTGCTTTTTGTGATGAACAAAAAAACAGAGAATCGAATGCGGCTGTGAAATGTTGTGTCTTGCTTGGGAAAAATGCCACAGAAACTGTTGTGATGTTGAACACAGCTTACAAGGACAGCACTGTGGGAAAAACTCAAGTGTAGGAGTGGTTTTCTCGTTTCAAAAAAAGTGAACTTGTCATTGATGAAAAGCCTTGTTCTGGACATCCATCAACTTCCCAAATGGACAAAAATGTCAGCTTGTAGTGCGTTTGGAGTTCGTTTTACCAGGTCAGACTGCTAATCAAGCTTTCTATTTAGAGGTTCTGAAAGATTGTGTAACCGTGTGTGACCAAAAAGGCCTGATTTGCGGCAGACTGGTTTTTTACCACAACGCACCTGCTCACACAGCCATCTCAGTGCACCTTACTCACTTGACCTCACTCCATGTGACTTCTTTTTGCTTCCGAGAACAAAAGGACAGGGATTTGACAAGGTAGAAGAGGTGAAGAAAAAAATGAGGGAGGTGCTGTCAGCCATCCAAACAGATGAGTTTGAAAATGTTTCTAAGAATGGAATCGCAGATTTGACAAATGTATAAAGTGTAATGGAGAGTAGTTTGAAGGTGATAAGTTTGTTTTGTTAAAAAATTTAAATACATAGTTTTGAAAAAAAATCCATTTTGGGGGGTATGCCCTCATATGTTTGTATATACGTTTATATTGGCTTTTATATGAATACATGAGACCTGGTGGCATAGTGGTTATGAATTAGGCTACTAACCACAAGGTCAGTGGTTCAAAACCACCTGCCTCTCTATGACAGAAAGATGAGGCTTTCTGCTCCCATGAAGATTTATAGCCTCAGACACCCAGAGGGGCAGTTGTACTTTGTCCTGTAGGGTTGCTGCAAGTCAGGATTTCCTCTATGGCAGAGAGTTCATGTGTGTGTGTGGGAGCACTGGGGTGCAGTGATGTGTTGGGCTGCTAACTACAAGCTTTAATCGTTTGAAAGGACCAGTCACTCCCAGGGAGACAGACAGGGCGTTCTACTCCCATTGAGATTGATGGTCTTGCACACCCACAGGGCAGTTCTACCTTGTGCTACAGGGTGGCTCTGAGTTGGAATCGACTCAACTGGCATGGGTGGGTTTGTGTGTGTGTGTGTGTGTAAATGTGCATATGTGTTTGTGTATATATCTAGGTATTTATACACACACATACACACATATGCATAAGCTTTAGCTGTTCACAATACCATTTAAGTATTTGTGGGTTAAATGATAAGTTGTCCAGGATTTGCTTTAAAATACTACAGAGAAATAAACCAAGCGTGTGGGTGTTATAGACATGAGCACTTCGGCATTCTGTTGTCTTTTGTATAAGAAATGTTCCAAAGCAAAAGCCACGAAGCGCACTCCCTCAATGCAAGAACGCTTTGTCCTAATAGCCTGGCATTCTGTGATGCTCACCCACCCAGTACAATCGCTTAAGACAAAATGGATGCATAAGCACATGTGGTGAAGAAAGCGGATGGTGCCCGGTTATCAAAATATATAGAGTCTGGGGTCTTAAAGGCTTGAAGGTAAACAAGCAGCCATCTAGCAGGGAAGCAACAAGCTCACATGGAAGAAACACAGCACTCTGTGTGATCATGAGGAATTGCCGGGACTGAGTAACAGGCATCAGAAGACCCAAAACAAACAAATAAAAATATGTTGTTGACAATGAGGGGGGTTGGAGCAGAGACCCACATCCCATCTGTTGACAATGGGACATCCCCTCACAGAGGGGTCACAGGGAAGGGATGAGTCAATCAGGGAACAGTATAGCTCCGATGAAACACACAACACTCCCCTGGTTCCTTGAGGCTTCCTCACCCCGCACTATCATGACCCCAGTCC
>NW_022111310.1:13192976-13211956 GCF_000313985.2 Echinops telfairi
AAGGGCTCAAATAGAAAATAAATGTCTAGAAAGTAATGATGGCAACATATATACCAATGTGCCTGATACAATTGATGTATGGACTGTTACAAGAGCTATGAGAGCCCTCAATAAAATGCTTGTTTGTTGTTGTTTTTTAAAAGCCACAAAGTGCAAAGAACTGAGGGGAGGAGGTCACCAGCATGGTGTGGCTGGAAACCTGTCTTCAAAGACTGGCACCAGTGACTGGGAAGAGCAGCCTTGGCTTACAGCGGTAAAGATGAGCATGCTCTAGGACAGGGGTCCTCAAATTTTTTAAACAGGGGCCAGTTCACTGTCCCTCAGACCTACTGGAGGGTCAGACTATAGTTTTAAAAAAAAAACTGTGAAAAAATTCCTATGCACACTGCACATATCTTATTTTGAAGTAAAAAACAAAACGGGGCAAAAACACTCGGTGGGCCGCATGTGGCCCGCCGGCCGTAGTTTGAGGACCCCTGCTCTAGGAGAATAACTCATCCGTTTCTAGCTGTCAAGCTGACCCGGCAGCCCAACGTGTGTTAGAGCAGGCCTGGCCTCCATGGCTTTTTAGGAAGCCGATTACTTTACCACCAGGAAACTTCCTTCCGACGTGGTTCTGGGTCGGCTTGAACTTTCACCCTTTCGGTTAGCAGCCACGCACTTCAACCATTTGACTCTACTATGGGATGCAGAAGGATACCTGGCCGAGCCGTGGGGTACGAGTTGGCCGGCTAACCACAAAGCCAACCATTCGAACCACCCAGCCATGCCACGGGACGAAGATGGATCTTTGGGCTCAGAAACCCATAGGGGCAGCTTGATCCTGCCCGACGGGGTGGCTGCGGGTCAGAATTGACTACATGGCACGGAGATTGATGAGATGCAAAGGGGAACGTGACTCCTGACTATCAACAATGATCTTCTTTCCTGCGGTTAGAAAACACAATCATAGCACATGTAGAGACCCGTCAGGGTCCCATTTAGTCTGATACTTAAATTTCACCCCCCACACACACTTATCCAGGGGTTTGCACGCCTGTGCTTGGTGCCCAGTCCCCAGACGCAGCCCGGTGTGTCCACAGCACTCACCAACGGAGTACATGGAAACGTGAGAGCACAGCGTTTAACTCTGGGCCAAAGTGAACATTCTGCCCTCTCTAATCTCACGCTAACAGTGTTTGTATCCCTCAGAGCATTCCCGAGGGACGCGGAATTGATTTTTAACCTTGAACCAGCGTGTCACGATCTGGGGACCAGCAGAATAAGCACATCGTGACATGGAGCAGGGCCCACTCCTTGGAGGACACCCTGGGAGTCCTCAGCAGAATCCAGGCTACCAAGGCTGAGCTGGGGATTGGCTGGAGATGGGGGTGCCTCTGTATCCAGGTGAGAACAATGAGTGAGGTAGCCACTGCAAAGCCAGGAATGGAACCCCACCACACCCCCCTGCAGTAGCAGAGGTGAAAGCAAGCCTGGCATGGCTATTCCTGAAAGGTTAAGAATCAAAAACCAACCCAACCCAGAAATCTCTGTGTTAAAAGAAACTAAAAAACGCCTTGATTATAAAAACTGCTTGAGCATGGTTGGGGCAGGTCTTTTTTCTTTTTTAAATAAGGGACCAAGAGGGGAGGGAGGGAACCACCCATTCCTGCTGCAGCAGAAATGAAAGAGAATGAGACAGATTTGCGCCTGACTAAACATGACATGCCATTAATGATGGGTGTCTCGGTGCCAGAGGTTGAGTTTGAAACAAGAGGCTGGAAGGAGGACAGCACTGAAAATAAGCTGCCAAGTGACTTCTCTGCAGCCAGAATGCTGCTCCTCTCTCCACGCAATTCTGCGGGCAGAGACCTCCCAATGCACAACTTTGCAACAACATCTCAGGAGACGCAGTCAGGGAAGGCTGAGCAACAAGGTGGTGCCTGTTCCCACCCCTACAACACAGAAGGTGACTGGCTCTGAGAAGGCAGGTGTGCGGGCTGCCTGCCACCTGATCCATAAAGCTCTCCTGAGCTCCCCGGTCCTGTAGCTACTGACCCCCTTTTCTGGGAGCTTGCCGACTGATAGCAGTTTGGAAATTCAAGAAACCCTGGGTTGCAGTCGCTGAAGGAAGCAGCAGGCCTGGGCTCGGGCTACTCAGCTCAAGCAGGGCTTGAAGTCCAGGAAATGTCTTACACGAGCAAGATGCTGGGTGGTAGGGTGGTGTGGTGGTGGGGGTGGGGGTGGTGTGCCATTGAGCCAGTTCTGATTCACAGCAACTCTATGTACAACAGAACAAACTCCCCTGTGAGACTGGGGAACGTTGGTGCTCCCTGCTGCAGCCACTGTGGCACCCATCTTGCCGGGGTGGCAGAAATGCAAAGACCTGGTGAGGTAGTTAGTTTATTGTGCCAACCTGGCCGATAAACACATGTGGGATTAATTGAAAGGCAGAGAGCTAAATGGCTCGTCGAGCCTTACCTTTCTTGTCACTTGCTCTTTGTTCATCGGACCAGTGTGCAGCTGCCTTGCTTGTTCTTTGCCTCCATTTGCAAGCTACACTACCTGTGGGACACCTAACCTGTGGACTGTGTCATTGTAATTTGAGGTTCCTTCAAGACTTGCTTTGCCACACCATTGGAATTTACATCTCTTGAGCTGGGGACTGTCAGACCCTGTCATCTGGCTGACTGTTGGTGACCTGTCTTACTGTTTGCTGCCTGTGCCCGGATAGCCTGCATTGCTCTACAGAGGACTACCCTGCGGCCCTCAAGGCTTGAAAGACTGCCAGTGTCTCACATCTGTCTCACGGGAGTGAGTTGCACTGAGCCATTGGTACTGCTTGATAATTTAATTAACTGTTTATTTCTTATGTTATACGTCTATCTATCTGTATAAATATCTATAAACTTATTAGCATTCTGGTTTTGTTTCTCTAGAGCACCCTGTCTAACATACCCGGTCATCTATTTCCAGAAAGTCATATCCAGAAAATAAGCCAAGCGCTAGAAACCCTATGAGGGAGAGCTCCACTCTGCCACCCACGGGGTGGCCTTGGATCAAGGCTGACACCAAGCAAGAGGTTTCCGGTGAAGGATGTGGAGAAGATGACATTGGCAGGCCGGGGCCCCAGGGTTCCCACAGCAAGTGCCGGGTGGCAGAGGAGGCACCATGCTCCACAGGGAACAGTCCCACTGAGAGAGAGGGGCAGGAGCTCTATGGCAGGAACATGGCCGAGAAGCAGGTCTGAATCTTCCTGGCGGCATTTCCCGTCTGTAAAGTGGAGGTGACAATGACACAATGCCCAGGTCACCAGGGAGCATGAAGGGGAAAGGTACAAATGCAGAAGGTCATAGGATCTATTCGTTTGGGTCACAACTGACCAGTGGCAAAGCCAGGCTTGTGGCCAAGACTTCAGGCCCCAGGAACTTCCCACCACATGCCGGTTCTTCTAGAGAGGCATCACTGCCAGCCTGCCCTTAGACACACTGCATGGAGTTCCCGGGGCTGAACCAACAGCTTGGATGCATCCCCAGCCTTAGATGCAAAGCTCTTTAAGCCCATTGAATCCAGCAGGCAAATTAGCTATTTGTACTTTTAACGATCAAAGCAACTACTAAGGCACAGAAGTTGAGAGCTCTTCACCCTGTGGTGTGGTGAGTTACACATTGGGCTGCTGACCTCAGGGTCTATGGTTCAGATCTCCCAGCCATTCTTTGGGAGAATGATGAGGCTGTCTGCGCCCATGAAGATTTACAGCCTCAGAAGCCTGGGGGAGCACTTCTCTGCGCCCTACAGGGTTGTTGTGAGTCAGAATCGACCTGCTGATCGTGAGCATTTAGTTTCAAGTGTGTGCACGCTCATGCGCGCAGGTAATTTTCAAAGAGACTAATGAGAGGAAAAGCACGTTAACTCTTTTAACCTTGAGCGTGGAGACTGGTGTCATAAAACCATAAGGAGGCTCCCGGCATTTATCTGCTGGAGGGGTTACCAATAAAGTCTCCTTTTAGCAAGTGACCTTTGGCGTTTCTTGCTCTCTGATGAGTCAGTCGCCTTAGAAGGTGGTGGAACACTCTGACAGGAAGGGGCCGTGTGTGGCCTCCTGCCCTCCTCAGGGGGAGATCTGTAAGGACAGCATTCCGGGGATTGTGCCCGTGAGGGTTGTGGTTTGCAGGTAGTGTGACCTGTTGTGAGGAAGAGGCCAACACCAAGCTCGCAAGCATGCACACACAGCCTTCCCTAATTAACAACAAAATAACTTCACAACCATCCATTCACTGTTTTAAAAGCAAACACTGAAATCACAAGGCAAAGCACCCTGTCACCTGGAACTGCTATGAATGAGCGCACAAAGCCCAACTTTCCCGAGTGCAGGCCAAACGGACCCCCATGCCCCTGGACTTCAACTCCTTGGTCCAGAGGTATTCCTACAAAACTGCCGCTAAGCCAGGCATCCCCTCCCCACCCCCACCCCTTCTACAGAAATGCACAGAATACAAAAGGCGGGGTGGGTGTCTGTCATGGGGATGGGAACTGGGGCAGGTGGCATCCACATGCTGGGCACTTGAAGGACACTGTGGAGGCGGAGACATTCAAAAGAGGGGCCGTCACTACACCGAGATAGCCAGCGGGCCATGCTGCAGGGAGGTCCCCTCTGCTTCCGCATCTTCCTCTTGAAACGACAGAGGCGACTTAAGCACGTTTTCTGTGGCAAATACACAGGCGGCGAAACCTTTGCACGCCAGCACTCTTCATGTACACAGTTCGGCGATGCACCGTGATGGTTTATGTGGTCATTTAAAAAACTTTGGATTCTGGGTTATTTGTTCCCTTAGGTGTAGGCGTACCTCCTTTAATCCAGTTTCACGGCATTGTGTTTTGCAAATAATGTGGGTTTATTTATTTATTTTTTTACAAATTAAAGATTTGAGCAACCCTGCCTCCACTCAGTCATCCCCCACCCCCACCCCCCAACAGCACGAGTGGCCACTTCATGTCTCCATGTCCCATCTTGGTGGGACACTTCATACCATGTCACCGTGCTACTGCTGACCTCGTAGGTCAGTCCAGTGTGAGCACAACTTTTACACGCACCGGGGAACCAAAAGGCTCCACGTGGCCCGCTCTGCCGTGACCCGCGCTTCATTGCCGCTGTCTGGGACTGAACCTGCAGCATCTCCGGGCTGTGCCTGCATCACTCGGGTGCCGAAGTGCTTGGGAGAATGTCTACAACTCAAGGAGATTTCAGAGCAAAGCCACCTGTGCGGCCACCACCCAGGTAAAACAAACAACTGACGGCCAGCACCCAGAAGCCCCTTTCCTTTGTGCCTCTTCCCACCTGCACCGTCCTTCCCACAAGGAAGGGCAACTCCAACGCCCAGCACGACAGGGCAGTTCTGCCGGCTTTGAACTTGGTATCAATAAAGGGGCTTCTGCAGAAGGCACACTTTCATAGTTGCGAGGATAGTCCCCGCCCCACCCTGCAGCTAAATCGTATTCCAAGCAAAGGCATGCCAAAGATACTTTGTAACCCTCCAGAAGACAAATGAGAGCCACGTGAATTCCCTGTGGCTTTTCCCACAGTCTGGAGAGAGCTGGAACCAAGGACAGAGAGGGAGGAGTCTGAGATAAGAAAGGGCGTGGTGGGGGGGGGATGGAGGCCGGTCAAAGTCGCCCGAAGAGGAGGGTCTATGCCGAGATCAAAGGAACAGCTAAGGGCAGGGACAGCGGGTGCCAGGGAGAGGAAGCCAAAGTTCACCAATGAGGCAGAGATTGAGCAAACGGCACCCCGCTGTCCTGTGAGAGTCTCCAACCTGGGGGTTCTCGCAGGCTTTCTGGGGGCAGCAATCAACAAATACTACCTGATAGATTCACTAGCTTTCTTTTTAAAAAACCATCTTTTTATCATGGGCAATTTCAAACAAATGCAAAGGACACAGGTAGTATAAAACCCTGGCAGGTGTCACTTGGGAGCCCCTGGGTAGGTACCTCACTTGGCTGCTAATTAAAAGGCTGTGGGTCCAGATTCCAAGAAGTGCCTCTAAAGAAAGGCCTAGTGGTCAACCCTTGGAAAGGCAACCGTTGAAAACCTTAAGGAACGGCTGCCTTGTGACCGACACAGAGGTCACCAGGAATCAGAATTGCCTCCACACCAGACGTAGCTCTGAGTGTTTCTGCTGACATGTATTCAGTGACCCTTACGAACACTCTAGGATGGTGGTCCTCAACCTCCCTAATGCTGTGACCCTTTCAGACAGTTCCTCATGTGGTGGTGACCCCCAACCATAAAAGTATTTTCATTGCTACTTCATCACTGGCATTTTGCTACTGTTATAAATCGCGCAACCCCTTTGAAAGGGTTGTTCAACCCCCAAAGGGTTGTGACCCACAGGTTGAGAACCGCTGCTCTAGGAGGTTCCTAGTGCTGTTTCCTGGAAGAGGAGTGTGGAATGTACAGCAGCTGACTACTTCAGCCCAGCCTTTGCAGCTAGAACAGGCCCCACGGAGCTTGGCTCCTGAACCCATACTCTTAATCTACACAGTGCGCTGCCTAAGCCTGTATTTGAAGCAACGTTTGAGAAGGCGCGGGGCTTGCCTTAGGAAGGAGAAATCTTGTGATCTTTGCAGCCAGGGGACAGGTGAAGGGTGCTCCCTGGTACCGCAGGATTGGAAAGAGCCACGGTGGAAATGAGAATGCACATATTAGTGGGAATTTATGGTTCCTAATAGGGTCCAGGTTGGCCTAAGAGTCTACAGCCCTGCTGAGAGTCTTAGATCTTTGTGTGGGTCCCCAGTCTTGATCTCATTTAATCTTCACGATAATCCTCTGAGATCAGCAGAGCAGGCCCTGTTGTTCCCATATGGCAGAGGAGGCAACTAAGACCCATAAAAGTGTATCTGTTCTTCTGACGCTTTCAAATTCTTTGTCACCACATCATGCTTCCAGACAACCACAATGCTGAGTAGGAGGGCTTGGGTACTCTCACAGTCAGACAAACGAAGCTACGTGTGAGCTCACTGAAGCAGAGGTGGGCTGCAATTGGGGAGAGCTTCGTAGGAGGAGTTCTGGATGACTTTAACAGGCTGAGAGACAGGACGGACAGACCAGGTGGAAGAACAGCGTGAACAGCACTGAGGAGGGCTGGTGGAGCCTGTGTTTGGAAAGAGAACGCAGCTCAAAGAATGCTGAGCAGGGTGAGACAGGCAGGCCAGAGACACTGAACATTTCTGAGCTTGGGGTTTTAGCCCTGCCAGGTGGTTGAAGGTGGGCAGGCAGGTTAAGGGGCTGTTAGTATGGCAGGTCTAAGTACGGGTGGGCAGGACAGGAAGGGCAGAGAATGGAATTTGAGGATTTGGAATCCACTGGATCTAGGGATGGGGACAGTGGGGCAGCTGAGCTGTGACTTGTATGTTTGGCACGCGGCAGGTTGGTGAAGACTCCATTGTGTGTGGGGGGGGGGAGGAGTGGGAAGGGTCCCGAGTACTATGATCATTTGGTCCTTGTTTTTTTTTTTGACAAGTTAGCAAACATAAGGCATCTTTGTGTTTCGTTCCTTTAAAAGGACCCCCACATTGTTCAGCTGGGCTCACCCCTAACTATGTTTTAGACGAGGCCAGTGTGAGGTCTAGCAGGTCAGGCACCTGGAGAGGAGCCGGGTCGGGGCTGGAGCTTGAGACTGAAGGACAGTAGGAGGAGCTGACATTTGTTGAAGGCTTGTTTCTCTGCCAGTCCCTCCCAGATTCAAACCTGGTCTCTAGGCTAGCTGCTCTCTGGGCTCTCCCAGCCTTGCCGAACATAGTGCAAGTAGCTAATAGTCTTGCCACGGCTTTAGAGATGAGAATACACAGGCAGGGTCACTCAGGAATCAGTACCATGAGGATTGGCACCTAGGCAAGACCAAGAGGCAAGAGACATTTACGGAGTCTGCAGTGTCCACGGAGCCAAAGCAGGTGGCTTAAGCTGCCTCAAGACTGAGTCAGAGATGCCTTCTTTCCTCAAGCACCTGTCGGCCCAGTGAGAATAAGGGGCCTGTGTTTACAGACCCCACGTTTTTCACAATGCTTTTATCCAAGGTTCCTGCTGGAGGAGGAGTTGGAGTCAGGCAGGATAGGATATGTAGAGGGGGCGGGGGGGTGGAGAGGGGGAGACAAGGGTCTATCATTGCTTCTCAGAGAAAGTGCACATGAGTTTTTGTTCATTGGGCACCTCCTGGCACTATTCTGCATTGTGAGTAATTCATGGGACAGCAGGCCCATGACACCCTCCGATGGGAACACGACTGGAGTGAATCCGAATACACCTAGCTTCTCACCTAGGGTGCCATGAAGATGAGAGCCAAGGTGATTTACACCGGTTTGGCCCAAAATGAATTTTTAAAATGCATCTTATTTGTTTTTCAATCTCACCGGCATTATACAGTGCGAACCAAGCCTTGCAGAAAGGAGTATCCTCCTTGCAATGTGTGTATATGCATAATCAGCTGTAATAGTCCAACCAAATCCACAGAGGATAAAATCAGAATATCAATCGCCTCTGGAAACCGGGAGAGCCAGGCATTGACGGGGCGGGCTGCCGGGGACTTTTTGGGAGATGGGAACATGTGAAAGGTTAACATGGGGTATGTGGGGTACAGGGGTGCTTCAAAAATGAAGGTATGTACCTTTCCATAGAAATTTAACATTTTGGAAAACGTGTGAAGAAAATGAATAGGGGGAGTGAGAATGAGGGTGAACACATGATACAGAATGGTGACGACTATTAAAGTGAGCGCCAAACTAGTTGTGTTCAGCTGATTCCAGCTTTCCAACTCTTGGTGGCCCCAGATGTGTCAGATTGGAACTGTGCTCCAAAGGGGTGTTTGATGACTGAACCTTTGGGGAATAGATCACCAGGTCTTTCTTCCTAAGCCCCCCAGAATGGACTCGGACTTCTGACCTTCTGTTTAGCAGCTGAGCACATTAACAGTCTGTACCACCAGGGAGCTAGCGTATACTAAGTGCTTCACTGGAGAGGAGCCCTGGTGGTACAGTGATTATGCGTTGGGCTGTGATCCAGGTCCACAGTTCAAATCCACCAGACCATGGGAGAAAAAAATGGGGCTTTCTACTCCCATACGAGTGAGTCTCAGAAACCTACAGAGCCAGTTCTACCCCATCCTATAAGGTTGCCATGAGTCAGAAGTGACTTGTCGGCAGTGAGGTTTCTCTCTTTTAATTTAGCTGGAATTGACTCGATGGCAGTGAGTGAAACTTCATAAACCCTTCACTTGGGATGCCCTCTACCCTTTCAGGAGGTTTAAGGAAAGATCCATCCTTCAACATTTCTCAGTGACTTTGGGGCTTCAGATACAAGATAGACGATCCTATCCTTAACATTTTTATAGTTATGGGGAAAAGCTACAACAGAAGTGATCCAGTCCAATGACATTGACAACTTTAACTGCAGAATCCCTAACTCCAACCCACTCCTGGGAAATTCTGTTCTGCAGTCCCTGCATCTGATGGTTTCTGCTCTGGGAGTTGTAGCCTACATTACTCTTATGACGTAGATGACTGCTCTTGAAGTTTCATCTCGTACCCCACAAATGCAACATTACACACCAAGCTTACAGCACTGAACTTTAAGGGTCAAGATCAATAGCTGGCATGGCAGACACCAGAACAGGACAGGATGAGAGTCAAGAGCACTCATGAACTGTGAGAGCCTCGTATGTGCCTTGGTGGGTTATGCCTTGGGTTGCTAAACCTAAGGTCAGCAGTTCAAATCCACCAGCCACTCAATGGGAGAAAGATTTCTAGACTTGGAGACCCAGGAAGGTCAGGCCTGTTCAGCCCTACAGGGTCTCGATGAGTCAGACATGACTTGATGACCGTGAGAATGGAATTTTATTTTAGTAGGAACTATCTACTTTATGGGGCTGGGAACAGTCATTGACTGAAGTCACATAAATGGTACAGAGCGATGTACATGGTCATTACACCAATATAAAGAGTCATGTTGTGTGATTCTATTTATAGGAACGATCCAGAGACAGGGAACAGGTTTGTGGTTTCCAGGACCTGAGAGGAGGGGTCGGGGGTGGAACCGAGAGAGGCTGCTTGTAGGTCTGGGATGAAAAGATTCTGGAGGGAGGGCGGTGATGGTTACCCCACAAGGTGGATGTACTAAATGCCAATAATGGTGAATGTGACAACATGATGTGCATTTTACCACAATGGGAAAAAAAAAACATTTGAAAAATCATTTGCATGCACAACAAAGGGGCCAATACCTTTTAGCTATCATCCAGCTCACTACGTAAGCAACTGCTACAAGGCAAAATATCGTAGGTCCAGCCCAAGATAAGAGGTGCCTGCAAATCCCTTGTTGGGAGTGGGGGGTGAGCTCCGGACAAGCTTCATGGACACGGAAGCACCTGTGGTGGGCGCTGAAAGATGGGCACGTCTCTGAGAAGCAGCGGCAGCAGCAGCCACAGAATCACACAAAGAAAGTGCACAGGAAAAAAGTGGAGTGTGAAGGGCAGCAGGGGTTGGGGTGGGGTCTTCCCGCTAGTGCCACAATAGTGACAGCTTTGGAAACCGGCTGGTCAGCAGGAGCTAGGGGATCTTATTAAAATGCAGACTGGGATTATTATCTGGGGTGGAAATGCAAATTCTCAGCAGGTGGCAGCTGGGCCTGAATACCTGTCCTGAACATGATTTGAGTCTGGCTGCTGTTCACTGTGGGATGTTGGGCAAAGCTCGTGCCGCTGGGCCTTCTATCAAAGTGGGATACCCATCATGCTCTTGAGGAGAAGCCAGCAGGCTGAACTGAAACTCTGACGGAGGAAAGTTAGACCCACTGGGGAATGCGACCCTGTTAAATGCTGATCCTCAAATCCGGATGCCCATTGGAGTCCCCTCACCACCAGCAATTCAGATGTTCCTCGCTTGGGGTGAGCCCCAAAAGCTAGCAGTTGAACTCTCCCCTGATGTTCCCAGCATGTAACACACTTTGGAAACCACTGTTGTCATTCATTAGCTCCAGAGAGACATAAAGTCCATCAAAAATAGCAAAAATGAGGGCCGGAGTACTCTGTGAAGCTGGCCCTTAGACCCGGTAATACAGGAGCTGGGACCCCTGAGGGGGCTGGTGAAAGACCCTCCTTTGCCCGAATGTTCTGGCGACCAGCGGAATAACGGGCATGGAGCAGGCTGCCCCTGGGCTATCAAGGTACAAAGCTTCCCGTTCTCCTGAAGGAGGTTAGGAGATGTTCCATGCACTTCAAGCAGAGCTCCGTGCATCCGTGTGCTCAGCCCACACGAGCTCCTGCCAAGCAGGGCCCTCACGTGTGAACACTTCATGTCCATCTCATGGGGCTTGCTTTCACAGTCCACATGCTCTGTACGGCTAAGCAGACTACTTCGTAAGAACCTCTACGTGGAATCCCCACTACCTTTCGGGATGTTTTTAAGATCCATGCTATTTGGAAAACTCAGACACGAAAGCGCTCAATCCCTGAAAGGAGCGAACGAGACAAACGACACCTCACAGAAATCTCTTCTTTCACGCACTCTCGTCTTTCAAAAGACAGCACTTGATCTTTGCATTCTTTCCCGCAAAACCTTGTTAATGAAGAGGAACTTGTTTGGCATGTATTTGGGGGAGACAACTTGGGAGAAATCTTTCCCACACTAAACAGTTCCGAATTTCAAAGCAAACGAAGTCCCATCGCTCTGGAGAACTGAGGGGTGCTGAACAAATCATTCTGACTCTGGATTTGCCCCTATCCCCTTAAAATATCCCATTATCCCAAATCTCTTTTCCTAAACCTTCACCCTCCATCATCCCCTGGATCTGGCACTGCCGGACTTGTGTGCATGCGTGGGCCGGCTCCAAGACAGCCTGGGCCCCTCCCTGGACTCTGACCTGTCACTCTTGCTACATCCAGATCGTGGTGAGGCCACCCGCTCCGGATTGCAAATGACTGAGCAGGCTGGGGCCTTCGTTAGGGTCTCAATACACACACACACACACACACACACTCAAGGTATACAAGGGCAGAGGGGTGAGGAAATGCTGTGGAACAGGTGCACTGTGGGTTCATGACCAGCCCTCCTCAGCCTCGGCAGTCTACCTGGGCTTCCCTGGGGGAGGCCCTGAGGGTACCACAGGCAATGTCTCGGGCAGGTTGTTTCCTCGGGCCACTGGAGTACTAGGGCTCCCTTCGGGGGCGGAGCAGAGGCTCACAGAGGCTTGCTGAAGGTCACTGGGCCGCTGAGCGTCGGAGCTGAGGGCTGCGTGCAGGAAGCTGCTCTTAATTACACTCTAATGACTGCTCATTTGACACAGGTGAACAGCAGCCGCCGGCGGGAGGGGCAGTGAGGGTTCTCACATGCCCCAGAGTGGGGCTGCGGGCGGCAGTGTGCTCTCCTTCAGGTGTGAAGCCCGGGATGCCCGCTGCCCCACATTCTGCCCCATTTCCTTCTCTCTGGCTCCTTCATTCATCAAGCAGTCCCCAAAGTGTCGGCTGGTGGTGTTCCCAACCAGGAGCAGCACACCGGGAGAGTGCAAAGGGTGCCCACCCAGAGGGGGCCAGAGAAAGACTCTTAAGCTGGGGGTGGGGTGGGGAAGACACTCAAAAGCAGTGCCCGGCGCTGATGAAGATACAGAAAGAAGCAGACTGGCCAAAGAGGAAAAAAAACAAAAACGGAATCTGCAGAAAACTACAGCATGAGGAGGACGGATCCTTTCTTTTCTTTTCTTTTTTAAACTTTTTATCAGGAAGGTTTACAAAGCAGATCACAGTTTTACATTCAACGTTCCATACACATTCTGATTCAACTCATCCATTGCAATCGCCTCAATCTACCGTCAATTGTCTCCGGTTTGCACCCTTCCTTTTTTTTTTTCCCTAACCCTCTGAATTTTGTCCTTGGGTGAATGCTACCCTTTTTTATTTTTTTAATCATTTATTTTTTTTAAATCATTTTAATCATTTTATTGTCATATAACTCCTCACAATCCATATGTACATCAATTGTATAAAACGCATTTGTACATTTGTTATCCATTCTCAAAATATTTGCCCTCCATGTAAGCCCCTGGCATCAGCTCCTCGTTCCTCCCCACTTCCCCCTCCCTCATGAACCCTTGATAATTTATAAATTATTATTTTGTCATATCTTGCTCTGTCTGATGTCTCCCTTTGCCCACTTTTCTGTTGTCCGTCCCCCAGGGAGGAGGTCACATGTAGATCCTTGTAATCGGTTCCCCATTCTACCCCACCCTCCCTCTACCCTCCCAGTATCGCCACTCTCACCACTGGTCCTGAAGGAGTCATCCGTCCTGGATTCCCTGTGTTTCCAGTTCCTATCTGTACCAGTGTACATCCTATGGTCTAGCCAGACTTGCAAGGCAGAATTGGGATCATGATAGTGGGTGGGGAGGAAACATTGAGGAGCTAGAGAAAAGTTGTATGTTTCATTGTTGCTACATTGCACCCTGACTGGCTTGTCTCCTCCCTGGGACCCTTCCGTAAGGGGATGTCCAGTTGCCTACAGATGGGCTTTGGGTCCCCACTCCGCACTCCCCCTCATTCACAATGATAGGATTTTTTGTTCTTTGATGCCTGATACATGATCCCTTCGACACCTTGTGATCACACAGGCTGGTGTGCTTCTTCCATGTGGGCTTTGTTGCTTCTGAGCTCGATGGCCTCTTGTTTATCTTCAAGTCTCTAGGACCCCAGATGCTATATCTTTTGATAGCCGGGCACCATAAGCTTTCTTCACCACATTTGCTTATGCACTCGCTTTGTCTTCAGCGATCTTGTCGGGAAGGTGAGCATCATGGAATGCCAGTTTAATAGGACAAAGTATTCTTGCATTGAGGGAGGACTTGAGTGGAGACCCAATGGGATGGACCCTTTCAAAGAGTCACCTTGCGGAGGAAACGGAGGAGTGTGTGGAGCTCCATGGAAGGGCCAACGGGAGGGAGGAGCACGACTCCAGCACTTCAGCCAGCTGTGGGTTTAAAGCAGAGGTTCTCAACCTATGGTCATTTGACCCCCTTTCACAGGGGTTGCTTGACTCATCATAACAGTAGCAAAATGGCAGTTATGAAGTAGCAATGAAAATCATGTTATGGTTGGGGGTCACCACCACATGAGGAACTGTATGAAAGGGTCGCGGCCTTAGGAAGGTTGAGAACCCGATTTAAGGGCTTGTTCCCCTCTTCATCCTTCAGGGCCCAAAGTTTTCACTTTGACACTTTCCTGTCCACCACCCTAGAGGTCATCTCCCTCCCTCCTCACTACTTCAGGCCCCCCTCGGAGCTGTTGTATTCAAAGCTTGGGGACACCTTTCACACCCTGGGGTAAATGTATGGTGTTACTCAAGCTTCTTGAAGACAAAGAATCTGTCCTACTGATCTCTGTGTGGCCTGAGTCTGATGCTCCTCCCATGAGGCCAGTTCCCTGAGCAGGCTAAAGAAGATGGGAGACCAGGAGGAGTGAGCTGAACACACAGAGGAAGAAAACAACTCAGCCAAAACAAAACAAACGAAACAAACGAAAACCCAACACTCCTGAGAAAGCATACTCGGCCCCATTAATGAGCCTGCAGAAAAGTTAAGACAAGAATGCATGACCACTCGCTTGGTCCAACAAAACCAACCCCAAGTGTTGGACAGTCACTTTTACATGCTTCTGGAGCTCGACGGGCCAGCTTGGAACGATCACTAAAGGTCCTACACATGCTGCCCCCACGGGCACCCCACTCCCAGGCATGTACTCAGGAGAGACACCTGGGCATGTACACCAGAAGCCCAATTCCAGGAGGTTTGCCCCCAGTACCCCCAAACTGGGAATATCCCAATTATCCATCTGACAAAGGGAAAAATCCCAGCATATTCATACTGCTAGCTGTCTGTTGAGTACAATTTCGACAGAGACCCCATGTGACAAGAACGGTCCTGGAGGGCTCTCATATCTCTGCGCTCATGCGCAGCTACAGCGTTTCTGAGACTGGAACTCTTTAGGGGAGTAGAGAACCCCATCTTTCTCCCGCCGAGCAGCTGATGGTTTTGAACTGAGGACCTTGCGCTTAGCTGGCCAACACCCCTCCATGGCCCACCGGGGCTCCGTATGCAAACAGAACAGTGCAATGAATGGGCGCTAGATACCTCATCACGTGACGACTCTCCCAGCCACCACAGTGAATCGGAAGCACACGTACTTAAAGTTCCAAATCAGGTAAAACTAGCACCAGCTCACCACGTCTTACTCAAAGCCTTCTGGAGGGAGGAGTGACAATGGGTCAGGACGGGGCACCTTGGGGCTGTAACAGCACGGGGCAAGACTTGGGGCTTGTTTTTTTAAGCTGTTTGGTAAAATGTTGGCTGTATTAGTTTCTTCAAGCGAACCGTGTTACAGACTCTTTGGTGTTTATATTTCCTCATTAAAAAATTACAGAAGATGCTGGACAGAGGACTTGTCAACACTGAGCAAGCAACTCAATTGAAAATTGAAGGTGGAGAAGGAAATGTGTCTGGCCCATGCCACCAAATGAAGACCAAACGCCTTGCCGGATGACCAGCAGGTAGCAGAAGACTCCCTGGGATACGGTACCAGAATTCCAAGGATAAAAATCACACTGAGGTTGGTGGGGAGAGTCAGGGGTGGGGGGCAGAAGCCCATGTCTCCAGTGGCAGTGTCACTAAGACCCAAGCTAGCAAGGACCAGAGCAGCACAAAAATCTCCAACTCGGCCGAGCAAACAAGTAGACAGGAGAGAGAAGCCACGTGTTCCGAATGGCCGCGTGGTCTACAGCAGCGGTCTGGTGTGGTGCAAGGTATGGACACGAGCATTTTGATCCCGAAACAGGCAGGAGGTACCTCAGGGCAGTGGAACACCAGTTCTACAGCCCTGACAACCAAGCTAGCAGAGAGGACCACTCCTCTCCCAAGGCTGGGCTCAGCGCAGAGGAAAAGGAATCCTCCTATGGGTGATCCTCCTATGGGTGCGATGGGACCCCTGGGACATGATCTTCCAGTTCTTCACTTCAAAGAAGGGAAAGCTGGGCACTCAGCCAGCCATGACTGGGGAAAGGAGCCTGCAGAAAATGCTGAGAAATGGTAGGCAGAACTCAAATGCCAGAGATGAGGAAAGGCGAAGCGGTGGAGGAGAGACAAGGTTTTCCGACCTGCTGAAACACCCGGGAGGCTGACCTTTCTCTAGGAAGCACCCGTGAAGCCAGGCAGGCTGGGTGTCCACAGCACAGGCTGGGGAAACGAGCACCGAGACGTGAGTCAGGGACCTAGATTCCATTCTGGCTCCACTCGCTCACTGCTGGGTGCTCAAGGCCATCTGCTCTGAGACCATGTGTCATGAGGGCGACACTGCTTACCTTCCCAGGTGGCGAAGACTAAGGGAAGCCATGCAGAATGGACAGACCTGGGAGGTGGGGCTGCTCGAGAAGAAGATACCATGTGCTTTGCCTATTCACCTCCAACCCTGAGAGACAGGTACACCTCACTCCCTGACAGATGCACACGCAGAGAAGTAGGACGGGATTGAAGTTATCTAGAGAGAGCTCCAACTGGATGAGAATGTGTTAGGAAGCGGGGGTGTGGGGGGAATTAAAAATAAGGATGAATATACGCCTTAAGCATGAATACACACATAGGAAGGATGAAGATTGTACACAGTGAAACGAACCCGTTGCTGAGCAGTAGCTTGGGACTATGGGCAACACTTTTCTTTGTGATTGTTTTCAGGCTGTTCCATCCAACACGTTTTAAAAACACAGCCTGCTTCTAACCTCTGTATCAGCGAACTGTGGCCATCATGCCCTGGTGCACTCCCAGTGAAACGTCATCCAACCCAGTGTGATCGAGATGTAAATCCAACCAAATGCAGCACACACGTGGCCTGCGATGGAGGAAATGTGTCTTGGTGGACTCAGGGGTCCCCATCTACCTTGGTACCACCTCTGGGGCTGGTTCAGCACCCACTCACCTCCTCAGCCCTCCCCCACCCAGTCACTCTGGTCCTCCCAGAATATAAGTACACCCAACTCTACCACCCCTCGCCAGATTGCCCCTGCTTGAAGCTGGGGTCTAACTGACGAGCTATGCATCTTTGGCCAAGTTCCCTTAGCCTGAGTGCTTAAGCCCGGTTTGCCCTTCTACCAACCAGTTAACCACCACCAGTTCCTTCTCGGTGCACTTAGCACAGCGGCAGGCACCTAGACAAGGAGGCTTCAAAAAGTGCCTGGGAAAAATGGAATTGAAAGAAAATGGAAAGAATAAACGTACAGAGAGATCGCACATGGCTTCTAATATAGTTTCAACTGCTTGGTGAAACGTCAGAGCCCTGCTAAGCACAAGGTCAGCAGTTTGAACCTACCAGCCCCTCCTCAAGAGAAAGATGAGACTTTCTACTCCTATCAAGAGTCTCGGCCTTTGAAACCCCCAGAGCAGCTCTCCTCTCTTCTGTAGGGTCACAGATCCGACGTAATGGTGGGGAACTTGGTGGCGACTGCTGTGTTGTGCTTGCCTGCATTTTCTTTAAACAGCCTATCCATGCAATGAGAATGGAAGAGGGCTGCCATGGAGGCACAGAAACCGCGCTCTAGGCACCTAGAGCAACTGAGAAAGGAGAGGCCAAATTGAGAAGCGAATACTAACTATAAGGCTCATTGCCTCCATCAACAACTACCGCCGTTGCCCTGAGACCCAAAGAACTGCTGCTATCACTGAACATTTTGATCAAACATTGCATCAATTCCTGGTCAAGGAGGTGGTGGGGTGGGAAGCAGAACAGAATTTTAGACTTGCTGGAGCCATGAAGGATGGGCAAGCTCCTGAAATCAGTGCCTGAGGTCAACTTTAAAACTTAAACCAAGAAACGAAACCAAAATCCCCTGAAATATCTTGAAACTGAATGTTAGTTTCGCTAAACTAGTGGGGGAAAAGGTCGGCTTTGAGCATTACGCGCCTTGAAGAACTCTATCTAGGATCAAACTGACAACGGCACCTTGAAAGATTATGCAGAAGAGGGACAAGTCCGGGAAGGGTTTCGCCTGACCATGACTGCACAGCTCAGAGAGGGCCAGCAGTGTCACTGAACTGTCCATTGGGAAACCGTTCAAATAAAATTTAGGATAAAAAATAAACTGAGGAAAGAAAAACGAACAAACGAGCATGGAGGAGCAGGACCCAAGCTGACTTGAAGGAATTACCGAGAGGAACCAGTCGCTGGCCCAGACTTCGGGGAGCTGCCTGGGCTGGAAGGGTAAACTTCAGTTCGGACCACCAGAGTTTTGCCAAAGAAAAGATTCAAGGCAGAGCAGAGAGCAGGCAGCGGGAACACACCCCACCGTCCAGAGGGAGAAGGATGAACTAAGTGCTCTGAGGACAAACTGTGGGCGGGGGCCTTCTGTGGACACCGGGGTGGATTTTCCTTAAGTCACCATGTTAAGAATTTAAAGGGAAAAGGCCCCTCCCTGACTTTTCGCTATTTCCAAATGAAACAGCACGGTGCCTTTCTCCAGGGCAGCGTTCTAGGGAGAGAATTCAGGAAGACTAAGCCGTGAAAGTGCTTAGCAGGGTACTATTTGTACCAGTGTGAGGTTCTATGCCTGGCAGTGCAGGGGCTTCAGCCCCGCACCCCCACCCCAACATGAAGACAGGCAGTCCACAGGAGTAGAAGCAGGGTTCCACGGACTTCCCTGTCCAGCCAGAGTAGCTACTGGATCTCCCATTCTGGGACAGCTAATCAAAAGGCCAGCAGCAGTTCTAATTTACCCACCACTCTATGTGAGAAAGAAGGATTCTTCCTTCTTTCATAAGGATTGACAGTCTCAGAACCAGCACTCGTTCCATTCCCCACCTGCTGCTTGTAGAACAGAAACATGTCTACAACAGTACAAGACACTCACGACCCACCCAGGTAACCAAGCCTCCCCGGTCTCATTCACAGTCCAACAAGGTGGGTAGTCTTATCCACAGTTCAGGAAGG
>NW_022111310.1:13213184-13214429 GCF_000313985.2 Echinops telfairi
AGGAGGAGACAGGAGAAGTGTCTAAGATTACAAGCGAACAGCTTCCTTTCGCCGCCTTGCTGTTTGCAGAGCCTTTTCAGACCCTTCCTGTCATTGAATCCTCCCAAACAAAGCAACAAAAACAAAGCAACTTGCCATCCAGTGGCTTCCAACTCGTGGCGACCCCGTGTGTTACGGAGGAGAACTGAGCTCCATTGGGGTTTCAAGGCTGGGAGTTTTTGGAAGGAGATGACCTGGTCTTTCTCCCAGGATGCTTCCAGCTGGGTCCAAACCCCCAACCTTTTGGCAAATGAGTAGAGCACATGACCATTTTGGTGCACACACACACACCCCACACCCCCGCCCGTGTTGTTGTTGTTAGGTTCCATCGAGTGTTAGGTTCAACTCAGAGTGACAACAGTGTGTACCCAATGCTGCTGCCTGTCCTCCATCTCATCGAAGGCCTTCCTTCTAATAGGTTCTTGTTAAAGACCAAGAAATCTACGTTCGGAGAAACTAAGTTAGTTGCCCAGAGTGGGGTTTGCCAGATTCAAACAGGCATCTTCTAAACTCTGAAACTCATCCCATCTACACCGTTGCATTCCAGATACAGAAGGAGCACCTGCTCCAAATGCTGCACGCCGGCTGGCAAGCAGTGTGTGCCCTCTAAGGCCTGGCAGGAGTTCTAACCAGCCGGCCACACCCCCTCACAGCTTTCTGTACTGAGCTGCTGGAGGCCTGTGCACGCAGGGGAAGGGAGCAACTGCCGCAGGAGCAAAAGCAACACCAGGGATTTAGTCAACGGAGAGCCAACAGAGGGGGCCGCTGCCCAGCACACAAATGGGATCCTCAGCTGCATTACTAGGAGGCAGCGTCTGGAGCAGGCTGAGGGAGAACCCTGTCCTCCCCTGACCATACCTGAGGCCACTGAAAGGGAGGCACCCTCCAGGGCACGGGCAGGTGTTCTGAATAGGAGTGGCTCTGGGTGGCCCTGCGGTTGGGAGGGCTCACCAGGGAGATTAAGTTGGTACAATAAGCCCACCTTATTTAGACTGCATGGTATAGAGGTGGCTATTTCTACAAGGTCCTTTATCCACACTTTTTTTTTAACTCGTGTCTTATTTTTTTTAACCGTTTTATTAGGGGCTCATACAACTCTTATCACACTTTGTAAAATATTGGGACACCAGTGACCAGCCATGAAAAAATTGTAAACTCATGCCATCAAGTCAATTCTGACTCCGAGCAACTCTATTTAGGGTTTCT
>NW_022111310.1:13214997-13217854 GCF_000313985.2 Echinops telfairi
GGCTGAGCCGAACTCAGGTGACAGAGCCTTGTCATACTCCATGTGCTTTGTGTCTGAGGCCATTTCAGAGCACAGGTGGCCTGAGACTAGGGCTATAAAAAGGGTTATGACAACACATAACCACTTTTCATACCGAACCCAGGTGACAGAGCCTTGTCATACTCCATGTGCTTTATGTCTGAGGCCATTTCAGAGCACAGGTGGCCTGAGACTAGGGCTAATAAAAAGGGTTATGACAACACATAACCACTTTTCATATGGGGAGCAAAGGAATTCATCAAGCTAATGCCCCCAGAGGGTTTTGATCACAAAGGAGCCACAGTTGGCCTGACTGTGTCACCAAGTATCCATGCAAGGAAAAGGAGACAAAAAAATCCAGGTAGGGGCACCACCAGCAGACGCCAACCCTGGCCGTGTAACAGGTAGCAATACAGGGGAAGAAAGACCGAATCCTGGAAGTGGTGAAAAGCTGGGAGCACAAACAAAGAAGATACTCACAAGATGGGTTAAATGGCAAAAAGGACCACATACTACGAGAGGCCAGTGAAGTGGTCTGAGGAGCATACGTGCTACAAACCCACCAGGGACCCGGCTGGCTGGCTGGCAATCGCCTCAGAGCAGAGATAATTAATTACAGAAATGAACACTGTGATTTAAGACCACTGGTCGAAGAGACTGTGTGATGCAGTTCTAATACTTAAGAAATCGTTAAATCAGTGAGCCATGCTCACAACTGGTGATTTTTCTCCATCCTTCCTCTCTGACAGCCCACATGACCAAAGCAGCATTTGCTTTTCATTTGCCGTTGGATAGGAGGTATAGACAGAGATATAAATAAAACGTGGGGTTCATTAAATCACATCTGAAAGGCATCCAAAACACCTGGCATCAGATCATAAAGAACCCTGGAATGGGCGAGCTCTTGGGGTCACGTTGCTTAGAAAAGCGAAGAAACCTTTGCGGAGGCAGCCGGTCCCTTCCCATGTTCAGGGAGGGCTGTCATAGTCAGGTTCCCAGCCCGGACCCTTCATCTGCGCACCTGTTTGGATCGGCTCGGCACGCATGCACTTTACTCAGTTAGCATTTTTCATCTTCGACACACCACTTAAGCCAGTTGCACAAACCTGACAGGAGCAGTGCATTTTATAAATGAATTTCCCCCAGGGAAGCAGCAAGAACCCCATCAGCAAGGAGCACTGTCAAAGTTCCCGGGGACTGCATTCCTTCCACAGATCTCGAGAGGAAGTGCGCCACATCCTCTCCAAACAGGCTTCCCACTCCGGAGGCAGCCTGCTCACCTCTCCACCACCACCAGCACCTCCACCAGCACCTCCTCCAGGCCTCCTCTCCCAGCCGAATACAAGCCAGACAGCCCCATTCTGGGGGAACAGAATCTTGTAATGCAATTTTAAGGACAACAGCTCTAAGTGCCAGAAAGCTGGCTCCTTTTCCATGGATAAAAAGGCCCCCAAAGAGTCTTTTCACAACAAAATTATAACCTATGGAGAACGCAAGGAACAACACAAATAAAACTGCCATAAATTGAAACCGTCTTCAAATGGAACCTACAGGGGAAGTGTGATGACCCAGGCCTGCCAGGCTCCGGTTTTCCTATCTCAGACTCCTAGATGCTCCTAGTTTTTTCATGGACTACAAACAACTTCCCCACCAGGGTAGGCCTGAATACTCTCTTTGTAAGTCCTGGCTATGTCATCTCTTCCCTGGAGGGCCTCGGGATGATTTATAGCATTCATCAAATGTCCAATCACTGCCGTGTCCTCAGAAACACCCAAAGATTCCCCAAGCCACCCTCTGCCGCAGCACTCGGTGCACAGTGGGGACCCCAAAAATATGTGCTTTGATTTGATCTGTGCCAGAGACTACTCTTTGGTAACAGGACACCCTGCCCAGGCAAGCAGTACTCAGGGCAAGGTCTCTGCTAGGGGGTAGGTGCAACTACCTGTAGACAGGCAGCAAGGGGTGCCCTGCTGGCCCTGTGCAAGATGGTCTGAGGAGAAACACTGGCGCTTCTAGCTTGGAGGATGGCCCTGGCCGACTACCTGCGCCCTGGTAAGGGCTCTGCTGAGGCAAAGTTGGCTGGGTCCAAAGCAGCCCATTCTAGAGTTGGTATCCCCGGGGCCCAAGCCCCTGAGAGACTGCAGGCCAGAGGGTGGGGTGGGGTTCTGATTTGGAAAGGGGGGTGCCCGAAGTAATTAGGAGAGAGAAGTGGTGCACTGACTTCCCCTAACTTGAGACACTCTCAGGGTAGCAAGGGATGGTATGTTTCTCCTCTCTGTCATCCCCCAAGGCCTGGGACCGGCGAGGTGGGGTGGGGGTGCCGGCTGGCTCATGGGGGGAAACCCCACGGCAGGCCCATGCTGCTTTGGGATTTTCTACCCAACAACCCAGCACCAAGAGGGCTCCTGCTGGAACTAGGGAGCCGCTGGAAGGAAAACACCTGTCCCCAGCGCAGAGGGCGGGGACTCGGGACAGGTGGACTACACGAGCTGGAGAGGGGGTGAGGTCCAGAGGATGAGGTAGGGGTAGAAAGGATAAAATCCATTGGGTTGGATGTGCCAGCCCGGGACGAGGGCCAGGCATGGGCCCAGACAAGACCCTGGGAAGAGTGGCCTGAGAGGGGACCAGGGTTAGGAATGTTCCGGCAGGGCATGGGGGAGGGAATCCCCGGAGAGAACCAAGGGGGAGCGCCCCTGAACGGAACACTGGGGAGGGCTGCCCCAGGGGCCCGGAGTGCCAGCTACCGAGAGGGGCCCCGTCACTCACCGGCAGGTCCACTCTCACTTCGGTCCCGTCGAGCAGGAAGACGCGGCAGTAGAGGGTAGCCTTGGCGGCACCG
>NW_022111310.1:13218726-13220055 GCF_000313985.2 Echinops telfairi
AGCACGCCCTCCTCCCTCGGGGCTGCGCTGGGTAACTGCAAGCCGGGTCTGTGCTGCCCCCTGCCGGCCCGGGAGCCCCCGCTGCTGGAGGTGTGCTCACGTGTGTACACGTAGGTGAGCATACACGTGTTTCCGGCGCCGGAGCCCTGGAGACGCCCGAGAGTCGCCCCTCGCGGGCTTGGGAAGACCAGATGGCCCGCTTTGCAGGAAGCCCAGTCCCTAAGGGCAAGCTTGAGGCCGCTTTGGGAGCTGACCCTCGGTTTCCCCTGCTGGGAAAAGGTAGGGGTGGAGGGCCATGGAAAAGCAGGAGACCCCTGGACGAGATGGATTGACACCGGGGCTGCCACCATGAGCTCACACCTCACAGTCGGGAGGATGGCACAGGACCGGGCAGTGTTTCGTTCTGTTGTACACAGGGTCGTTCGGTGGCATCTGACAACAACAGGTGATTTTCAGGGTCTCTCGGCTTCTAGTCTAGATCCAAGGCTGGAGAGGACATGCCAGACCCATGGGCTCATTCCAAATAAGGACAGAAACGGAAGCCCAGAGGGGTATGAGGGGAATCCTTAGCCAACACACTTGGGTCAGAAATTCATGCCCTGTCTAAGTAGCCGTCATTGGAGAAAAGGCCATTAAAGAAACACATTACTAGGGAGCTGAGTCCCCGAGAATAAATATAGCCTACATTGCACATTCGACCTTGGAAGAAGTACAGCCAGAATGCTCCTGAGAGGCAAAGATGACCAGACTTCATCTCCCCTACTTTGGACAAGTCAGGAGAGACCAGTCCCTGGAGAAAGACATCGTGCTTGGTGCAATAGAGGGGCAACGAAAAAGAGGAAGGCCCTCAGTAAGATGGATTGACACAACGGCTCAAACATAATAATTGTGAGGATGGTGCTGGACCGTGCAGTGTTTTGTTCTGTTGTACACAGGGCTGCTGTGAGTCAGAGCTGGCTCGGTGACGCCTAACAACATACACCAGGTAGAGGGAATTGTTTGTATGTAAGTCATGCCCCCCAGGTGTACAAACAAGATCTGCTTCAGGAAGATGTGGGCTGTCCCGTGAATGGTGAATGTGGAGGAAGCTGAGACTGAAAAAAGGTATTATCCCTTGGGAAGAAAAACACAAAGATTTATCATGCCCTTAGTGTTGTACCAGACACTGTGCACAGTCCCTGACATGCATCATTCCAATTAACCCCTCGGACAACCCAGTCTGATAGACATGCGTCTCCCCACTGCACAGAGAAGGAAACTGAAGCTTAGAGAGCTTAAAAGATTCATTCCAGGTTCCACCACCCATGCAGGCTGCTTTGCCTACCTCCA
>NW_022111310.1:13221130-13235099 GCF_000313985.2 Echinops telfairi
AGGTAGCCATTCATCTTAGCCCCCATAAGACCCATCTTGACCACAGGACCACCAAAGTGAAAAGATAATAACCTTGAAAAAAGAAAATATAATAACTTTGGGGTGTGTTAAATCACTAATTTGGTGGTACTTTGTTCAACCCTGCTGTTACTTAGGTACTTTACAGTTGTCAAAGCCCCTCCACTGCCACGCCCCCTAATGCCAGCCTTCTCGCAGCCTGCACCCTTCTCCCAGCAGCCAGTTCTCAGAGTGCATCTCAGCATGGTGATGGTGCACTCCCATTCTCTCCCGCAGAGCTCCGCGAGAACAGGATGTTGCCTTATTCTTCTTCCTATTCAGTGCTTAGCACTCTGTCCAAGACGTGGTAAGCGTTCAATACATGCTTGCTGAATGAATGCAGGAGCTCATCTCACCTCACCTCTCAAGCTGTGGGGGGTGCAGATGGAAGACTGGAGCGGAGTCTGGGGTCAAGCTCTTTGTTCTCACCAGCAGATCCCCTAGACTACAGACAGCCCCCTGCTTCCTCCAGCAGACAGACTGCCGGGTCAGGAATTGCCTAAGGCCTCCAGATTGAATGTTTGGTTTTGTTGCCCTGTCTGCTATACGTCAGGCATTGCGCTAGGCTTGGGATGGCATCCAACTGGACATATTCAGTCATCACCTCCATCTTGATCTAAGCATGGCCCTCACCACCACGCAGAGCGGGGGGGCCTTCCTCGGATGACATTTCACCCTACTCAAGTGTCAGCCTTAGAATTTCAAGCTTGGATGGCCGGTCTGCGTGGCGTCTGCTCACAGGGCTAACTAACATGTTGTTTGGTATTCCGGCTTCATCAAAGTCCTGCTCCTGTTTGCTGAGCTTTATCACCAGCCTTTCACAGATTCTCAGTGCCCTTGCTTGAACCTTGTCTCTGCCCACTGAGAGTGGGCCAGGGCTGCGCACGTATTCTGTCTATCCCCGCGCCACTCTATTAGGTGCCCTATGGTCCACATGCGATTCCTCAGAACCGCCAGTATTTCATCGGCCGTAGAACTGTCTTGGGCGGACGTTCTCCAGAACAGTCTCTACTGACTTCTAGGGACTCCCCTGAGTCCTAGCAGTCATGTCACCGTCTTCGTTCCATAGGCATCGTTTTGAATTTGATCCCTAGAGTCACCTCTCTTCCCTCGAGCTCCCTCCGCTGGCCCTCCTTTGCCCACCTTTTCAGGTGCAGGCGACCTTCCCATTGTCTCTCCTCTCCCGGGCTACGCCTGGGAGTTTTGTGTCGCCAGCAAACCTTGGAGAGTTCCTGCCTCCAGAGTCCTTTCGCACATTAATTAAGCGGCCCTCAGCCCTGTCCCCAGGCACGCCTCTTCAGCAGTGTGCCATTTAGCCCTCGCCTTTGCTTCCTGGCTCCGGTCCTAGACTCCACAAAAGTGTGCCCTCATTGCATCGGATTCCCCCTCATCCCCCCCTCGTGCCCCCTTAGAACAAGACTGCACTTTATGTGGGCGCTGACTCGCTCCCTCGTGAATGTATTCTTTCCATAAACTTTATTCAGAACGTACTCCGAGCCACAAAGCCTTCCCAGCCCTCCCAAGTGTTTAATAAATGTCCGCTTCACCTCTCTGCTATCATTTCACAACAATAAATGCCATCATGAATTAAGGGCAGTGTTGTGGGCAGCTGTGGGCTTTGCCGGCTTCAGCTACATTTCCGTGTGTGTGTGTGTGTGTGTGTGTGTGTGTGTGTGTGTGTGTGTGTGGTGGGGTTGCAGCAGTTGGGTTCAGTTGGACAACCACTTCTCTCTGATTCGCCTCGTGGTCTAGGAGAAGCTGAATTCCCACATTCCACCTTGGGTGTTGGCACATGAGCGGGCCTGGCCAATCGGAGCGTTCCATTTCCCAGGCCACAGTTCCTGAGTGGCTCATGAATGGGCGGGGAGCTGTGTTGACAATATTGAGAAGCTTTTCCATTGGCATTGGTGAATGGGCAGCCCGCATGCCTGGAATGCTTGTAGGGAGCCCATTTTGACACGGAATGGAGAAAGCCCAAGGAGCCTGGCATCGATACAAATGAGAGCACAGTCGAGAGATGGAGAAACACAGCTATGCGGCGACAACTTGATTTTGCCTATCTGAATCCTGCTCTGCCTGAAAATAGACGTATCCCTTAGAAGTTGAACTTAAGAAGACAACCAGGATTAAAGTGCGGTTTCCCAGGTCCCAGTCCCTTCCTGAGCGCAAGACACACCTGTTGTTGTTGTGAATAGGCACTCGTTTTGTTTCTCCTGTAAGGGATTCCTCTCCACACAAGTCATCGGCAGAGCAGTGCCCATCACTGAATCGTACAGAGTCAGCTGGAGAGTGAGTAAGGCATCTAAGCTTTCAGATCCAGAAGTAGCACTTGGGGAAGGATTCTGTGGTGACGATAAGTCCTGAATTCATATTTTAACCAACCCTTTCCCACTGCTCAGATCCTATTTCTGACTTCCCCTTCAACATCTGACCTCTACATTCTCATTCAAACATCTACTACGCAGCCCTCTCCCTGGACTCAGAGGATCAAGATCTGTAGAGGGCAAGTATTGATGCCCCCCCCTGTGGATGCCAGCCTTAGCAAGACGGTCCTACTGAAAACCACTTCCTCTCCAAAGACCATGCATTCTGCTTCGGGGAAACAAGACCTGCCCCTGTGGCTCTGATAACCCTCCTGGTATTTGTGCTGGAGATGTATGCAGAGCAGAAGGGGGCCCTCTAGGACAGTGCCCACATCACCAATGACATCCACCCTCAGGGGGCCCATTGCTAGCCCTTGCGGGGCATTTCTGATTCACTTGCCAGGTTCCGTACTTCCTTGTAACCATTTGATTACCTTTTGTTCTCCTCCATCCAGTGGGTTAACATCACTGAATAGTTGAGTAGCACTTTCTGCAGTGATGGAAATGCTCTACATCTGTCCTGTCCCCTATGGTACCCAGAGCGTGGGTACCATAGCAACGTGTGACTGTTGAACACATGACATGTAGTCACTGCAACGAAGAGCTGTTCCATTGTATTTCAGGTTTAAATAGCTGCGGGTGAGCAGTGGCGACCATACTGGATCATCACCCCCACTTGTCACCTACAGCAAGTTCATCTCCCTGAACTTGGCTTCACTTCCATGAGGAAACTCTGTCCCCAAGTAGGTGGCTGACAGCCACCTCCCATGCTCAGTCAAATCAGAGGATATGGTGGCTCGGATCCCCTCTGTTATCAAATTTTAAAAAGCCCAGGCTTCTGCCTCATGGGTCAAAACTAGATAATTTTGGGAGGGGCAGGGGGAAAGCCCTTAGCAGCTATATAACCATTTGGAGGAATGTGTTTTGCAACCCTAGCACCCGCTAAGCACACCATGGAAGCAGCATTCCAGAGTAAGGATCTCAGGACTCACCTCTGTCAACGTTATACAGCCAATGGACAGGAGGAGACCACAGGCCCAGAGAAATCTCTTTTCCAGCACCAACTTCAAATCCCAGCCAAGGGAAGAGACTCTGAAGCAAGAGAGGGTGATGGGCAGAGGCAGACACATGTCCGTGAGAGATTACAAGGATTGGGAGCTATGCAGGGACCCTGAAGTGGGCTACTTGGAGAGGAGAGGCCTGGGGGCCCTGTCAAGTGGACAGTGGTAGCGACAGCAGATGGAACATCTGGGCTTGAGAGACAGTGGAGGCAAGGGAATGATTTTAGAGCCCCCGTTTTAAAAGTTTACCAGCAAAGGATGGGGGTGAGGTGCCAAAGGATTTGGGACGTGGGCTGAATTCTAGTCAGAGACTCTTTTCTCAACTGTCAAATGGGTGAATACTAGCTTCCAAGTTTTATGGAGAAGTGGAGATGAAAACAGGGGATTGATACAGAAAGCTTTCTAAGTCACAAAAGGCAGCATCTGAAGAATGAGGGGGGCGGCAGGTAGGTAGAAGGAGCCAAGGGCTTCGAGCACAGGTGCTCTGTTTGGCATGGGTTTTAATGCTGATATGGAGGAGACGTGCCTCTGAGGAAGGGAAAAAGGAAGGAGAGAGGGTAGGAGGAGAGCAAGGGGGAGGGCCTGAGGGAGTCCAAGAAGACACTTATCAATGGGGAGGGCTTGGGTGACATTTTCTGGAGCTGGAGGGAGTGGAGACGGGTAGAGACAAGTTGGGTGGAGCTAAGAACTGACAGCTACTTATAGGAAAACACCCAGCTTTTCACCTAAGGGAGTCGAGTCGTAACTCCTACAACGCTCCTTTATGCTGCAGAGCTGAGCGGTCTTTCAAGTGTGTTCATCAGTCAGGTGTATTCATCCCAGCCACGGTCACAGCCCAGGGAAGGGGGCTCTGAGAGCTGAGGACCCTGCCCCAGGTGACAGGGCTGGTGAGAGGCAGCAGCCGCTAGGACTGGAGCCCCTGCATCCCACACCCCTTTTTACTGGGCTGCCTTCCCTCCCTCTCGGCCCAATCTTAACCGAAACCCCACCCTTCCCCAAGGCCACTCTGCCTCCCACCCTCACTGACTCACTGGGGGAGGGCCCTGCTCTTCCTTATACCCCACAGCCAATGGTTGGCCTTCCAGACCCCACCCTCTCTTTAATTGGTCTCTTTGCAATACCCTCCCCCTGCCTCCCTCCCCCAGCCCGTGTCGCCCTTCTGAAGAAGCTGTTAGAAATTAAGGCAGGGGCTCACAGGATACTAAGCGGGGAGCCACCCTGGGTCAAGTCCTGCGGTGCCACTCCCCGACGTGCCCGTAGATTCCCCAGGGAAACAGTCTCCGCGGGCTAGAGCCCCAGGCAGACAAACCGGCTTTGTTTGCCACTGGACTTGCCCGGGGCAGTCTGATAGAGAGCTGGCACAGAGTCCAGGGCCCAGCTGGCGACCCAGAAGGGCCTCTCTCCCTCTCCCCCAGTGCTCCTCTGATCTGGGTGTTTCCCCCTTCTGGTCAGTAGCTGACTCGGAGAAGCGCACGCAAGTGCCCTTAGGTGTAGGTGTGAAGGGGGAAGAACCTTCTTCTCTCTGTGTGTTTGTGTTGTTTTATGTTCCGTGATCCAACTCACAGCACACTTGGCCCAGCTGCTGTCTGGAACCTGACCCATCAGATTAACATACCATCCTCTTAAGGTGGAGAGGGGGGCCCCCAGGGCCTGCGGGGCGTTGGGCGAGAGCTATCTCTGCCAATGGCACCAATTTAAGCAACACCCAGCAGTCACTCCCCCCCTCTTTCCCTGGCACCGATGCCCCCTGCCCCAACTTCTCCACAGCTAATGCTTGGTCGTATACACCCGGGGCTTTCGCTGTCAGCCTCACCTGTATTCTCACCTGTCTAGTCTAGTCGCCCCCTCACTCAGCCCCCCACGGGGACCCGCCAGGAAAAGAAGCGGGGCCAATTCCTTCTCCTGCTCATAATCTTTCATCGGGCTGATGACAAGGCTTATTGCTGAACGTGGCTGTGAAATGTCCTGACGCACAGCTGCAAGAGGCTGCCTAGGCTCGCCCCACCCCCAGGACAGGCTGTGAAGCCTTGTGCCTCTTGTGGTCCAGGAGGTTTGAATTGCCTGGCTTGGGGAGGCAGATCACCAGATCCGTCTTCCTAGTCTGTCTTAGTCTGGAAGCTCTGCTGAAACGTACTCATTATCACAGAAAGATTTAAGTCTGTGCTGTGCTGACCCATAGGTGGTGGCTGCCTCTGAGGGGCATGGGCTGGGAGGCAAACCTGGGTCTCTCGCCTGGAAGGTGAGAATTCGATAAGTGACCCAGACTGAGAACTCCTTGAGGGGGGGAGCGTGCCTTGTTGCCTTCCCATCCCAGCCCCTTGCAGACCGAGCTGGGTGAATTTTTTCCAGCACCGGGGCAGGCCTGAACGTGCTATGCAAGCAGTTTCAGGGTAGCCTGCCAGGAGTGGTTGGGGAGGACAGAGAGAGCACAGAGCCAGGCCTGAAGACTGGGGAGCGTGCCCGGCGAGTGGTCGTGGGTGTGTGTTCAAGAACCTGCCTTATAAATTATTTCAGTCACTGTCTATCTGCCCCTAATAGGTTCTCCCACCTCTCACCACCCTCCTTGAACAGGCAAGCAAAGGCCTACCGGATACCCTCAGTCTGGGTTTGGAAAACTAACTCTGGGAATGAATTCTAGCCATGCCCACTACCCACCCACTGACCTTTGTTAATCGACTTCTCCATGGACTTCCGTGTCTTGTTTTCTCTGTCTCCTCTGCCTCTTTCTGTCTGTCTGTCTTTCTCTCTTTCATGCACACACACACACACAAGCACAGATGTCCCTTAAATGGCCATGGTCACCACGTATGTGTGAGTATCAAGAGATGGCCAAGAGCATTAAGAGGTGGCCTTTGAATCCTGGCCACTGACAGTCTTTGCGCCCATGGGCACTGGGTTTGCACCCTCACAGCTTAGTTTCTCCTCTGAATAAGAATAATGGCATCGCCCTCACAGGTCTGCTCTCAGGCACAAATGGCATGAAACATGCACACTAGGTGTGCACATGGCCAGTACTCCAGTGTGGACTGCTATTCTTAGCCTTACGCTTCATGTGATTGCTGACCCTTTGATAACCATTACAAACACCAAAACCCTCTGGGTCAGAGCCTGGCTGGCCTGGCAAGGGACCCAGGGGAGGAAAGCGGCCCAAAAGTCTTGGCCACGTGTGTGCACGTGGATGTGCGCGTGTGTGTGTGTGTGTGTGTGTGTGTGTGTGTGTGTGTGTAAGTGGATCAGAAGCCCAGAGCCTTTACCAATGGATTGGCAGGGACCATGCAGGAGCTGGAGGGAGGAGAGAAGAGGAGAAAGGGAGAGGCTGGCAGAACCTCAGCTGTGGGGGGAGAACCTCCCCCTGAGAAACAGAAACCCAGCAAACCGGTCTGGGCAGTTCCTGAGCCAGGCTGGTCGGTCCACGAGGGAGCAGCCTGACGGCAGAACTGGCCAGTCCTTGGGTGCTGCCCACAGCCTCCCCACCCCTCCAGGCCAGGCCTACAACCAAGAAGCACTTTAAACACAAGCTTCCTTATGCTTATCAATCTATCGTGAACCTTCTTACCTTTTTTTCAGCCCATCAACGATTCTGCTTCCGGCTGTGACTGGTTCTAGCTAGCTTTGGCTGGTATCGGTCTCTCTCCCAGCTCCATAGCACCTTCCTCCAGAAGCAGCCTCTTTTCAGATGGACAGAGATCAGTAAGCAAGGTAAGCACAGGCTTACTTGTGCTTATTTACTCATCGGTGGTGAACAGTTTTGTATGGGTTCTTTGTGATGAAAACCATGA
The DNA here is from genome assembly GCF_000313985.2 of Echinops telfairi. Lineage (NCBI taxonomy): Eukaryota > Metazoa > Chordata > Mammalia > Afrosoricida > Tenrecidae > Echinops > Echinops telfairi. Next base: position 13,228,391 of record NW_022111310.1, read on the forward strand.
AATTTCCCCACGGAGCCAAGAGTAAGCACAAATAAGCGTGGGCTTCCCAGGGAACCCACTCGGCCTCGGGCAGCCCCCCTCTGGTAAAGGGAGAAACACATAGTTGCCTGCTTTTCAGGGAACCGAAATGCACACTTTATGAGGGAGCGACAAAAAGTTTGTGGGAAAGTGCAATTGAATGACAATGGGATTTTCCCCAGACTGTTTGAAGCCCCTGGTACCATGAAATGCCATTGCCACTTACAATGCTTCGCTGTTAACACCGGGATCTGGGACAAGTGAGGTGCTCTGTACCTTAGTCACCTAATCTTTGAAATGGGACTCGTCACCTGGCTGACTGGATGGTATCATGCGCAGTCATGCAGGGCCTGGCACAGAATACACACTCCAGTGCTAATTTCCTCTATTGCCTCTCCCCTGCCCCCAAATGAAAATAGCGTTATCCTTCTTCCTGCTTAAGAAATGAACAAATACTTATTGCAAGAACATCCTTCTAAGACAGTGGTTCACAACCTTCCTAATGCCGCGACCCTTTAATACAGTTCCTCATGTGGTGGTGACCCCCCAGCCATAAAATTATTTTTGTTTTTACTTCATCACTGTCATTTTGCTACTGTGATGAATCTGGTGATCCCTGTGAAAGGGGTGGTGGACTCCCAACGAGGTCGCAACCCACAGGTTGAGAACCACTGTTCTAAGACAATCTCTAATTCAAAGCAACAACTTTTTAAAGAGACCACAATCCCACCATTCAAAAAAAGTTGCTATTTTGAAATGCATATGTTCAGACACTGCTCTCTGTTTTTCCATGTAGAACTATATAATATAACATAACCGTACTATTAAGAACATAGCGCACTTGAAGTGAAACACACAAAAAACATAACATAAACACATTTAAAACTAAACTATAAAGCAAAGCACAGCAGTACAATAAGCAAATAAAAATATCTAACAGTATCCACATCTTCTAAAATGTAATCAAATTAGAGTGGTGCGATTGGACCTCCCTGCCCTTGGACACTTCCATTCTAGTAGAAAGAACAAACAAGTAAACAAGGATATATAATCATTTTTAAAACAAAAATGGGATCCTTTTCCACATGCCATAAAATGTGTTTTCAGCATCCTTACGGACTTTCCAAGCATCTGACTTAACGTTGCTTTACTACAAGGCTACATTGTGTAGTCTTTCTCTCCTGAAGCAGAGAGCATAGGCGTCGCTGGTAACGAATGGTGTTTGTAGCTAAGCATGTCTCCAAGTGAGATTTGTAGTTCAGACAGAACAAGCACACTGGGTTCTTACTAAGCCTGATTAGGAGAGCGGAGAGCAGCTCCGGTGGTGTACTATGTTACTCCTTGGGCAACTGCTAACTGCAAGGTCCGCAGTTTGAAACCAGCAGTCGCTTTGTGGGAGAAAGATGAGACTTTCTAGTTCCGTCCATTGAGTTGCTCTGAGTTAGAATTGAGTGGCAGTGAGTGTGAATATTTTTTCATTATTAAAAAGCGTCATGTGCGGCAAGTCAAGGTGATGGTAATGAAGAATTGTGAGTGGGGGTTGGATCAGTCATTTCAAGAGAGGGCTAATTTACACTTAGCCCAAGGCCTCGAAGCAATTCATTTACAGAACACTAAAGGGCAGATAGGAATTGCCTTTCAGAAGTTTTTCCAGGAGTTCACCTGGGACTTACTGTTTGTAACTGGGAGATACGTGTTTTTCCTACACCAGCCAGCATTCTGAATTTATGCGCATCTTTAAGACAAGGTGCGGTTTCTTAAAGTACCCTCTGTAGCACACTGTGCCTTCAGAACAGATCTTTAAGTAAGGGTGCTGCTGCAGTCAAAAAATATTTGGGAAGGGTGCCTCTTACAGGCTCCGATGGGCGCTTATAAAACCGGGTTGAGGTTCTGAGCAGACCAGTAGTAAAATATTCGTTTGATTGTGTTTAATCCAGTTGTCTTGGTTTCCTATGACTGTGCACACCCTAGGGAGCCCTGGGGGGTCTTGGTTCTGCGCTGAGCTGCTGATCTCAGGGTCAGCAGCTCGAAACCACCAGCGTTCTTCAGGAGAAAGTCGGGACTCTACTCCTGCGAAGAGTTAGGCAGAGGTTCTCAGCCTTCCTAATGCCGTGACCCTTTAATGCGGTTCTTCAAATTGTGGTGGCCCCCAACCATAAAATTATTTTCGTTGCTACTTCATCACTGTCATTTTGCTACTGTTATGAATCATAATGTAAATATCTGACAGGCAGGATGTATTTTCATTGTTACAAATTGAGCATAATGAAAGCATAGTGATTCACCACAAAAACAATATGTAATTATATATTGTGAAATATTTATTTCTAATGTCAAATAAATGAAATTTTGTCTTGAAGCATGGTGTAGCATGGGTAAGTCTTCATGTCCGGTACTTGTCTGTGGGTGTATCTGCATGTGGGCGGACCCGCCTGGAGACGGATAGAGGAGTGATGTCTCGGTTCCTAAGACCATCGGAAATATGTGTTCGACCCAAAGCGGTCGCGCCCCACAGGTTGAGAACCGCTGAGTTAGAGTCTCAGAACTGCACAGGGGCAGCTCTACCCTGTCCTGTAGGGTCGCTATGAGTCAGAATTGGCTCAATGGCAGGGAGAGCTGAACACCTTGGTCACCTAATAACCACTATTTCACAACCACAAATGTCAGGAGAAGGGGGTGTATAGGAATCTCAGGGAGGAAAAATCATAAAGCAAACTCACAAATGAGAAATGGTTTACCATATTAATGAAAATTAAAGTAAAAAGCATTTGAGGCTAATGAGCACTTGAGGCATGTTGTGACATTTACTAAATATATATATATTTATATTATATTTATTTACTAAATATATTTACTATTTAAATATTTACTATATATATTTACTAAATATATATATATATATATATATATAGAGATATATATATATATATATAGAGAGAGAGAGAGAGAGAGAGAGAGAGACTTGGGTTTGAACTAGAGAGGGTCATGGGAGGGAAATGGGAAGTCACTCAGCTGCTGACCAGAGGGTGGGAGACTGGAGGCTGGCGTCCATCCAGAGGCACCTCGGGAGAAAGGTGTAGGGATCGACTTTGAAAACTCAGCCTTGAAACCCAGGGAGCCCCGTTCTGCTCTGACACCCTGGGGTCACCAGGATGGACTCTATGACAACTGATTAGGAGTGGTAACTCCTAGGGCTGGCAATGCCATGGTGAAACTGACATGATCCGTTAACTCATGACACTAAGTGTATAGAACCTATGAGAAGGCAGTATGTAGAAAGACCCTCTCTGATCTAGGAATCCCACTCTTAGCAAAGCACATCCTAAGGAAATGCTACATAGAAAGTCTTACACTGCTAGATTACTCACAACAGCAAAATAGTGGCCGAGCCCTCTACTAAGTTTCCAAGACGAGGCGTGAAGTGAGGCAGAGGTGTCCTATTGGAGGTGATTAAGTCCGTCATCCCCATTGACTGAGGAATTTAAAAATCGCAGGTGCTAAGAGGTGGAGCATTTGTGTGACTCTCAATCTCTGAAAAAACCAAACACCCCTCTTTGGGAATCATATTTGACTTCTTTCTTCCTTTCACCACCCACCTGCCCTGTCCAGTGTCCGATGCTGCTTCAGTTTAGAGTCCAGAGAGAGGACATCTACTTTTTTACGGTGTCCTTTTGTGGCAGGTCACAGACCACTGGCCAACCTATTGAGTTGGATGTTCTGGGGACAAGAGTCCCCCTTGATCCAATAATCTAGGTGGTTGGAGAGAGCCGTACAAAGCCCAGGCTGCCTGTCTTGGCAGCAGGGCGGTTCATGAGGCAGTTGCCGTGATGACAAAGGCAATCATGAGCATGCCCCCTGGATCTTTCTGGGGAAAATTGATTATGGTGATGATTGCACACTCTTTCATCTATTTCAACCATCGAATTGTAAGGTACATGAATTATATGTCAATAAAACTTTTTAAAAAGGCATTATCAATTTCCTTATTTTCCTTCACAATATTTTAACTTTATGATATAGATAATATTATATTTTATGTCAACATGTGATTGTAATAGATATACTACTTTGTTTTCTTTTTTCACTTGATATATCTTGGATAATTTTTATGTTGTTATGAGGATCTGCATTTTTTTAAACATTACATATTTTGAATGGTATTATTAAATATAAATTTTAGATTGCTTATAGGTAATAAACCAACATTGACCTGAAATTAGGGGTTGGAGTGGTGGGATGGCTGGGAGATTATGTGCTCCCTCTGAAGTTTCAATCGGAGAGAAATTAGGTTGGGTCCTTAGATTGGGTCACCATGGACAATCTTAGTGAACGAGGCTGCCTCCCTGGGCCAAGTAGTCTGACAGAGAAAAATAAATATTTGGCAGCATTTAATAAACAACCACTGAGAGTATTAGCAACTATGACCTCCAGGAGCATGGACTTTGGCCTCTTACACATTTCAGAAGTGTTGCACTCACTCAAGTCAGGTTTTTAAGTAGCACTTTCCCAAATTATTTTGGCAAATTAGCAGTTTGGAATATCACACTCTGCTTCAGAGAGCCTTGCCAACGTCATCGTGCCCAGCGAAAGCCATAGTGGGTCTTTTCAAAGCAGATCGTGCAATGCTTCTTGCTGGAGTTTGGCCAGCACAGTCAGGTTACCTGAGGGGAAGCCGGCCGGCCGCTGTGGAGCTGCTGGAGTGGAGATGGATGGATGGCGAGTATCCAGGGAAGCTAGAGAAAAGAGGAAACCAGGAGGAGGGGAGCTGACTGCTTCCCTTGGCATCTCACGGCCAGCAAACTTGATGCTGTGCTGGCTTCTGGCTGGAACTATTGAAACAAAAATGAATTAACAAAAACCAAAATTTTAAATTCTGTTTAGTCCCCCTAGTCCCATTTCAAGTGCTCAGTAGCCACAGGTACCTCTCCAAAATATAATCATGATAATAATGACTCACTACCTTTGAGTCAACACCGTCTTTCTCCCACAGAGTGGCAGGTGGTCTCAAACTGCTGACCTTGCAGTAACAGCCTAGCAGGTAACCCACTGTGCCACCAGGGCTCCCATGTTAGACAACACAAAGATGGAACATTTGTGTCTTTGGAGGCAATCCCATTGAGCTAGGATCTAAAGAGATCAAAGCATAGACGCTCCCTGACTCCCCGGCAGAGGGACTCTGCTCTGTGAGAACACTGCTCAGGGTTTCCTGGAGAGCGACCTCCTGTGGTTCTCCCTCACTCTGCATGGAGTGGAGTTAATTGTCTCCTCCCTTCTGGCTATTTCTGGTGGTGCTGGGGGTTAGTTGTTGGGTCGCTAAGCACAAGATCGGCAGTTCAAACCCACCAGCTGCTCTGAGAGAGAAATCCCATGAAGAGGCACATCTCTGAAACCCTGTCTAGGGTCACCCTGAGTCAAACCACTCGATGGCAGTGGGTTTGGGTTTGGCATTTTGCAGCCCATTAGGCTCTTGTTTAACAAGATCTGTATGTATTGTTCAGTGGCACCCAAACCATAATACAAGAAAACAAGAAAGGGAGAGCTCAGTCCACCAGTGGTGCAGTGGTTCAGGTACTCAAAGGCGGGGGGGTGGGGGAGGTGGGGGGGTGTCAATCTACCAGGTCCTCTGTAGAAGACATCTGCTTGATTGACAGCCGTGGAAACTGGAGGCGGGGGGCGGTTCTACTGTGTGCTAGAGAGCCACCAAGAGTCGGCAAGATGGTTTGGTTTGATTCTTCTGAGGGCGATCCACCACCCGCTTGCCTGTTTGTGATACTGTGGTGATGTGCATGTCACTGTGATGCTGGAAGCCAGGCAACCAGCATTTCAAATGCCAGCAGGGTCACCCAGGGTGGACATGCTTCAATGGAGTTCTATACTCACATCGACTGGAAAGACAGGCTTGGCAATCTATGTACCAACATCAGCCCAGGAAACTCTGAGAGGCCACACTAGAGTACTGTCCAGTACACAGCTGGACGATGAGCCCCCTACGGTAGAAGGCGCTCAAAATACAGTGGCCAAATAACAGACTCAAGGATGCCAACGAGGCTGGAGATGACTCAGGCGAGGCTTCCTGCCCGCAGTACATGGGGTCGCCACGACTCCGTGCCAGCTGGAAGGAGAAACGTCTGAAGAGGGGAGATCAGGCCCAGGTCCTAATGCCATGCAGGTTCAGGGGCAGGAAAGGAAAAGTTGTGGCTTAGAAACAAACAAGACCCACTGTGGACATGAAAGGAGCCGGGCACAAGATGACAGATACTGCGGGATCCCTCATCTGTCAATTGCCTAGAGTAGGCAAGTACAATAGCTACAGAAAGCAGATTCATGGTTCCCAGAAGCTGGGAGAAGTTACTCCTGGATGGGCCGGCGTTCTGTTTGGAGCAATAAAAATGTTTCGGAAACAAATGATGTTAATGGTTGTACAACGTTGTAAATACAATTAATGTTACTGAACTGCACCTTTCGAAATGGCAAAAAATGGGCAATTTTATGCAGAACTGTCGACCTCCTGGTTAGCATTTAACCCAACATTACTGCTAGGGCTCCTTCTGGGATGCACATCTTCTTGTGACAAATAGATATCCACTCCAACCAGATCAACTGCCAGTGCCCAGCAATGAAGCTGCTGTCCCAGGCTTACGCAGGACCCCAGTTTCCAGAGGCCCAGCTGGGCCACTGCAGCCAGCAATAG
>NW_022111310.1:13236036-13254711 GCF_000313985.2 Echinops telfairi
CACACACACACACACACACACACACACACAGAGGCACACAAACACACAGACACAGAGGGATCTTCAAAAAGTTTGTGGAAAAATTCTGTGATGTTAATTTCATTTTCCCACGAACTTTTTGGAGCCCATATATATGTACATGTATGCTAGATTAAAAATTCAAGTAGCAAGAGAATCCAAGGTCTATATAAATGAAACATTCCTTGGCATTTAAAAACCAGTATGAAAAAATTGCCCATAGCTTATAGAAGGCTTTCTCTGAGCCTTCAGCGCTTTTTCCCTGTGACACAAGATAATCATTTCAATGTGACCTCCGTGATCGTCCCCTCCGCCCCTCCCATCCCTCTCCACGTGTCCTGTGCTTCGTCTGCACTGTCCTTTGACACCACCTCCTCTCTGTCTCCTGCTCTTGGCATACGCTATTCCTTCAGCCTGTCGCCTGTCCTGTCTTTCCCCACCAAGCCCCATTCACTGACAACCTTGCAGACTCCAGCTTCCTGTTTAAAATAGAAGAAATAAAAGAAGCCGTCCACAGCGCAGTGTACATAGGCCACAGCATATCTGAAGGGCTTTCCAACCAGTTCTGCTGGTTTCAACTTATCAGAGAGGTCTGGCTTTGCCTAGCCCTAAACTGCTGAGCCCCAGACGGCTTGGCTTCCCACCCCCACCCCTGTCCTGGCCCTTGAGGAAGCACTGTTGCTTTTCCCAGGATCCCCGCTGTGCTCTACAGCCAGTGGTGCTGCGCAGACAGTTCTCAGAATGCCTGAAGTCGCTGCTTGAGCCTGCCTCCTGCCCACACCCAGAAAGTCTCTCTCAACAGAAGCCCCACCTACCCACAGCTGCCACACCCCAAAGCCACTTCAGAAGGAGTCCTGGTTTTCCTGGTAGGGAGAAATGCCAATTACTGGTCACAGGGAGGTGGGTACCGCCCTCAAATTTGTATCAACCTTTCAGTGGGAAGGCCCGGCATGTGCTGGCATGTTAGCACGCACCACCGAGTCAACACACCCTGGAGCTGCTCCCTGGCCCCCAAAAGGAGGAAAGTAATAGTCCTACCTCTTCTGCAGCTACATTCTTAGAGATAAGTCTAAGACAAGTCAGAAGGAACGCAGGGTGATCCTAATGTGTGCGCACCCACTATGCATACACGTTTGGTGTAAGGTTCTGGAGGGACTTGGGGGGTGGAGGCGTGGGGGAAGGGAGCCGTGAACAAATAACGCCATAGACAGGGGAACAACTAGGGAATTAAAATCAACAACGGGGAGGACATAGAGATACCGGGGGAGGTTGGAGCAACAGCAATCCAGCTGAAAGAATCGCTAAGAGGCAGAAGGGCGAGTGTGACAGTGGGGCAGGAGAAAGGTAAAAGGAAACAGAGGGATAATCTAGGAAGCAAATCTATGGATAGAGGTATAAACATAGGTGTGCACTTATGTCAATATTCTAATTCATAAAAATAGAGGTATTGGCATAGGTACATATATTTATATGGCAATTCATTGAGGGAGTGGACAGACTTTGGGCCTCTCTGCTCAAGCCCTCCCTCAATGCAAGAACACTTTGTTCTAACAACCTGGTATTCTGTGATGCTCACCTTCCTGGCATGATCTCTGAAGACAAAGCGGTTGCATAAGCAAATGTGGTGAAGAAAGCTGATAGTGCCCAGCTATCAAAAGATATAGCGTCTGGGGTCTTAAAGGCTTGAAGGTAAACAAGCGGCCATCTAGCTGAGAAGCAACAAAGCCCACATGGTAGAAGCACACCAGCCTGTGTGATCACACGGTGTCAATAGGATCAGGTATCAGGCATCAAAGAATAAAGCATCACATCATTGTGAATGTGGGGGAGTGGGGAGTGGGGACCCAAAGCCCATCTGTAGGCAACTGGACATCCCCTTACCGAAGGGTCTTGGGGAGGAAAGGAGTCAGTCAGGGTGCAGTGTAGCAATGATGAAACATACAACTTTCCTCTAGTTCTTTAATGCTTCCTCCTCCCCTCACTATCATGATCCCAATTCTACCTTACAAATCTGGCTAGACCAGAGGATGCATACTGGTACAGATAAGAGCTGGAAACAAAGGCAATCCAGGACAGATAAACCCCTCAGGACCCATAATGAGAGTGGTGATACCGGGAGGGGGAGGGGAAGGATGGAGGGCAAAAGAGGGAACAGATCACAGTGATCTACATATAACCCCCTCTCTGGGGGATGGACAATAGAAAAGTGGGTAAAAGGAGACATTGGACAGTGTAAGATATGACAAAATAATAATAATTTATAAATTATAAAGGGTTATGAGGGAGAGAGGGTGGGGGAGGGAGGGAGAAAATGAGCTGATACCAAGGGCTCAAGTAGAAAGAAAATGTTTTGAGAATGATGATGGCAACAAATGTACAAATGTGCTTGACACAATGGATGGAGGCATGGATTGTGATAAGAGTTGTATGAGCCCCCAATAAAATGATTAAATAAAAAAAGTAAAAAGAAAGAAATAGCGTCTGGGGTCTTAAAGGCAGGAAGGTAAACAAGTGCCATCTAGCCGGGGAGCAACCAGCCCACACGGAAGAAGCACACCAGCCTGTGCGATCAGGAGGGGTTGTAGGGATCAGGTAACAGGCATCAGAAGACCCCAAACAAACAAACAAAATATTGTCGAGAATGAGGGGGGTTGGAGCAGAGACCCAAACCCATTTGTAGACAATGGGACGTCCCCTCCCAGAAGGGTCACAAGGAAGGGATGAGTCAACCAGGATGCAGTATAGCACCAAAAAAACACAAAATATTCCTCTGGTTCCTTAAGGCTTCCTCACCCCCCACTATCCTGATCCCAATCCTGCCTTTCACGGTGGGCCAGGTCAGAGCATGTACACAGGTACAGATTAGAGCCCAGAACACATTTATCTAGGTCAGATAAACCCCTCAGGAACAGAGATGGGGGTAGCGATACCAGGAGCCTAAGGGGAAGCTTCAGAGAGGAGGAAGGAAGAACCCGTGGGGGAAGAGAGAGAGAGGTCAGTGTAAGATATGAAAATAATGATCATTTATAATTTATCAAGGGGTCATGAGGGTGGGAGGAGGGGAGGTAGGGTAAAAAGAGGAGCTGATACCAAGGGCTCAAATCGAAAGCAACTCTTTAGAAAAAAATGATGGCAACATAGGTACAGATATGCTTGATGCCATTGATGTATGGATTGTGATAAGAGCTGTAAGAGCCCCCAATAAAATGATCTTAATAAATAAGTAGAAATAAAATAAAATGTGAGGCAGGGAGAGTTGGCCCTCTCTTTTCAACTCAGACTTTGTGTAAGCACTCCCGAGGAGCGGGGCACAACTCTCTTTTGTGGAAACCAGATGTGCTAGCTCCATCCACCCCACTTCCCCAACAGCTGCCCCTTGGTCTCCCTCCAACCTAGAAGTGTATGTACTGGCAGTGTGGTCTACTCTCAAGAGGAAGAATCTGGGGAGAGGTCCCAGATCAGGCCGACAGGGACAGAGAATCTTGGTCCTAGGATGTGGTGTGTGGGTTCCAGAAGCAGGTCCCTTCAGCCACTCACCCAGAGGGCAGGCAAAGGAACACCAGAGTACACCCTCTGAATCAGGCGGACCAGAGCAGGACCCCACTTGCCCAAGTCAAAAGGTTTTCTATTAAATTATCAAAATTCATGTAGGATAACTGGAAACCTGAGAGGCTTTGACAAACCTGTAAAAGGTTTACCCGAAGAACTATATGGTGTCCAGCAACCATCACTGATGATTTTGATCAAAGATGCTACAGATGAATCCTGATCAGGAAGGGGAAAATATGTAGAACAGAATTTTAAATTCTCATGGAATCCAGAATGTGTGTGTCCATGGAGGCTGGAAGAGCCTGAGAGGTCATCTTTAACCCAAGACTGTTCCCTGCAGTCTCCTTACCCTCAAACAATAGGTTAGCTGAACGAGCCTCGGGCACTGTGCTCTTTCAGGACCTCGCTGAAGTGGGGTCAAATTGACAACAGCATCGTGAAAGATTAGATGACAGACTTAGGGGGGTAGTGAGTTTATGTTAACTTAAGGGGCAGTGAGTTTATGGGGAAGAAACACTTTGGAAAAGGTGGTGATCATGGCTCAACAAGTGGAATGTAATCCGTGTCACTAAATTACACACGTAGAAACTGCTACACGGCTGTACATCCTGCTCTGTCGACTCTCAAAACAACAAATATTAAATGAGTTATGTAAGCACTTCTTGACAGTCATATAACTGGTATGGGATGAAGCTAGGTCGCAAACTCATGTCTGTCTGACTCCAGGATCTCCCACATGGATGTGGTACAGTGTGGATCGAGGTGGTCAGTTTAATTCATGGAGATTCCACGTGTGCTGAGGAAACCCTTTGGAAACAAATCATCAGGCTTGTCTTTTGAGGTGTCTCTGGGTGGGGTTAAGCCCCCAAGCTTCCAGCTAGTAGTCAGGGGCTCACTGTTTGCACCACCCGGAAGCTCCACCTCCCACACAACTCCTCCCAAACCATAAAGAGGCAGCTTGAGGTTGAAAAAGGAGGAGGATGCAGGCAAGAGGGGGTTGGATTTGGAAACTCTGAGGTTGGATGCATCTTGCCAATCCCATCTGCATCACACACTGCAGTCCAGTCTGTTACTCTTCACCCACGTAGGCTCCTTACCCTGTGCCTTCCGCTGGCCCCAGGAGGCAATATATTCTGCTCTTGCAATGCAGAATTCTCCCTTCGGGTGCACATCTGATCTCCCTTCCGTTTCTCAGTCTGCTGTCTTGAAGTTGTTCCTTTGATCTTTTTGTTTCCCCTCATGAAATTTAAACTATTAAAAGTATAACTTATTTAGAGATCTCAAATTAGCTTTGCAAGCTAAGGATAGAATGCATTATGAAGAAAGATTTAAAGAAATAAAATATCTAGATACTGACTGGAAATATAGCCATTACCTTTATATGTCTATCACGCCATTTAAAGTCTTCTCATTATCCTTTGAAAGCAAATGGCTCAGCCTTGACAACGCATCCGAATCACCTAGGGAGCTCTATGAAATAGTGGTGCCTGGCACCCTCCCCCAGCAGAGCCCTGGTGGAGTTGTGGTTACACATTGGGTGGCCACCCCCAGGGTCAGTAGTTTGAAACCACTGTCTCTCCATGAGAGAACGAAGGGGCTCTCTGTTCCTGTAAACAGGCGCATCCTGGGAAACCTGCAGGGTCAATTCTCTCTTGTCCTATAGGGTGGCTATGAGTCCACATGAGTTTTGCTTTGTTTGGGGGACCCTTCCCCAGAGAGTTTGTTAGGATTACTCTGGATGCTGAGAATTTTAATAGCACTCCCACCCAGGCCCAGAAACTGTTTTTAAGGAGAAGCTTCATTTTAACACAGCCTATGGTCCTGTGAAGAGTCCTGGTGACACAGTGGTTGGGTGTTGACTTTGATTCTCAAGGTCAGCACTTCAAAACCACCACTCGCTCCTCGGGAGAAAAATGAGACTTTCTACTCCCGTAAAGGGTCAGTTACACTCTCGCAAACCCACAGGGCCGTTCTACCCTGTTCCACATGGCTGCTATGAGTCAGCGTTGACTAGATGGCACTAAGTTGGGTATTTATGAATTTGCATGCTTGTTTATTTGATGATGCTTCCGAGGAGGACTGGTGTCGCTATTGGGTGACCGTTGGCCTGCTAACCACCAGGTCATTGATTCAACCCCACCAGCCACGCCTCCGAAGAAAGATGATGCTGTCTTGTCCCTTGAAAGACTTATAGCTTTGGAAACCCCAGAGTTGCCATGGGTCGGAATCGACCCAGTGGCAGTGGGCTTGGTTTGGTTTCAGGACGCGGCTAAGCAGCCCTGGTGGCGACAAGGTGAACTGCTCACCTCACGGTGAGCCCTTCAAAGCTTCCAGCCTCTCCGCAGGAGAAAGAGGAGACTTTGTTCCCCTAGATCTACCGCCCCAGGAGCCATCTATGAGGGTTGCTATGACTCCCAACCTAAATGTGGTCAGGGTGAACTCACGCAGTGGTCCTGGCGTCTATAGAGATGACTGGCCTAAAACCCCTGCTGTGTGACACAGGAGGTGGCCAGGAGTCAGAATGGACTTGACCGCATCCATTTTAAGATGACATGCAAGTATGCCATTTGAAAACCTGCGGCGGCGGTACATGGGCAGAGAATGGCAAGAAATTCAGGTTGGATGGAAAAACAAACATGGAGCCGGGGCTATCGCTGCTGATAGCAGATGAGTCTTAGCTTAAAGCAGAGACTACCAGGGGGATGTTTGCCAGTGTTTCCACCGTGCCAAGGCATTTGACTGTGTGGAACATCGTGATGGAGAATATTTAGAGGAATGGGCATTGCAGAACACCTCATTGTGCTTGTGCCCAATAGGTGGAGAGGCAGTGGCAGGATTTATGTTCAGAGGGAGCAAGGAGATGTGGCAGGATTTATGATCAGAACAGGTGTGCCTCGGAGCCGGATCTGTGATTTCTACAAACTTGTTGAAGACCGCTCAGACGAAGAAACATAAAGCATCCAGATTGGAGAAAGGCTCATCAACAACCTGTGGTTCGTAGAGGCCCCAGCCTTGCTTGCTAAAAGTGAAGAGGACTTGGAATACTTACGGATAGAGCTCAAAGACATCGCCTTTCATACGGATTACACCTCAACATCAAGAAAGCAACACACACGCACCCCCAACTGGACCAATAACACCACCAGGTGAACGAAGAAAATACTGACGTTGGCAAGGATTTCATTGTCCTCGGATTCATAGCAGTCAGGAGCTCAAACGACGTCTCGCACGGGGCAATTCTGCAGCAAGAGAGTTTAAAGTAGCATTTTAAGGGCAACGATGTTACTTTGAGAACTGAGGTGTGTGGTATTTTTCAGTCGCCTCAGGTGCATGTGAAGTCGGGACAAGGACTGCTGTTGTTGTGCTTGCAGCTCGGGGCTAGCCAGTCCATCGGACCCTGGTGCTCCTCTGAACCACAGCCAGAAACACTGCCCCTGTCCTGCACCATCCTCACAATCGTCCCTATGCAATGAATAGGGGAAACCAGAGAAAAACTGACGCCTTTGAATGATGGTGTTGGCAAAGAATATTAAATATACCGCAGACTGACAAAAGAACAAACAGACCAGTTTGGGAAGAAACACAACCAGAATACTCCTTATAAACAAAGGCTTTGTCTTATATGCTCTGGACATGCCATTCAGGGGCAACAGTCCCTACAGAAAAGCATTATTCTTGGTCAAGAGGGGTCAGGGAAAAAGAGGAAGCCTCTCAACAAGATGGATGGACACAGTAGGCTCAAACCTAGTAACGGTTGTGAGCAGGGGGCAGGACTTGGCAGTGTTTGGTGAAGGGACTCTTGGGCACCTAGCAATGAGCCGAATGGTTACGGCCTAGAAAACCCTCGGGAGCCCAGTTTCCTCTGTAGCACACGAGGGCGCCAAGAATCAGAAGAGACCTGCTGGCCGTGGGCTTGGTTTTATGGCGCTTCGAGAATTCGAATGCGTGGCTCCTGTCTGTCTACAGCCAGCTTTTCTGAGGCTTGCCATTTGATCAACTCTGGCGCAGTGGTCATGCATTTGGCTGCTCACTACAAGGTCAGCGGTTCAAAACCACCCACCACTCTGTGGGAGAAAGATGGGGCTTTCTACTCCTGTAGAGAGAAACTCACAGGGACACTTCTACTCTGTCCTATAGGGTCACTAGGGGTCTCCATGGCAGGGACTCGATGGCAGGGAGCTCGTTTGTTATTTTGTTTGGAAACCCTACTGCCTTCCTGGGTCACTGAGTCATCTGACTTCCTGTCAAAACTCTTCCAGATATGTATATGGTTTTAAGAAAAGGGTGTCTTCATGGAACTCCTAGACAAATGAGTAGGTCAAGTATGGTGGGCCAGGAGAGTGTAACCCCCAAGGATTTGGGCTCAGGTGGAAGAGGCCATGTCTTTAGTCTAAGGGGACCTGACTGCCAGTTCTTAGGCTATGGGCAAAGCATACTGGCAGACCGTACCTGAGTCAGGGGCTGAGGGCTTTTTCTGTTCTCGGCTGGTTTTCTCCAGCCATTGTTGCCTCTAGCAAGCTCTCTATCTGCTGCTGTCAGACCATCTCAAGATAGTTGGGAGCGGGGTGTGGAGTGGGGTATAAAAGCCCGGGAGCTCAGGGAGTTGCCCTACTTATTCTTCTTCCTCAAGGCAAGAGTCCTGATCACATGCCTTGGTTGAGGACAATAAGCCACCATGGTCTCCCAAGCAATGGAATGAGCCCAGCTGCTGCAGGCAGAGAACTTGCACAACGAGTTTAGCAGAGTTCCCCCAACGAGATCTGACCCGTGGCTCTGGGAACTAGGTAAGCATCGGAGTTCCCTAGGGCTGAGGTGGGGCCTCTCTCCGAGTCCTCTCTCTCACACACACACACACACACTGACTTTTTTCATAAACCGAGCTCCTTTGGGATGATCCCATTGGTCATCCACAGATCTAAGGATTCATGACCGCACTTGTCGTCAGCCAAAATAACAAGCTCAACTCTGCTCCCGACCCAAGATGGGACCAGGCCTGGGAAGAGAATGCCCACATTGTTTTATTATGAGATCAGGCATAGCTTTCCCAGGGATGAAGGAAAACTCTCAAATGCCTTCAATATTTCTGCCAGTCCTGGCGGGTTATTTCCATTCTCCCCTGGCACACAGAAAGCAACTCTTTCAGAGAACTCCCAAGCTCCCTCTAGTGTAGGTGATCTCTTGAGCATCATATGCATGTCAGCATTCCCAAGGACCTTGGGTGGCTTTAGATGGAGCCCTGGGGCATAGTGGTTTCTCATTGGGCTGAGATCTTCAAAGTCGGCAGTTCGAAACCACCAGGCACCTCAGGAGAAAGACAGGGCTTACTACTTCTATAAACAGTTATAGTCTCAACATCCTCACACACACACACACACACACACCCCAACAAACAAACAAACAAAAACCCATCTACTCCATGGCCTGAGAGTTTGGTTTTGGACGGTGGCTTAAGAGCCCTGGTGGCTTAGTGGTTACCTGCTGGGCTGCTAGCAGTTCGAAACCACCAGCAGCTTCAAGGGAAAACAAGGCTTTCTGCCCTTCCTGTTTCTCAAAACTACAGGGGCAGATCTACCTTGTCCTACAAGGTCACCATGACTAGGAATCAACTCGGGGGCAGTGATGTTTTTTCCTTGTTTTTCCAAAACCATTTTATTGGGAGCTAATACAGACATCATACCATTCTACAGTTCAATCACATCAAGCAGTATTGTACAATTGCTACCACAATAAATGTCATTTGTTAAAAAAGGATGAACTGCTCCAAGGGAGAAAAACAAGGCTTTCTACTCCTGTGAAGAGTAGACAGTTTTGGAAACTCACAGGGCCACTTCTACCCTGTCACTGTGAGTGGGAATCAACTTGATGGCAGTGATTATAGAGCAAGGAAGTCATCAGGAGCCCTGGTGGTGTAGTCGGTGCGTTTTGGGCTCTCACCACAAAGTCAGCAGTTTAAACCCACTAATGCTCAGCAGGAGAAAGATGTGGCTAAGGTTTCAAGTCTAAGAAACCCAAAGGGGCAGTTTGAATCTGACTTACTCATGAGTCGGAATTGACTCAATGGTGGAAAATTGGGAAAGAAATAATTAGGAATCTGGATTTATGAATTATGATCATTGTAACAGTGATTGTTAGGATAGCAAAAACAAACCGTTGGCTAGGGCAATGGAAAAATAATCAGGTTACACTTTAGAATACAACTTTGAAACAAGATGTTTCTGAAGTCTTTTTAACAATATGGGGAAATGCTCATGATACGATTATGCTAATGAAACATATATGGAGATATAAACTGGGGAAAAACATATTCAATGTGTGCAGAGAAACATGTTGGAGGAAAAATGGAATGTTAGCTATCTCTAGGGATGGAATTATAGATCATTTCTATTTTCTCCTTGAGCCTGTGTCTAACACCTCAAGCTGAGCATATAGAAACATGTCATTAGAATATAGAATGCATAATCTGGACAAAGTTATCAGTCAGAATCTCAATGGGAAACAGATGGTACACTCAAATCAAAAGTCTGAGAGACAGTGACTTCCACAGGGATCAATTACAGAGGTGGGAGGTCGAGGAGACCCACGGGGGTACTGGAGAGCCTGGGGCTGCGGACGGCTACTGTCCCAGGTCCAAGAGAAGAGGCCGGGGAAGTGTTAGCAGGACTCCGTGTGGAGAAAAAGCAAGTGCACTGAGAGGACCAGAGAGCTTCAGTTGCCAGAACAGCCAACCCACGGGACCTGGCAGAGTCGCTTGCTGCTCTCCTCGGATTCCTTGCCGGCAGAACCAGCTGGAAGTCAGAGTAAGGGATTCCAAGTCCAGCCGCACGCAAGTCAGCCTTGGAAAGCTGAGCAGAATGGCACAGAGCTGACCTTGGACATGCAACCAGAAGCTACCTCGCATCGTTTCAGAAACAGGGGTCGGAAACATAAACCGAACCCGGTAAGCCCATGTTCCTTGGCGCCGTTTCCACAATGGGCCCCAGGTGGGAAACCAGAATGCCGATGAACATGCCGTGGGCTGTGAGTCAACAGACCGAGAGGGCGTCCAGGTGCGAGCCGCGACGAGGACACCTCGCAGTCATCTTGCTGAGCGACATAAGCTGGTCAGGCACGGACCCGCGCGGTGTGACCTCACGTATGTGGAATAAATAAATGTACCGAAACAAGATCATTAGTGGTCGGGGGAGATGGGGAGGGGAGTTTTTGTTTGAGAAGCACTGAGTTTGTATTAACGGTGGTGGAATCCTTCGGAAAAGGATACTGATGATAATAATGCCCCCTCCCCCCCACGAAAAAACACCAACAACACCTCCTTGTCCTTGAGTCGATGCCGACTCAGAGTGACCCACGGGAAGACTGTCCATGTTGATGGGAATGGAGAGCCCTGGCTTTCTCCCTCAGATTGGCTGGTGGTTTCAAACTGCTGAGATTTCGAATTGCAGCCCCACACTTAACCGCTACACCACGGGGAGTCTGGTAAAATAGTAGTCCAACACGAAAAATGATTAATGGATGCCACTCAGTCATCAATGTAGAGGTGGAGGGGGAAACAAAGACGTTGTAAAAGCTTTAAGGATTCATTGATCCTGAAAGGTAGAAGCATATCTAAAGTCTATCCATACCTTTCCATTTGAAATTTATTTTTTATCAAGTCTTGCCCTCACCTCTGACTCATCTCCAGGGCCAGCGTTGATTGGAGTGACGAGAAACTTACTTGACACAAGTGGCCACAGCTGTTCCTGATCAAATCGTTCTTCCCCTCGGAATTGAAGCACCTCTCTCTCTCTCTCTCTCTCTCTCTCTCTCTCTGGCAGCTCCGAATGAGAGGTGTGCAAAATGCCAGTGGCCCTGTTTCCTGCTCTGTGGAGGAAAGGGTGGACAAAAGTGAGAGTGCAGGTGTCCCCCAAGAGAAGTAGAGAGGTGGCGGAGACCACTGGCAGCGCTGGATCAGCTAGTTATTGGGGGTCCAAAAGCTCAGCCCTATTTCTGCTCTTCCATGGGATTAGCCTTCAATCCTTCTTGGATTCTGGAATCAACAAAGTCCCTTTGTCTAACGTTGGTTAGGTAAACAGTTTGCACCGACCACTCACCTAGAGATGGGCAGTTTGAATGGAGTCTGCTTCCCCATGGCATTGCTCTCAGCAATGGGGTCCTCAGGAAGCAGACTCACCTCACAGACAACAGGTTTGGTTTCAGACTATTGTGGGTTTTGTCTGACCCCGTTCCAGATGAGCATGGGAGACTTTCAAATAAAAGGCACATATTGGCCATCTTTGAAAGCCTAGGTAGCGCATGGGCTTTGGAGCTCAAAAGACCTGGGTTTGACGCCTATATGAACCATTGACTAGCTATGTAGCCAGTGGTAGAACTACTATGAACCCATTTTCTTTACTTGGGAAATGGGAATCACATTAAATGCCCTGCCCAATATTACAGAGACTAAGAACGGATCATGTATGTAAGGTCTAACTCTGTACCTTGATCCCGGTGGACTCATCCCACTGACAACATCAAGGTCTCATTGCTCTTTATTATGCCCGAGTTTGCAGGCATTCCAGACTTCAGACACTCCCTAAAATCCTTACCCCACCCTGAACTCGCACGGACTTCTGAGGCTACTTGTTGGATTTTAAGAATTCCCCTGTGCACTATCCTCTTTGTTAATTCCAGAGAAACTGTTGAACAGGCATGTAGAAGTTTCTGCAGGGACAAATGCTCTTCTGTCTCCGAGGCAGCTTCTGACTGGAGTTGATTTCCATTGCATGAGCAGAGCAATGGCAGCAGTCAATGTTTAAAGAGGTCTTTCTCTTCTGCTGTGTGTCCATTCTTGGGCCCTTTCCCAGAAAAGACTTTCCAGAATAATTGTCCTAGAAAGCTATACACAGACTTGCCTGTCTGCTGACTTGCCACACACTGGAGCTAATTCACAGTTCCCCTCCTTCACCCAAAACGGCGATGTGCAAGAAGCCCTTGGCTTGGGGAAAGATTCTGGGTTCGAGTTCCAGCCCTGTTAACTGAGTTTCTGGTAAGTATTCACTTCAGATGGGATGATTCATTCACTTGCAATTCACTCAACACACATGTGTGAAAACTCTTCATGTCCCAGGTGCTAGAGTTTTAAGGATGAAGATCTGCTACTGATCTCAAATCATTAATTACTCCAGGGAAGTGGCTAGGGTAATTAGCGATAGCTTCTGAATGATCAAGCCCCCCAAGTCTCAAATCTCAATAGCTTATCATACACACACACACACACACACACACACACACACACACACACACACACACACGGTTATTTTCTTGTTCATGCAAAGTCCAATGTAGGTCAGGTGGCTGTTCAAACCCACTGGCCACTCTTTGGGAAAAAGATGAGGCTTTCTACTCCAGTAAAGATTTATAGTCTCAGAAATCCAAAGGGGCGGTTCTATCCTGTCCTGTTATAGTTGCTATGAGCCAGAATTGACTCAGTGGCAGTGAGTTAGTGGATAGAGAGAGCTATGTCATTGTGATTTTAATTTGCATTTCCTTAATGAGCATCCTTCCGTGTGCTTATTCATTATTTGTATATCTTTGGTACAAAAAAAAATTGGAGGGTTGTTGGATTGTTTTTCTTTTTATTATTGAGCCATATGAGCTCATTACATTTCCAGAATCCAAGCCCCTTGCCAGTGTCAAGTGTCAAGGGTAGTATATCATCTGAACCTGTCTCCCTTCAGGGGAGTGGATGGGAATCAGGATCAGCCCAAGACTGACCCCTGTGAAGGAGAGATCAGACATACCCCGGTCTCCTACCTTTTTACTAGTCTGACACTAGCCGTCCTTCCTTTCTTTGCTGGGTTTGATAATCTCTTGCAATGCACACACAGAGCTCACGATCCATATTTACCATTGTTTATTAAGGAACAAGATACAACTCGGGATCAGAGCTAGGAAGCACGCAGGCAAAGTCTCCCATCGCCGTGTAGCTCCCGCAGCGCCTCTCAGCAGGAGAGAACTCCTCTTGGCCCAGAGAATAGCTTCCTCTTGGCCGGGCCATCTGTTGCTGCCAGCTCTGCTCTTGGGCTCCTTGTAGGCCTCTCATCTTTAGTATCACAGTCCTTGGCCGTGGTACAGCTATTTTAGGAGCATCCTTGCCACCTCCTCTCTGTCTCTGTTGCTTCTGTATCTGGCTTCTCTTCTTGCTTCTTTCTGTCTGCAAACCTCTGTGGGGATGGCTGCTTAAACACACAAACTCCTGGTCAGTTTCAAGGCATCACACTCCCACGGGGCCATGAATTGGAACCGACCAATCCCCTCTCAGAAGGCCACAAACACCTCAATTGCAGAGTAGACGCTGCTGGGCTACGATTCATCTTCCTTGCATAACCTGTCAACCACCAATCCCTGCAGAGTGAATACCAACCACAGAGCTGGCTGCAGCGTAGGTCTAGACAGAAAAAGATTCAAATCAAGTCGTTTTAGTTTGCTCAGGAGAAGTCCATCAACCCAGACAAAAGTAACAACGCTTTGGGGTAAAAAACTAGGGAGAAGGCAACGCCTCAGGGTTTGGGGGTGGGGCGTGGGGGCGGTGGGAATCTCTCAGATGTTTTTTCCCAAAGAACCAAGGCAAAAAGGAGTTCATTTCACCACTGCCAGAGAAAGTGCTTTGCAAATATTCTCTCCCACTCTATGGATGGCCGTTTGGGTTGAACAAGGCCTTTCAAAGAACAAAGGTTTTCTGTTTTGATGGAGTTGCCATCTTATCGTTTTCGTTTACTATTTTGCATTCTACTTAAGAAATCTTTCCCTTACACAGGGTTCATGAGCAATGACGGACTAATACGTGAAAACTAAAGTCCAGCCTCCTTTCCTTGATTTCAGGACAACTTGGGAGGTCTAGTCCAGCTCCAGGGATTTCGGAAGGGTCTGCTGAAGCTCAGATGTGGGCACATTGAATCTCTCTTCCAACTCAGTCTTTCCTTCCTTACCTTCGTTCTTACAGCTCTATCTCCCAAGAGTATAATCCCAATACACCTTCGGCACACAATCATCTATCTCCAGGAAACCCAATCTAAAATATAGGACAAGTTTCTTCACAAGCGATTTCTTACATTTCTTTCGTGGTAAGAGGGCTGCGAGCTGGACCAGGGAGTCACCGGGAGACAGCTCTAGACCAAGCTGTTCTGAATCTCTTCCTCTCCTCCTCTCTTCTGACCTGACTTCTTATCCGACAAAAACAAACCCATGGTCCTGTGGAATAGATACCAGCTCATAAGAACCCTATGGGATTGAGTGGAACGACTCCTTAGGGGTTTCAAGCTGCCATCTTTAGGGGAGAAGACGTCACATCATTCCTCCTTGGAGTGGCTGATGGGTTTGAACCACCGACCTCTCTGTTGGCAGTGAGATGCTTCAACCACCATACTACTTGGAAGGCATAGAAATCAACATTCTAGGTGTTAGTGAGCTGGATGGACTGGTGTTTTGCATCAGAAAATCCTCTGGTTTACTACAACGCCGGGAACGACAGATTCAAGAGGAATGGTGTCACATTCATCATAAAAGAAGACATTTCGAGATCTATCTTGAAGTGCAATGCTGTCTGTGACAGGATAATCTCTCTCTGTAGACAAGGAAATCCAGTCGATACAACTATTACTCAGATTTATGCACCAAGCACTCAAGCTATTGTGGTGGTGGTGGTTAGGGGCATCCAGGCAGTTCTGACTGGCAGTGACCCTATCTACAGCACAGACATTGAAGAATTCTACCCATGTCTTCAGTCTGAAGATGGTCAAATATGCCATCAAGATGCATGGGTGATTACTGGCAATTGGGATCCAAAAGTTGGGAACAAGGAGAAAGGAAACGTAGTTGGAAAATATGGCCTTGGCGATGACAGAACTCAAGCTGGAGATCACACGAGAGAATTTTGCACGGCCAACAACTTCTTCATCGCAAATACCACTTGTCAACAACACAAACAGATGTGGACCTCTCCAGATGAAATACACAGAAATCAAATTGTCTATGTCTGTCGGAAGAGGCGATGGGGAAGCTCAGTATCAACAGCTAAAGCTAATCCAGGAGTTGACTGGAATAGACCATCAATTGCTCATATGAAAGTTCAGGTTGAAGAAGGAGCAACATGCTCAGTAAAATGTAAACTGAGAGAACTTTACTTTAGGATGCTCACTCCCATTCAATCTGCTGCAGTTGTGGAGGGCGGAGAGTGGGGAAAGAGGTGGGGGTGCTTAGTGTCTCTTTCAGCGAGGCTAGAGAGCTGGGCAGATGCGCTGGTAGGAAGTCTGTGTATTCTAAGCTTGGGTTCTGAGGGAACTTGTCTCCTGAGTGAATGGGGACAGGAAAGAATCAGAGCGCCCATTCAGGCGAAACAGGGAGGCTGGAGTGCGACCTGTATAATTTGAGCTTCAGATATCAGTGGACAAAAAGGGCCATGAAAAAGGAAGGGCGGAGGGATCCGGGGCGAAGAGTGAGCCAATGGTCAGGTGTCACTGAGACCATATTCCCTTTTCTATTGTGTCCTGCAGTACATGCTGTCCTCCCCAGGGGGACCTCGGTTTGTGCCCAGCCCAAGGGGGCCTCAGATTACATGCCAGGGATCTCACCCCACAGCTTCTGTGCCCTGCCAGTTCAAATGTTTTCTTTCACCTCATCATGCCCACTACACAGCCAAACCCATAGCCCAGATTTCTTCCTTCAGCCTGTCCCGTTGTGATAACAGCTCCGTGCCTGAGAGCTGCCCATAGTTCTGTTTGTACGTGCCTTTGGCTCACAGGTAGGTTGGGTGAGAGTCAGGGTAAGAGACGTCTGTTATGGTCAGTGCTAGATACCATTGTCCAGGAGGGTGGCTGCTCATTTCCTGTAGCGATTTAAATGGAAAGAGTGACAATTAAAAACCAGTTCCTAAAAACAAAAACAAAACCAGTCCCTCCATGGTAATAGTCACATTTCAAATAGCCTATGTGTTTGGGCCTACTATGTTGGATAGTGCAGATAGAGAACTTTTGCATCATTGTAGGAAGTTCGGTTGAATAGTTTTGCCTTAGAGAACCCCAAAACACACCTAATCTCCTGCCAGCCATTCTGGCTCATCAGGACTGTCCATGTGTCAGGGCGCAGACAGCCTCAGCTTGCTCTTGCAGA
Source organism: Echinops telfairi (assembly GCF_000313985.2). NCBI lineage: Eukaryota > Metazoa > Chordata > Mammalia > Afrosoricida > Tenrecidae > Echinops > Echinops telfairi. Next base: position 13,252,747 of record NW_022111310.1, read on the forward strand.
CCAGGTGGTGGGTCCTGACAGCCAGCCTGAGGTTAGCGGTCCCACGGGGACCATGCTGTGTTGCCAACGTTCTTTCTTGTCTTAGAAGGTGAACTACCATTCTGTGTCCATCTTGTTCTTTGAAGTAGCCAGGGAAGGATCACCCAATAAGCAAGGTCCGTATAAACTGACTTGTGTTGATGTACTAATCTGTAGTGAACAATTTCTCATGGGTTTCGCCAACACAAGCCCCTGTCAACTGCAGATGACTCAATAAACGCAGGTAAGCCCGTGTGTACCTTGCTTACTGGGTGCTTTGTCCTCGTCACCGATTATACATTTGAAGAGGCTTGGGTTCTCTCCGAAGATGTTGAGGGGTTAGGAGAAAGGCAAATGTCAGCCATAGCTAGAAGCAAACTCTTTGCTGTGGTGGTGGTGGTGGTGGGGAGTCAAACTTTTCACTACAAATTCATGAGTAAGCACAAGCAAGCCCATGTTGACCTTGCTTATTGGGTAATCTGACCTGGTGGCAGCCTCAGGTCCTGCGACAGTACTGAGCACATGTCAGGTGTTCACGAAACAGTTGTTGAACGGATGGATGGATGGATGGATGGATGGTAAATCTTCATTGAGGGAGGAGGAAAATGAATTCAGAGAGGCAAATGATTTCTCTGTGGCCCAGCAAACCTCTGACAGCGCGCGGAGGAGACTGCAGTTCGGTCCTTCTCCTTCCAGCACAGTTCTGCTCCAGCCCCTCCCTGTGGCGGCCTTGAGTTGCCACCAAGCTGTGAAACAGGCAGGCGGATGATCTTCTGTGGCACTAGCAACCTCTGCTAAGTGACTGGGAAAGCCCTTTCAAAAAGAGATTCCGACTTTCCCAGCCCCCAGGGTAAAAGGAGTAGAAAATGTGGAAGAGAGAAAAGTCGAAAGAAAAGAGGGATCCATCCCTGCCTTGAATACTGAAAACTAGCTCCGTCAACATGTTGGCACTTTCCCTCTCACGTTCTCTTGAAGTTTTGAGCTTTCCCACAGGATTGTGTCACTTGCTTTTGAAAATTGATTTTTTAAAATGTACCAGTTAACTAAATCAGAAACGTGCTGCTTTCTCCCGCCAGCCTCATCTTGAAGCATCTGGGCCCATGGCTCTTGTTTGAGGTCAGTGTTGTTCAGAATCCACGGACACCCCTCCCCCCATCTGTAGCAGCTGCCGCCATGATGGGGCTGAAGAGATAGCCAACCGGAGAAGGACAAATCAAAAGAAACGAAACCAGAAAATGGTGGTGGGGTCTGGAGGTTTCATAGTATGGCCACAGGCTCCATGCTTGAGGGGGGAGGAAAATGAGTTTCTTGCTTAGGGGAAGCTTCCCCCACAACAAAACCATAAATAGAAAGCACTGTCTTGACCCTAGGCCATGTGGGTCTGAATAGTATGGTGAGTCCCAGTGGTAAAATTAGTGTAAAATAGCCCAGAACTAGAAAAACTTGAAGGATCTGAGAGTTCATGGAGCCACACAAAAGGGACACTTCCACAGTTAAGGGTCACGATGCCCATAGAAACCCAGGACGAAGATGAGCTTGTCATGTGTTTGCAAACGCACACACGGGAATAACCACATATAGAGAGGTATTGCACCCCCAGAACCACAGATATCAAAGTGACCTGAAAGAAACTTTAAGACCTGCAAGTTCTAAAGGTTTCTTGATTTGTTTTTAAGAGCTAAAGAAAAAAAAACCTGGATATTTTGAACCTTAAGGCAAGTACAGAATATTACGGGGAAAATACAGGTAGGTTTGAAAAACATTGATAGAGAAATTCTCAGGAAAAAATCAGTACATTCTTAGAAATAAAGGGAACCCATAAATTCATGTTTTCACTGGTCCCTAAAAGTTCACCAGTTCTGGAAAAAGTTTTACACTCATGTCTGAGTTAATTAAAGTTTATTGTGCCAACCTGGCTGATAAACACATGTGGGGTTAATTGAAGGG
>NW_022111310.1:13255802-13257653 GCF_000313985.2 Echinops telfairi
ATAAGTTATAGATTATTATTTCCATATCTTACATCATCCTCTGTCGCCCCTCACCCACTTTTCTGTTATTCATCCCCCTGGGTGGGAGTTCTAGGTTGATCTTGGTGATCAATTCCCTCTTTCTCCCCCCACCCTCCCCTAATGGTATCTCTACTCTCCTTGTTGGCCCTGAGGGGTTGATCTACCCTGGATTCCCTGTGTTCTTATCTGTAGCAGTGTGCATGTTCTGGTCTAATCCGATTTGTAAGGTAGAATTGAGGTCATGATAGTGGGGGGAGGAAGCACCGAAGAACTAGAGGGAAGTTGCGTGTTTCATCAGTGCTATACTGCCCGCTGACTGGCTCATCTCTTTCCTGTGACCCCTCTGGGAGGGGATGTCCAATTGTCTGCAGATGGGCATTGGGTCTCCACTCCATGTCCCCCACGCCCCCCTGCCATTCACCTTGGGTATGGTTTTGTTCTGTGTCTTAGATGCCTGATACCTGAAGACCCCTCTAGGCAGGTGCTGTGAGGGTGTCTGTTTTGTGGATGAAATTACTGAAGGTCAGAGGCCTTTCCCCAATGCCTACATCTTCACCAAGGAGAAGAGTTAGGAAGCAAATGGAGGCAAATTGAGTCCATGGTCCAGGCTTTTAACACCAATGCCAAGGGCCCCAGTGGCGGTTTGCCTTGACTTTAATTTCATGCATTACTTATTTCTGAATGAGGTAATACAGTCACTGATTCAAAGTGACCCAAGGGTACAAAGTATAACATTTCTCTCTCACCTCTTTTTTGCCCTCAAAGGCCATTGCCATTCCTAGCTTCTTGTGCAACCTTCCAGAGCTCTGTCATGCCTTCCAAGCAAGGGTTTATAGATAGAGTAATAGACAAGTCAACCTATTTACATAGACGGATATTTTGTTTTTCCCATTGACAAACTTCGGGGCTTTTTCTACACATTTTTCGGTGCCTTGCTGTTTTCATTTAATATTCTTTCGTGGAGATCATTCTCTAAAACCTTTCTCATTCTCGTGTGTGACTGCAGGCTATTGCATGGCACTCCATATGTATTATAATCTACTAAGGTAAACCCTTACAATGGGCATTCAAGTCGTTGCCAGTCTTTGGCCATTACACGCAATTCTGCAGTGAATACTCTGGATGCATGGGCTAGTTCACACACACAAAGAATACATTCCTGAAGGTTGACTTGCTGGGCCCAAGGAATGTGTAATCTGTGATGCTGAGAACATTTTGCTATACTGCCTCCTACTGAGGTTGTATCGTAAGGCAATCTTAGAAGGTCATGTTTTTTCCTTCTATTATTTTCCTCTGATTATTAAAAAAAATATGGTGATGGGAAGGACATTAAAGCTACCCATTATTCAAAAATATTTTGAAAATAATGATGGCAACATATCTACAAATGTGCTGGACACAATGGATCTATGTATGGATTGTGATACGAGCTGTATGAGCCCCAATAAAGTGATTTAAAATAAAAAGCTACGTGGATTCCATTTGCCTCCATTACTCATAAATGCAGAGAGATAGCCACTACTCATAGATGGACGTGACCTTTGGAGCCCCTGTGCTATGCACACAGACCCTGCCCTGCACCCAGCTTTCACACTGAGCGTTGCATCATGGCTAATAGAGCTTCCTTTTGTGAATCGTTTTATTGGGGGCTTGTACAGCTCTTATCACAGGTTAGAGGAGGCTGGCCTTTGTGGGCCTAGTTTATTCTTTGTGTCTTGGGTTTTCTTCACTCTGTTTAGCTTGGGGTTAGTAGAGACCAGTAGTTGTTTCTTAGATGGCTGCTGGCAAACTCGTAAGACTAAGGTGACCAGACGTCCCGCTTTTGGCAGG
>NW_022111310.1:13258297-13259845 GCF_000313985.2 Echinops telfairi
AGGTCTGCTCTGGCTACAGGGATGCTCTGCTCTGGAACCAACCTGGAGGCCGTGGGTTTGGTTTGGTTTCCAGGGCCAACGATGGAGCATCGTTTCAGGTATTTGGTAGCCACCCGAAGATCCTCTTTGGTGACATATTGGTTCATTTTCTTAGCCCGTTTTTAAAAACTGGGCTGTTCAGGGTTGTTGAGTTGTGGAACCCCTTTTCCTGTCCTTCAGAAGCCTCTGCAGTTAATTGTGCTTTATCTAAATCAGCATGCCAATTTGTTTCTTTTCCTTCGAATCCATGACTGCAAGTAGGAGTTGAAGCTTTAACAGACTTTGTTCCGTTGCCCTCCTCCAGAGCTGTTCTGGCGAGCACGCGCCAACAGTCTGGCTCTGCTCCCTTTTCAAACGCGGTGTCTTATCTGATGAGACAGGAACGTCAGCAAAAGGTGGCATCTTTGTCTAGTTCTTCTGAATAGGCATGTGACGTTTGTTTATAATAAATTTTTTTTTGAAAAGACCAAAGTTTTCAGAAGAAAGTAAAGCTCTTCCAGCATCCTCTAAGTGTGGGCTGATCACTACAGTGATCTTGTTGATTTTCTTTTCAGGCTGTCTCTATTCAAATGTTTCCCATAAAATAGCCATTTAAATTTGCATCCCAAACATGATTTTATTTTGGGCCAAGTTTAGGCTAAAAATGGGATCTCATTTAAATTTGTCATATTTGTTGCAAATATTTTTCTCAGTTTGTTGTTTGCCTCTTATTGTGCTGATGGTGTTCTGAATTTGTATGTGGTCTGATGTCGAAATTCTTTCATTTATCTCCCCCCTCCCTCTTAGATATGCCTGGCGGTGGAGGGGGCTGTTAAAGACCGTGTTTTAAAAGGGAGAATGTGAGAGACAGCAGGATCCCCTCTGGGACAGTGTAGGTGAAAGGGGGCCAGTCTGAATCCACTCACTCAGTAAGTAAGCGTTTATCAATGTCTACTTATGGGCTGGGCGCCGGGCGCCGGAGGAGGGGCACGGAGAATATCCTGGTGGGAGTCTCTCTTTGGGAAGGAGCTAGGTGGGATGTAAACATGGACGGCAACACAAAGCAGAGAACTTACTCTGAGTCTTCAGGAAGGGTCAGAGGAGGAAACAGGCTTCCAGCTCAGGAAGGGGCAGGCATAGAAGGCCCCTTGGAGGATAGGGTGTCTGAACTGGACTTAGCTGACTGGGAAGCCCTGGGGCCTGTGGGTGTGAGGAAGGGAGAATCGAAGTGGTCACATTTCTAGAAATTGTCACACTCTGTCAGGAGGGGAACAAGAACATAGTGGGGGGGGTGGACTTGGTCAAACAAACTCGTCCTGAAATGAACTGGCTCTCCCTGGCTTGCTAAACTGGCTCTCCCTGGCTTGCTAAACTGGCTCTTCCTGGCTTGCTAAGGACCACAAAGGGTTGTGTTTAAAAGGTTACCTTTATATTTTATATGTAGGTTCGAGATTGTATATAGGTTTATTCATTTAATCCATGTCATGATTGTTGCACTAACTAGGAAAATACCCTCTGGTGGCAAAGTTG
>NW_022111310.1:13259945-13260298 GCF_000313985.2 Echinops telfairi
TTTTTTTTTTGAAGACCGGTCTTTGAGCACGTATGAGTTTAAGCTGAGTGGCATGGGTCGTTTAGAGCCTGGAAGAGACCTCTGCACACGCCCCGGGGCTGTGTGCCCTGAAGCAAGCATGTTAAGTGCTTTGGTCAGGGACCTTTGCATTCACGAGGGCTTCAAAAAGTTTGTGAAAAAATGGAATGAAAAGAGAGTGGAAATTTTCTACAAACTTTTTGCTGCCCCTCATCTATAAAAAAACAAACCAGTTGTTCTTGGGTTGATTCCGACTAATTGTGAGCCTAGGTGTGTCCGAGTGGAACTGCACTCCCTGGGGTTTCCAAGGGCTGATTGTTTAGCAATGGATCACC
>NW_022111310.1:13261503-13267126 GCF_000313985.2 Echinops telfairi
GAAAGCCACTTACAATCTTGTCCCTAGAGGTCGTTGCCGTCACTGAGGGCTGCTGGGTTGATTCCGACTCGTAACGACCCTGTGTAAGACTCATAATGACTCATAACGACCCTGCACTATCTTCACAATTGTCTCTATGTTTGAGCCCCGTGTGGCAGCCACTGCGCCCATCTGTCTCGTAGAGAGCCTTTCTCTTTACCTCGGACGCTCTCCTCTCCCAGCATGCTGGTCTGTTCCAGGGACGGCCCCTCCAAAGAACTTGTCTGAAAGACCTGACAAACGTCTCGTCATTCTCTCTTCTAAGGCGCATTCTGGCTGTACGTCTTCCAAAACAAATTAAAAAAAATGTTTTCCTGGCAGTCCATGGTATAGTTAATATTCTCTACCGCCATGACGTAAATGCAACAATGATTCCTCAGTCTTCCTGATGCGTTGTCCAGCTTTCCCCTGTGTAAGAGGTGACTGAAAATGGCATGGCTTGGGATAAGTACACGTTAGCCTGCTACACAACACCTTTGTTTCACCCATTAAACAGATCATTTGCAGCAGATTTGCCCAAAGGCAACATGTTGTTTGATTTTGTGACCCCTTCCTCCGTGGGCATTGATTATGGATCCAAGTAAACTTAAATGCTTGAAAAATCCAGCCTTTTCTCTGTTTATCATGCTGTTGCTGGTGAGTTCACTTGTCATGATTTTTATTTTCCTTATTTTGGGTTTTAAGCGTTTGATCTTCAGCAGTCAGTGCTTTAGGTTTTCTTCGCTTCAGCAAGCAAGGGTGCATCGTGTGCATATGTACTTTTCTATGACACGACTCAAAATGAGAAGAAACAACAGTTGCAACGATCCATTAGTAAAAAAAAATAGTGGAGTGTATGAGGTATGAATCCAGGAAAAACAAAAGTTGTCAAAAATGAAGCAGAATGTATAAGGATACATCTTCTAGGTATTAATGAGCTGAACTGTACTGGGCTTGGCCAGTATAGGTCAATATCATATAGTGTACTATGTCAGGGATGACAAATTGGAGAGCAAGGGTGCCCCATTCATGATTAAAAGGAACATTTCATGATCTCTCTCGAATATAAATATTGTCAGTGATAAGATAATATTTACATGCTGCAAGGAAGGATGGTAAAGATGAATTTTTCTTATATATGAACCACTAATGCCAAAGATGACGAAACTGAAGATTTTTTACTAACTTTTTGTTCAGTCAGAAATTGATCATAGGCATGCAATCAAGATGCACTGATAATTACTGATGATTAGATTGCAAACAAACAAAGAAGAAAGATCAGTATTTGGAAAATATAGCCTACGTGATAGAAATTATGTTGGAGATGACATGACAGAATTTTGCAATACCAATGACTTATTTCTTGGAAATCGCTTTTCTCAACAACATCAATGGAGACTATCCATATGGACCTCACCAGATGGAACACAGGAATCAAATCAACTACGTCTGAGGAAAGAGACAATGGAGACGTTCAATATTCTCGATCAGAACAAGGCCAGGGGACAACTGCAAAGCAGACCATTAATTGCTTATATGCAAGCTCAAGTGGAAAATGAAGAAAATCAAAACACGTCCATGGAGACAAAGAATGACCTGGAGCATATCCCATCTGACTTCAGAGACCGTCTCACTAATAGAGTGCACACACTGAACACGCATGCCCTCAGACGGGGCAGGTGTTTGGTGATGAAGGGTCTCATCTATGAAAACAGCAAACTCACCAACAAAAGACAGAAAGCAAAGACACACATGGACAGCACACGAGACCCTGAAAGTCCCTCTTGAGCAGAGGGCTCAGAGTGAATGGAAGAACTATCAGGTACAAAGAGCTGAACCAAAGTTTAAAGGACAGCGTGAGCAGGCCAAGTAAAATCAGGTCAGGAAATGTGAAAAGACAGCGTTTGCAAACCAAAAGGGGAGAACACACCCGGCATGTCTCAAGCTGGAAAAAATCCAAGCTTCAAGTTGAAGTATTGAAGGATTCAATGGGCAAAATATTGAAAAACGCAGAAACGATCCTCACCATTAAAAAAATGGGAAGGAGAGTCACTGTACGTACCCCAAACAAGAGGTATGCACACCATAGAATCATTTGAGATCAAAGGCAGCGTTTAGCCCAGGACCAAGTTCAGAAAGATTAGGAAATGAGGAGGAATGGCAACCGGACACACAAGGCGAACATCTGCCCTGAACTCTGAACTGGAATTGAGGGAATGCCAAGAAGGAGGAACTGTGCACGTTCCATTTGCTGAGAGTTAGCAGCGGCAGGTTCAGCTTCATCCAGTGTCCAAGCAGGGCAGGATGGTCTAGCCTCAGGGGCTCACGCCACGCAGAGCAGTGGAGTCCTCAGGGAGCACTTCTAAGTGTGAGTTCTACTGGCCACACGGCTCCAAAAGCGTCTTCATATGAAAGCGAAGCCTCCGAGGCTGAGATTCAGGAAGTGCTCGTTCAATCCGACGGTTTTGAAAGACACAGACACGGTGTACGTATTTCTCAAACCACAGGTGAAGCGTGGCTGGAAGTCCATTTGGGATCAAGAACTTGAGACGAGGCCAGAAACGTAATCACTTATGAATTTTCTGCGGGACCCAGGCCAGTCATAAAAGACCAATGGTTCTGATGGCTCTGTGTGGAGAAGCATGGTCAGTACTGTCCCTTCCTTAGACTACTCCAGGGGGGCAATGTTCCTGTGTTCATGTACTGAAGAACAGACATCCTAAAGAGGTCAAGTTGCTAGTTGTCTACGTGATCCAGAGTCATGGTGACCCCTGTGTTCAGGATAGAATGCTCCATCGGGGTTTCAAGGTCGTGACCTACCTGATGACCAGATCTGTCTCCCCAATGCCTCTGGGTGGGTTCAAACTGCTAACGTGTTGGCTCATAGCCAATCATTGGACCACTTGTGCCATCCAGGCACAGGGTACAAGAGGAGAATGGGTCCTCGCCCCATTGGATGATGTCTTTATAAGAAAGAGAAAGCGGGAAGACGGCCGGGTGAAGATGGATGTCGGCAACACCCGTAGAGACAAGACAGGATCTTCCCTTAGGGCCCTGGGGGAGGGCATGGCCCTGTAAATTCGAACCACTAGACTCCAGAACTGTTATATAATAAGTTTCTGTTCTTGTAAGCCACCCTACATGTAGGATTTTGTTACAGTCTCCTAGGAAACGAACACACCTAGGGAGACACCTGGCGGCACAGTGACAGGCTGCATCACGCTGAGCCCAGGTAGCGATGGGTCCTGCTGTGGGGCTGAAGACGGCATGTCCCCACTGAGTGTGGTTCCTCCAAGCAGGTACGGGCCGGGGCCACGCTGGACCCTGCCACAGAAAACCAGAGTGACTGTGTTTGGACCACAGCCAGCGCGGCCAACAGCAGAGCTGCCCGCACGTGGTTGGTTTTTCCTCCATACCTGCCTTTGTCTGAGACTCTAGAGGAGCGTGAAGCCCCAGGAGTTTTGACAGACAGAGGAGGAGTGGCCAGGGGAAGTTCAGAGAGAACGTGGATGTCTAATTAGTACGATGGTAAAATAGAGATTTGACTATATATTCACCTCCGGCTATTTTTAATCACCGGGCTTGATTACAGATATCACTTGATTGGAATAAAATTTAAACAGGAATGGCATAAAAGAAGCCTCCTGGGGCAGGATGAGTGCTGGGGCTCAGAGGTGTCTGCACCATCGAGAAGAAAGAAGTTTCATGTTCAGACACAGCTGCTTTGAGACTTCTCAGACTGGTTACACGTGCATCCCTAATGGTAGACTTCAGCCCAAACAACAATCTCATCATCTTGCCCCACACCCAGTCCTCCCTGTTTGGGCACTGACACCCACCCCCTTGCCCAACCTAGAAACTGGCCCCATCCTTGGCTCCTCCCTCTGCATACCCAAACAGTTATCACGCTGCAACTCCGTCCCTGGAAATCTCTAGTCTCATGGCCCTTCTCTTCTCTTATCTGTCTATCCCTCTGGTTTGGGCAACAGGTGAAGCTCTGGGGCAGCCTCAGGGAGAAAAATCTTGGACCTTCCTTGGCTTTCGAAAGGAGCCCAGGTTTAGAAACAAACCAGCCAAGGGCCTACGAGTGACCATAGATGATGGTTCCTCTGTGTAACTTGGGTGTAGGGGATGGGTAGGGCTCCGGGGCTTCTGGCAAAAGAGGTTTAGGTTTGTGCTATCAGTCCATTCCTATTCAAATGAATCGTTTGTATGATGAAGGGCTGTTGATCCCGAGAGGGGCTGTCAGTATCAGATATCGAGATGATAGGTCATCTTTCTTAAGGGTCAGAATTGTAGTTCCTTCTCTGTGGTGAGTCTTGGGCATAGGTCAGCCCTTTGGCAGATCTGACATCTAGGGTCTGAAGCCATGGCTAAGGGTGCACGAGTGGGTACCCCGCTTCTTCAATAATGTGGAATCTCAACTGGGTGGAGTGCCACCCAGAATAAAGGCTCCATTTCCTCACCTCCCTGCAACGAGGTGTGCTTCTCTGTTCAAGTTCTGACTAATTGTGGGTAAAGACAGTAGTGTATGCAAGTTTGGGGAATTATCCTTAAAGGAGGGGCATTCTCCCTTCATTTTAATAAATCATTTTATTAAGGGCTCATATCTCCCTTCATTTTCAGTCCCTTTTAATTTTTTTTGGCTGCTGGACTGTGGACGTGATGGGTGGAACGAGAGAGGCTGTTGTGGAAACTGTAGTTTGAAGATAAGGAAGCAACCGCGTTGGAGCAACCCGAGTCCCTGATGATTGTCACACCCTGTCTCTGGCTCTGGGCTGCCCGCGCTTCTGTAAAGGAGAAGTACAGAGACTCCTTGAGCCACCTGTACTTTGGCTTTCTGATTTAGCATTTGATATCTGAAAGGGGACGCTGCCCATAACATCTACACTGTGGTGTTGGCCGAGGGCCATTGGAGGCCAGCAGATGGCAAGGGGACAACTGCTTTGCACAATGGCTGAACAGCTGGAGATGCCGTCAGCTGTGGTGACTTGTGCGATGGGCCACACGCTGACTGAGGCCACCGTGAGAGAGGAAAAGGGGGGAGAGAGGCAAAAGGCATGAGTGCTGGGCCTTGTTGTTGTTCAGACCCAAGTCCTGTGAGAGGGCGATGACCTTGGGCGAGGGCCAGCCAGCTAGGGAGGCCCTGCCAGCAGCCTGCACTGAAGGGGATTAGTCTCGGAGAGTTGAAAATTCTGCCCTTGGGGTGTGACTGTTAACATCAGGAGGCCTGAGGTGGCAGCCGTAACTGGAGATGAGTGGGGCAGCAAGCCATCTTTAAGACTGTGCCAGAAAATTGGAAATAGGTGGGTTCCATGATCAGGTTAAATGTCTCTTTCCCCTAACTTCTCTTTCAAGTGTGGCCTCAAGGTAGCATCTTTGAGGAAAAGGCAAGGGCAGCGCAGGTGGCAATAAGCAAAACTGCCCGAGTCTAAACCCGGGCTGGGTGTACAATGTGTGAGTCTGGGTAGACTAGAGAAACAAATCCATGGACACACATATGTGTATAAGAAAGAGATTTATATACAAGAGCAATTGAACATTGAGAAAACATCCCAGCCCACTCCAGATCAAGTCCATAAGTCCAATATTAGCCCATATGTCC
>NW_022111310.1:13267344-13286383 GCF_000313985.2 Echinops telfairi
GTCCATGTGTCTTGTCAGCTGCTATGTCTCCCAGGGTAGGAGCAGACTCTCCCACCTCCAAGGAGGAAGTACTGGATTTCCCAGAATTCTCAGGAGAAGGCCATGCCCATTGGCTATGACCTGATTGACAAGCTAGACTCCACCCCTACACTCTTAATCCTCAAATTGACAGACGATTATATATATCTACCAAAGTACTTGATGGAATTTCATTTGTCAAGAGACCACCAGCGTGGGCTGCAAGAAACACGTAAGCAACCCCGGGGATTCACAGCTCTAAACTACTCCAGGGGTAAGCAGGCTCCCAAAGGTGCCATTCTGAAGGAGGTGTTTTCTGCTAGTCCCCCCTCTGAGGAGGCTCAGAAGGCCAGTGGACCAGGAGCAGGGCTACCAAGAGCTATGGTGCCTCCACAAATGGGCTTTGTCACTCTTCTTGACCTGTGGGTTTGGATAAACACCCTATGGGAAAGGAGCCGGGTGATGTAGTAGGCCCAGGCCGGCAGTTTGAACCCACCGGCTTCTCTGCAGGAGCAAGATGAGGCTTTCCAGCCTTAGTAATCCTCAGGGGCTGTTCTCCTCTGTCCTAGAGGGTCGCCGAGAGTCCGAGTAGACTGGATGGCAGGGAGTTGGTTTGGTAAGGGGCGGTGGAAGGAACCCCGGTGACACGGTGGTTAAGTGCTCAGCTGCCAACCCCAAGGTGTGCAGTTTGAACCGTTAGTCCCTCCACAGGAGAAAGATGAGGCCAACTGCTCCCATAGAGATATGCAGCCTTGGAAAGCCCATGGGCAGGTCTAGTCTGTCCTGTAGGGTCACTGTGAATCAGGATCATCTGGATGACAGTGGGTTTGTGGGACGGGGGGTGGGGGGTCCTTTGGTGATGCAAACAGTTATGCACTCAAAGGTTGGAGGTTTGAGTCTACCTAGAGGTGCCTAGAAAGAAAGGCCCGGTGATTTGTTTCCCAAAAAACATGGACAATCCTATTGTGTACTCTGGAGCTAGGTGGAGCCATGATTAATCAGACTTAGCTCAACTCAAAACTTTTTTTTTATTTTAAGCACAGCAGTGACAGTCTTGTGCAGGGAGAATAGGGTTTTCAGTGGCTGTCTTCCTGTTTCTGCTTCACTACAGTTCACGAGCTCTGTGGTCTTTTAGCTGACAGGTCATTTGACTGTAAGAAGCCACTCAGAGCAGAAGGCGGCTGCCCAAAGATTGTCTGAAGGCCTGGAACGCTAGTCAAATGTCGTGAACTGGACGGGGCTGGGTTGTCTCCCTTGGAGACCAGGGCTTCATGTGGGGGAAAGAAGGTAGTGTCAGGGTCAGAACAAGGACTTGTGCTCTGTCTGCCAAGGGGATGAACAGAGGACCCTGGGAAACCAGTGATGGACAAAGGACTCTGGGAGAACTGGCTGGGTCAACACCTTCACCTTGAAGCCAGGCCCCAGTCATTCTGGCACAGGGCTACTGGAAGATAATGCTGAGACCGGCTGACCCAGAGCAGCAGCCCAGATAAAACCGAAATGATGTATGCGACCCAAGGACGCAGTGAGGAATCAGAAAGTCACGTGACCACCTGGAGAGCAGCAAGCCCCTCCCCCTTGAAAGTGCCATATAAAAAACTAGAAGTGTTTCCCTAAGGGGCACCCGCACCTCATCTCTCGAGGGGGGACCCGCTTGGTCTCCAGAGCCAAGTGCATCTGATTTATGCTTAGGGTGCCCTTCTCAACTCGAGGGGCCCGCTTCACCTCTTCTGAAGGGACTTTGTGCTTTAAGAAGCATATGGTTGAACTCTTTGCTACTGCTGTGTGCACGAGTTCCCAGCTTGCTAGGTACCCGTAGGAATGTATCATAGCAGAGACTATGAATCCTATCTCAAACCCTGGCCTTTCTTTCCTGCTCAGAAATAGAACCACTGAGCTTTAGGGAGGCATGCGGCTTCTTGGAATAAAAGGCCTTTCCCAGACTGCTGGGAGTAGGGATGGCTCGTGCCTTAGATTCTGATCCATGGGACGTGAGCAGAGGTGTCTTGTTACCAGGACGTGTCCATAAGGGAAGAAGGGTGGCTTTCCTGCAACTTTCCCTTCACCCTCCTGGCTGGAACAAGTGCAGGAAGGTGACTGGTTCTCAAGGCAGAAGGTACAGTTCCCCCCTGGGGCTGGTAAAGCAGCAAGCTGATGATCACAGAGCCATGCGGCAGCCTGCATGAGAGGGTGACTGAAGATTGAACTCCCTCTATCCACAGCTGAGGGATGGGTGGCAAATGGTTACTAGACAGTGTGCATTGGAGAGATGAGTCTAGAAGATTGAAGCATAAATCTGACTTGAACAGTGAAAACCAAGTTGGTGGATGGCCCCTCTGATGCATGCTGGACAGGATCTAGTTTCCAGCATTTCCTGTAGTTTTGTTTTTGTTTGTTCATATTAGGGTGTATCTCAGAGGTGTTACGTCTTTGCAAGGCACCCTCTTGACATTGTGTTAGACGTTTTTCAGTGTTTCCGTATATGGACACCCAGGATTGATGCACCTACAAGGACAGCAAGTAGAATAAGGATTTCGGGGGTGGGGTACAGTGGTGGTGTGTGTGTGTGTGCGCGTGTGTGTATAAAAGGGAGGCAATGTCAAAAAGTCCAGAAAGAAAGAATGTTTGGAAACTGTGGTGGCAATTGTAAAATTCTGTTTGATGTGATTGTTGAACTATGGAATGATACATGTATTAACTCCCAATTAATAATTTTTTCAAAATCAAAGGAGAAATATGTTTTTAAAAAAAGGCTCTAGTTTGTGTAAGTTATTATCAGCAGGGGAACCCGGTTCTCATCTTGAATCTGCAGCCTACGAATAAGGCAGAGAAGGGACTGAGCATGGGACATTGTGGAGATGGGTGGAGTGCCTCTCTGTCGAAAGGGTTAGCGTTTCTTACAAAAACAAAGGCAAGCCAAATAAGAAAACCCTGTGTAATCTATATAATCTGGTGTCAATTTGGGACTTGAGAGGATTAAGAGTGAAGGGGTGGAGTCTAGTGTCAATCAGGTCATAGCCAATGAGGCCTTTGTGTGGGCGTGGCCTTCCTCTAATGATTCTGGGAATTGCGGTATTTTTTCCTCCCTGGAGGCAGGAGACTCTTTCTCTTGGCTCACTCCCTTGGAGATCCTCTACTGACAAGACCCAAGACTCACTTCCTGACAACCACTCCTGAGAAGCCACATGGGCCTATCCTGATGCAGCCAGAACCCTGGGCCTGGAGAAGCCAGGTAGAGACCCCCGGCCAGCGCTGAGATGCTTACAATGCCACTGGATCTACAAGCCTTCCCATCCATGGCCTGTGATCTTCCTGCACTCAGCGTCACTGCATGTGTTTCATGAGTCTGAAGAGGACTTTATAGATTGGTGTTGGACATATGAGCTAGTATCAAACTTATGGACTTGATCTGGACTGGGCTGGGCTGTTTTCTAAATGTTCAATTGCTCTTGTATGTAAACCTCTTTCTTATATACATCTGCGTGTTTATGAATTTGTTTCTCTAGTCTAACCAGATTACCACACCCTCCAAGAAAGCCAGATTCATTGTCAGAAGTAAAAGTCATCAGACAATAAGTGTGACTTAGCATCATTGTTTTATGTTGATCGCATCGCTTTTCAGCACTCACTGACAAAAAACAGCTCAGAATGGAAAAGCACTCCAGATTTAAAGAAAAAAAACATATTGCTCATCAATTATTTTTTAATACAACATAATACAAATCCTTTCGTTGCTCCAAACAGAACCTGAATCACAAAGATGGCGGGACCACCTGGCCACCAGGCACACCTGCATTTGGTTGCGCCGGTCTCTGCTGAGACTGTTCGCAGCTTCGGATGAGACAGGGACTGGAGGGTGGCAATCCTCGTCTCTGCATCCGGCGGTGGGTGCCCGGGTCTGAGGGACCATCCCGAGGCGACAAGGACTGGGAGACACAGTTCTTCAGCAGCGATACGGCTTTGGCTTCGGATTAGTTCGATTTCCTGGGATCTGAAACTCCCCCAATTTGGAAAGAACCCGAGAGCTCACCAAGTCTAGCCCAATCTTTCTCTTCCACAGATGTGGGCCAAAGGTTGACACGTTTTGTCTCGGCCTAGGTGGTGTACCCCAAGTCCTGCCTCTCCCCAATCCCCCCCCTCCCCCCAATCTTCATGACCTCTGGAGGATGGCGCAGCCTGTTGCTTGCCCCTCTGACAACTTCGGAGGAAGGAAAATGTATACCAGCAACACAGCATCTCCACTCGTTGCAAGGCAGAGAGACTGCAGTATCAATGACGGCGGTCCGGACTGAAGACCAGTGGAAGTTTGCGGTCCAAACGCTCCTGCCCCCACCTGGACCGAGTTGGCCTTTCCGCAGGGAACACACCGAGTGTGGGCTCTCGACAGTGACACTGGCTGCACTCTCCCCTCGATTAGCTCAGCCCAACCACCCAGCTAATTAAGCTCCTACACGCCAGCACGTAGGCTGTAAATGCTTTCTCTGTTCACACCCAGCTGGATTTCTCAGGCAAAATATTCATCCCGATTCTGACGAAGTTCTTCAGGGAGGGCTGGAAAAGGCTCGGTGAGCCGAGGTGTCCGGGTGGTGAAACAGGAAGGGTGAGCTCCAGGTCTGACTGGGGAATAGCTGCAGTGTTTACTTGTATCGTTTGACCCTGGGAACCATCCCTCGCCTGGGACTTTCCCATTACTTCATGGATTCTGCTTCTGGGAACATCGGCGCCATCTGAAGTGCTGGCCAGCACACTGGCAGGGAAAGCTGGCTGCAGGCTTCGTAAGCTCCGTAGAAATGTACATAACAATAGTGGCAGTAGCATTTCTGCAACCATTTAAATAGCTTATTTATTTATTTAAATACAGAACTCGCAGACGCAGAAACCTGTTTAAGGCGGGAATGTGTCAGAGGAGAAAAACTCAAATATTTCCCATGGAAACCAATGGTTTTGAGGAGCATGGTTAAGACTGCATGGGCAGGGGGCAGCCCCGCAGTGTTCTGGCTCCCAGACACAATCACCCTTTCAGGCTTCTAGCACACAGGGGGCCATGCATTTCTGCCACATAGCTCCCTGATGGCATGTTTTAAAGTTCTGCCAACGTGGATCCCCTTCAAACCCATTTAAAAAATTTTTTATTTTGTGTGTGTGTGTGTGTGCTTGGCTGATAACATTTTTTCTAAGGTTGAATGGAACCGAGGAACTGGTTTAACAGTCTGCTGTGCTCTTGCTTTGCCTAGATGAGCAGCACTTTTCTCTTATAGAAAACCCAGACGATTCTATTAGTTTGGTATATTTGAGGGCTGGCTGTTTCAAGGGGCCCACCCATTGCAGTGCCAGTTATATTCCAGCTGATGAAAAGTTACATTAATTACATGATATTCTTCAATCCCCAGACCCAGCCTAATGCGAGAGCCTTGTTCCTCCTGTCTTACAGATGAGGAAACAAGGCAGGGTCCTTCTGTGACTATGTGGGACCGAGTAGGGGCAAGGACGACATCTCCTATTCCTTCCGCATTCTGCTAGCCATTCTCCCCTTTACGGTACAGGGTTGCAGCACCATTAAACACCCCCCTGTCAGCATTCCCATGGAGCAATGCAGTTTTGGTGGGGAAAAGACGGAGAGTTTGGGAGTAAGCAAGCAGGGTCTGGAGATAAAGGAGCCTTAGAAACCCGGCCTCTGCTGGGTGGGCCTCTATCTATCTTGCAACCAGGAAGCTACTGAATTGGTCCAGAGTTTGCTGAATAGCAAGCTGGCTTCCTTTCCGTGCTCCATGATATGAAAGCACCCTTTTTCTAGAAGGGCTGTTCACAGACTGGCTTAGCTTCCTCCTCGGGGTACACAGAAACTGCTATTTAAAAATACCACATTAAAATTTCCATGTAATTTATTTTCTTTAAATAATAATGCACTACAATCCTGTCAGAGATTAAAAAAAGAAAAAAAATTTAAACACAGTATTAACAAAGGCAGAATTCTTTAAGGACAATCAAAATCATGGTGTACTTAGAATAAATTAACATCAAATGGTGTGTATGTTCAGACAGCCTGATCTTCTCCTTTGAAATGAAATGGAGACCATTGCAATGGAGGGTGAATGCACACGTTTGTTCTTCTATACAGAGACTCATTCTTTACATCAACTCGACTGCCGTGTGAATCGAGTGAGGGATCCTGAGAACCACTCAGCCCTGGGCGCCGCGCGCGCACACATGTACACACACCCACACAAGGCCCTCCAGAAGCGGGGTTTCCCATGGATCGACGACGAGCTCTTTCCAAGAAGGGCCACAGAGTCTGAATTTTTAGATGATATCATCCCGTATCCCCCTCCCAAGAATCATCATGTTTCAAGTGTAATAGCTTGAAGTAGCAGCAATGCATGTAGTAGATTCAGTAGTAAGTGATTCCAGTGCTGGGTTCTGAGCGTACAGTAAGCGGCGTGCAGAGGCCAGAGACACCTGTTTCTCAAACCAACCAACGGACGACAGCAAGACGCCGAGAGGCCGAGTTCTCGGAGCCTCCGCTGGAAGGTCACCCGGACGTAGCGTTGCTATTCCGGTGCAGGCACTGCGTAGGGACCTGAAGAGGGTGGTGAGTGCCGAGGGAAAATGGGCCAGGGGGTGGGGAGAAGGGGTCTGAGGATGGTTCTCCGAAGCACGACCACCACCAGAAGTGGGACAGAGGAGGGAGGGGGGGGATGAGAGGAGGGGGCAGCAAAAAGCACTGCCTGAACTCACCCCAGCTGTTATAGGACGTTCATCAGGGCTCCTTAGCATCCGAGCTGCGCACTCGAATTGCCAGCTCCAATGAGCAGCACACAAAGCTTGGCCCTTGTATGTGCGCGCGCACACACACCCACCATCCATGCAACCCTAAACAACCACACAGCGTGTTTCGGGCAGGTCAGCAGCACAACTGCTTCGCCCCAGGGTGGCTTACAGGGGTAGGGTCATTCGCCCCAGGGTGGCTTACAGGGGTAGGGGCATGTCTGGCTAGAAGGCAGTAGGACAGACCCCAAACTGAGACATCCCCTTATCTCTCACACTCGGGTGAACGGGCCTAAGTGAGGCTATACGGAGCGGCATGCGTATCTACACGGCTCCTATGTACATGATACTTTTCTACCGAAAGTTAAAGTGCCTGGGTTCGAACGTGCTCATTCCTTCCCCGCAGCCACGCGGCTTCCTCCTGCTGCTGCCGGGGAGAGGGTCTGTCCTTGAGGAGGGGCCCTTGGGGAAGAGGAATGAATTGCTTTCACAGTTGTCTTAACTGGGATCCAGCATTTGGATGGAGCCTTCGTCATACACACGCAGAATCGCTTCGCACACAAACTTGTATTGGCTCTGGAAAAGAAAACACAGCCAGCTGTCAGGTCAGGCAGCCTGCAGAGTCCTGCAAGAAACCATGCACGTGACCATTCTAGCCCACCCAGCACCGGCCCAGGAGAGAGCCTGCGGTACATGTCTGTCAGGAGGCACACCCATGAACAAGCAAGTGTCAGCTGCTGAGACTGGGGTGCTCTGAGAAAGGTGGGCAGTGTGTCTGGGGAACAGGAGAGGGGAGACTGGCTGCCTGTGGGCGGCAGGGGAGGCTGCTCAGCAGGGGGATTGAGGGCAGCCACGCTGGGCAGGGAGAGCTGTCTGAGGATCATAGAGGTGCTCTGCAGGGGTTCCCAGGTAGACAGGTCACCCTGGTGGCTCGGTTTCACTGCTGCAGGCATGTGCCCCCGTGACTCCACTGGGAGCGGGCTCTAAGTAGCCTGTACCCAGTTTCCTCTGGGCTTTACCCCAGGGACCTTTCCCTGGGCCGATCTTGTCTGTCTCCTGCCAGGATTGATGACGGCGGTGAAAACCACGGCGGTGCGAGGCCCTTCAGGCTGGGCTCACCATCCTGGCCCTGAAGACTTGGTGTGGGAGGGGGAGAGCCTGCATAGGTGGGCTGCCATCTGGCTGTGGGAGGCCTGGTCTTGGGGCACCCTGCCCCAGACAGAGTAGAACTGCTCTTTAGAAGTTCCACCAGCGTGAACTTTCCAGGAGAGACAGCCTCATCTTTCCCCTGTAGAGGGTGGCCGGCCTGGTCAGCAGTCAAATGATTGACCCACTGTGCCACTAGGCCCCTTGTGCTGGAGGAGGGACTTGGATTGCCTCTGACAGAGGACCACAGCCAATGAAAGCTGTTATGCAAAATAAGGTCTTTAACATGGTGTGGGAGCCGAGACATAAGGACGTGTACAGGCTAAGGAAAGCAGTTCAGACTTAGCTTTATCAGCTCGAGAACCAACCGAGGTCATAGATGCACCCCCTCCTCTTGTGAACCAGCAGAGGAGGCCTGGCGGCATCGTGGTTACGTATTGGGCTACTATTCCCCAGGCCAGCAATTCAAAACCTCCAGCCGCTGTGCGGTAGAAAGACGAGGCTTTCTGCACGTCAAGCGTTAGTCTGGGAAACCCACCAGGGCAGTGCTACCCTGTTTCAGAGGGTTGCTAGGAGTTATAGGCATCGACTCAATGGCAGTGAGTTGTGTTTTGTTACGTTTTTGTTTTTGAACCAGCAACAGGGTCTTCTGTATCACAGACCAGGGCAGGGAACAAGCCTTTTTTCTTTTAATCAGACTTCTGGGTTAGAAATACACAGAAAGCCATGAAAACTCACAATCTATTAGGGAAACCTGATAACCTTTGCCCAGAAGTCTGGAGGATGTAGAGCTGGCTGGTACACTAACTTCTTCTCGTCCACCCCTGGGATGGTGTCCAAGATCATGCCCTCAGGAAGCCTTCCTGAGCTCTCAAAGTCTGTACTAGGGGACCTTCTGCCCGATCCTCAGACCTCCCTGAATGGCCCTCGTCACTGATGGACTGACAGGGGAAGGCTCTGGTGCTATGCTGCATGTATGCATGGATGAAAGACATGGCATAGCCCCCATTTTTCAGATGAGACTGAGGCTTGGAGAGAGGTTAAGGGACTATTCAAAGGTCACTCAGTATGGGGAGAGGCCTGAATTACCATCTGTTCACACCTCCACACTGTCCCTCCAGTGGATCTGGGGGGAAAGCCGCAAGACTTTAAATTGTATAGACATTGTCAGAAGCAAGATCTCAGGTGCTTTGCAAGTGAGCGAGAGCCCAGAGGAGGGAGAGGGCTGTGTGTTGAAGCAGGGTGCGATCCTCCTGGTGGGCCTTTGCTTCCTTTGAGTTGCTCAGTTACGCAGCACACAATCAGAGCTGCTCTCTGATCGAGGGGCAGCAGAGAGGAGACTGTGCAGCCGAGGTCGGAGGAGTGTGGGCTTTGGAGTGGCTCGGCCTCCCACCAGCTCTGTGACTTTGGACGAGGGACTCAATTCCTCCAGCCCCAGGTTTCTGACCTGCAGAGCCCTCCGGACAGGCTGGTCCAGCGTCAGCGCTCAAGAGGTGACGGCCACTATATTTGGGACTGAAGTTCTACTCACTGATGTCTGCACCATCATGGCGCGCTGGTCTCGCATTCTCCGGACGATGTCCAGCGGGCACACGGGCAACTTCCTCTCTATTAAGCACATGGCTGTCTCCATTGTGACCAGCACACCAGTTCGACCTATCCCAGCACTGGAGAGGTGAGATACGGTGGGATTGAGCGTTTGCCTGAGCAGTTCCTCCACCCAGCCCAGCAGAAGTCTACCGGCTTCCCCGTTTACTCCGACAGAACTGTCCTCCTGAGCCTATCCTCACGTGTCCTGCCGTCGAGGGGCTTAAAAACCAATGGAAAGAGATCCACTACCAAGGGCAAAATCCACCTCCCCCTTCTTAGTCCCACCTGCTGTGCAGCTTAGCCAGCTCAAGGACAAAGGGAAAGGTGAGCACGGGGGTCTTGCCCTCCATTCTGGATCACATTTGAGATCGGTGGAATTCCAAACAGGGCACACAGCCCTACAGGGTTGAGGGTACGTCTCGTGTTCACCACTTTCTCCAGGCCTTTCCCAAGGAAGACCCGTATTTGAAAAACAAAAACAATAAAACCAGATCACAGCACCTGCAGTGAACCAAGACAGGTTCGCTGTCTACTCTCAGGGACCGCATGTAGTTCACAAATTCCAGAAAATCCGAGGAGTCATCAGGAACGCCGTGGTCAGGCCAGGCCACGTACTGGAGATGCGTGACGGCGTGCTCTTCTCCTGTCTGGGAAGACACTCTTGTGAATCAAATCAGGGTATGGGCGAGCGGCCCCCGGCCTGCCTCCTGACACTCCTTTCCCTTGGTGCCGGTCCTGCTGTGGCCTCTGCCCACCCACCCTCCCCAAAGGACTGCACCCCGGACCACGTCAGCCCACGGCAGCATCTCTTCTGGTCAGGTCCTGCAGTACTGGTCTTGATGAGATCACTCTTATTACAGAAATGTTTGCCTGAGAGGATGCAGAGCAGTGACCCACTGCCAGAGCACAATCAAGGCCCACTATGGACACTGACCTGGTGCCTGTCACTGAGCTGTGTCCCCCCACCCCCCTACGTCCTCTCCATCCCACCCTTAGCCTCCCCTCAGGGTGCTGCTCACCTCGCTGTTGGTGACCAGCATTTCCCGGAACACATAGGCAATGGTGCAGTCTTCCGACTGGCACCGGATGTGGAATGCGCCATGCTCCACGACGCTGGGAGGGTCAGGCCAGTACTGGTGACATTTGGTCTGTAAGGGAACCAGTGGGTGAAGCTGGGTTCTCCCTTGCTTCAGGATCCCCCTCTGCGGGGGTGCACGCACAGAGGGTGATGGGAACCGACGGGCCGGGTGTTTTGTCAGACAGGGTCCTCTCATTGCTCACTGCCCCCCTCCCCCAAGAAGGCAGCCACCTGGTCAAACTATGACTATGTGGAAGGCGAAGAAAGGGAGGGGGGCTTGTAATGTCGGATTCCAGATTCCTGGCTTGGGGCACTGGAAAGCAGATGGCGTGGACTGAAAGGGGGGGCCCAGGAGAAGGGGCCCCTGTGTGTGTGTGAGAGGGTGTGCTGTGTGGGGTGGGGAGAAGACTCCCTTGGGGTGCCTGCCTGTGAGGCACTTAGGTAGGTGAGCCGGAGGGTGGGGTCGAGAGAGAAGGCATCCGAGCCTAGTGCCCCTTGCGTAACCACTCACAGGGGTCTTCTGACCAAGCACAGCGTCCGGGGAAGAAGACCCCTGACAGGGCTCTCGGCGCCCTGACGAGCCAGCCATCCATCCCTTGACTTTGGGCAGAGCAGCCCGCTGCCTTAGCCCCATGAGACTCGGCAGGATGGGCCCTGAATGAATGCCTACTGTGTGACAGGCCTCGTGTGCAGGGGTGTTAGTGCCTGACCCTCAAGGAGTGGGGAATTAGCACCCCCTGGCCAGGGAGGAGGAAACCTCGCCCTAGCGTCTCCTCTAGAGTTAAGCAGTTACAACGCCCAGGTGCCAGAGTCAAATGCTTCCTGTGAACCCAAAGCCCGTGCCCCTGATAATGGGCAGACAGCGCGGAAAAGGCCCTAAAGTCACTGCCACGGAGCTGGTTCTCACGCAGAGCGGCACCTGGCACAGAGCGGAAGGGCTCGGAGCGCATCCAAAATGACAACCTTGACAGGTACTGCAGCTTCCTCTTCCTCCTTCTGGGGAGCGGGCCAACCACCCACAGCACCCCGGGGCTCCTCCAGACACGTCGGAAAACAAACAAACATGCTCCCCCCACCCCAAGAAATGCCTTCAGTGGAAGACGAGAGAGCAGGACTTTGTCAAGTAAAAAGAGACAGACCATGGTTTGGGGTGAGGGAGTGGTTGGGGGTGGGTATAAAGGAGGGGAAGCTCAGCAGGGGCCTTGCAGGAAGCCCGTGCCTGTGGGACTCTGGGGCCGGACTCTCTGCTCGGAACAGCAAAGGCCAGGGCTGCTCACCTGGACTGAGGCCTCATCCGAAGGACCGGGGGTGCTGGTGAGGAAGAGATGGGGAGCTAACAACAAAGGGCCCGTGCCACCTGAGGATTCGTAGTAGAAAAGAGGAAGCAGGCCCCTGGATGTGCAAGGACAGGTTCCTAACCACCCATAAGCGAGGGAGGTAAGTTCCCAGGGCCAGAGATTGGGAGGGGAGGGCTGTGACTCCCGGGAGATGGGAATCTCCAGGGCAGGAAGCCGGTGGCAGTGGCGGTGATGGGCCCAGCCAGAACAGGCTCCCTTAGAATGGAAGGGCAGGGAGACAAAGCCATCCGCAGGGGGTCACTCACACGCAGAGCTCAGATGAGCTCAGGTTCAGTGACAGGGAGAGAGCAGCCAGAGGAAGGTGAGGCCCCTGGAGGCACAGAAGGGCCTTTTCTGCCCAGCTGGACCGAGCAGGGGCTGCTACCGAGAAGGGATCATCTGTCCCTGCTCCTATGACAACAATCCATTCCTGTTGAGGCTCCCTTTTCTCCGAGGGGAAGGAGAACCGTCCAGCTGGAAAGGCCAGAGCGTTTTGCGAGAGGGGAAAGAGACAGACAGAGACAGCCCTGAATGGGGTTGGGCGTCCGCGCTGAGGCATCGCACGGCTTTTTAGTGTAAAGGTCTTCTGAGACAGGAGAGGGGGTACCCGAGGACAGCTCCTGTAAGAACCTGGACACCCAGGAAACAGGAGAACAAAGGCCCAAAGCAGAAAAGGGCAGTAGTTTTCAGAGGGAGAGGCAGGTCGATTTCTGCAAACCAAGGCAGTGAACTTGGTGTCTGCTGGGGAGACAATACCGAGTGGCCAGATCAAGGTCGGCAACGCGCCGGGGCGGTGGGTGGCACGTCAGGAGGGCGCACCAGCTCTAAATGCTGCTGAGTCTCAGGGGGAGAGGGGTGTTTTCCTTTCAATATTTCTGACGGTGCCATGGAAGGAGTCACAGCAGAGAGAGAGAGAGAGAGAGAGAGGAGTTCAGAGGAGGGAGGGATGGAGAGAGGTGAGAGAATAGAGACAATATGAATAAGCAGGCGTCATGTGCTGACTCGAAAGGCAATAGCATTTGCTTAGAATTTAATAACACCTTTTTGGGGGTCACCTTTGTATCTTCACATCTAGCTTTTATCTGTGGCAAATAATATGAGCTATCCATGTAAGGCTCTATGATGGAAAGAGACGTGATTACAGCTGCAAGGTGGAGTCACTGGCACACACCTGGCAATCACAGTGCATACTCGGGTGCGTGCTGCCGATGCTGGTGTTACCACTACTGCCAGATGCTGCTTCTGTAATGCTGACTTCGTGCCAAGCACTCCTCCTGGCTCCCTGGGCTAGCTCCCCTACAAGCCCATGACAATTACGGTCCCATGCTTCCCAGAGAGGTGTCTTCGTTTGCGCAGGTCAGGAATTTAGGAAGTGAGAGTCAGGTTTTGAACCTGGTAGCCTGCCCCCGCCCACCCCCTGCAGTCTTGGCCACTGTGCCATTGAAGGAGATGGCAGCAAGGATTTCAGAGAAAAAGAGAATCCAGGCTCCCCCGAGTTCCACATCAGTGTCCAAGTAACCTAATTTTCTATTGAAAACAAGAACCGGACTCCCAAAGAGTTCCAGTGACGTCACGGAGGAGTGTGCTGATGCTCCCAGAGCCTGTGACAAAGTCTCTGATGGCAACCAGGTTGGGAAGACAGAACAGTGACAGGGGCAGGAGCAGGGCTGGGAGGACCAACAACTGTGCTCTGGAGTGCTCCCACTGCCTCTGATGACCGCAGTCTAGGAGCCCAGATTCGAGCCCAGAGAGCCTGCTTCCGGAGCCCCCACATTGCCATGTATAGGTTCAGAGACTCAAGGGCCTAGGTCCACAATGGGGGCAGCAGCTCAATGGCAGCACTGAGGTAAAGGCAGACCACGCCCGTTGGCCACACGCTTAGCGAAAGCCCAGCAGATGGCACGGCTTCCATCAGCCGAGGGTGGCTGTCAGGTGCTGAGGGGTGGGGGGGATGGGCACCGTGAGGCAGAGAGGGGAGCTTATTTGGTGGGGGTCCTAGGTAAGCGGTGTGGATTTCAGCTTGGGAGGAACGACTAGGGATTCTGAGCGGAGCAGCCCCAGAAGAGGCCCTGGTGGTGCTCTAGCAG
Organism: Echinops telfairi; assembly: GCF_000313985.2. Taxonomy (NCBI): domain Eukaryota; kingdom Metazoa; phylum Chordata; class Mammalia; order Afrosoricida; family Tenrecidae; genus Echinops; species Echinops telfairi. The sequence continues at coordinate 13,281,366 of NW_022111310.1, forward strand.
AGGGGGAGGCATCTGTGGAGGACCCCGCAATGTTGCAACCCTTGCCATCTGTGGGGATCTGCAGAGCTAGTACTTCTAACTGTGGGGTTTTGCATGAGAAGGTCAGTTGGCCTCAAATTCAGTCCCTGCCCACGCCAACCCCAGGCATCCTGACTTTCAACATTCCAGACTCGATAAGCAGCGAGGGCCTAGAGAAAGCGGCTCTCAGCCCTTCAGAGTAGGCGGTTCCAGAGTCATGTAGAGCTCATTTGGGGACGTCTTTCAGGTGCAGCGATCATGAGAGCATTCAGTAGTATCCAGAAGTCAGTGGATTCCCTGGCACACTGCCTTCCCTTATGTGATCAGGGATTTGGTCCCGGGGCAAACGCACATTCTGCTACGCGCGTGTGGTACCTGCCACTCTCTCTGACCTCTTCTGCATCACGCTTGGCTGGGACACGTGCAGACGTTGTCAGAGGAGGTAACCTCTCTTAGGGTTGATGGGGAGGTAACCTGGCACCCATCCTGCTCCTCCCAGGTCCTGTCCTTGGCCTGGGTCAGCAAGGCCACCGCAGCCACACTGCTCTGGCTTAGGGCTAGCTTAGATTTCCTCAGTCTGAAATGCCAATTTGGAAAGAACCACAGAGCGCACCTCTGGGGAAGGGACGGTGAGGAAGGGGAAGGGCTTGGGGCCAGGAGTGGGAGTGCGTCTCATCATTCTTTGTGGGGAAGGCCGGGAGGAGGGCCAGAGGGAGGTGACACAGAGCTCCTAGCCAATGGAGGTGCCCATTAAGGGCTCCGAGCAGGACACCATGGGCTACCAAGGAGGGGTTGAACTGGGAGACCTTCAAGATACTTCCCAGCCCTGAGATTCACCTTCCCCGAAGTGCCGGCTGACACCACACATCTGAATTGGAAATCAAGCCACTTACCCGACCTCGCTCCGTGAGGGTTGTCAACATGACAATGAGTGATAACTTCTGATCCCAAACGACTTGCCAGAATTGTGCACAGGTATGTGGCAGGGGTCCCTGAGTGGCAATGTACTTGTTCACAAGGTTAGCAGCAGGAATTTCCATCTGGCAAGAGATCAAGGCATTGGAAATCTGTTACCACCATGAGGCGGGCAGGGAACTGGATCTGAAACTCCCACTTGGTAGGGGACACTTCACACTAGACTAAGATCATGGATCAGTTGACAACAAATGAGAAAAGTACAGGCAAACAGGATTTTAATGCCCTTGAAAGATCCTGGACAGTGCTCCAGCAGTAGACGGTGAAGACAGAATGTACGTGTGCCCCTCAGCGGCCAGTCACCAGAATGCAGCTCCAAGGTGGCGCAGTTTTAAATGACTCCCAGGGCTGAAATCTAACAGGTCATTCCTTCCTGTATTCTCAGTAATGCATAGCAAGCCGCACCTCTGGTCTTTCTCGATGCAGGTCTTCGGTCCGCATCTGCTTACATTCCGTTGAAGCATAAGGCTGGGAGGCACAGGCCGTGAATAACGGGGGCACGCTACCTTCTGCGTGGCTTCCAGAGCTGCCACCATTACGGTGGTCAATCTTGACATGAACCTCCCTGTCCCTGTTCTACCTTGCTCTGCTTGTGCTTCTGGCTCGCTGAAGGGCATCTTTTCTACGAGGGAAAGCGCAGAACCTGCTGGGCTCTGGAGTGGTGTACAGTTCGCTCAGCCTTCCATGGGGACAGGAAACAAGGTTGGCTAGTGGTTGGGCCCAGAGTTTCCTCAGCCCTGGTCTCAGGCTCCCATGGGTGACGGGAAGGGTCTGGACAGTGTGGTATGGGGCATCCAGCCGAGGGTCGGAGAATGCCACCAGTGTTGCTGAGTAAGTGGGACCACGGACCAGACCCACGTTTCCTAGGGCAGGCCAGGCTACTCTGTGACACCTTTAGACCCCAAACTGAGAACTATCACCTGTCCTTTGAGATCAGGAGCTGGAAAAACGACAGCTGGAGGGACAAAGCTGCTTTAGTAATGACTGAGCTAAGAACGGTCTTCACATATTTAAATGGCTGCATTTTAAATGATTTTATCAAAAACAACAATAGCCTAGTGAGTTAACCTGCACTCTTGGTGAGTCCTGTGAGTCAGTCAGCCTGGGCTCCACCGGGTGTCACGTGGTTGCTCTTTGGAAGGAATGGCCAGGCCTTTCTTCCGAGGTACCTCCCGGTGGGCTAGAACTGCCAGCCTATCTTGCTGAGTTCCTTAACCATTTGCATTGCCCAGGGACGTTTAAGTGGTCATTTAAGAAAGTCACCACAAAGACCTTCCATTTTGCTTCCTGGCCTGCAAAGACCAAGGTCCACTACTGGGCTAGATGAACAAGCTGAGGTTTAGAGAGGCCCAGGAATGAGGAATAATGTTTTACCTGCTCTGTCTGGGTAACATACGCAGGAGGGGCTTTAAGCTTTCTTCTCTTAAGGCAGGGTGTCTATCACGGCAGGTGGGGGCACACAGAGGGAGTGACACGGGACCATCAGCCAGGGGCGCGCGCCCAGAGTCCCAGTGTGGCTCCTACCTCCTGTGAGCTTCACTGCTTTCGCAAGTGACGTCATCTCTCTGACCCTTAGCTCTGTCCTCAATAAAACCAAAGTATCCGCCCTGCTCGGCCTCCTGTGAGGGCTGAAGTGAGTCTGTCCCCAGGGCAGCCGGAGGCCACCATCACACACACACACAGGCCATCCCGGTACTCTCCCCATGTACACAATCGGTGCGCGCCTGTAGCTACGGCGATCACGTACGGTTCCCAACTTACGTTCACATAACTGGCATTAATATAGTCTTCGCTTCCCTGCAGCAATACACGGGTGGTATCATCTGTGGGGGAGAGAACATTTTTTACTAATTGTTCGTAGTGTTATTTTTATCATACCGAGTGCACACGGGTTTCTCTCCCAGCCCCATCTGCAGCGCCCGCCTCGTTAGCATAAACACTACTCTCCAACTGTTCCCGGTCTGAAACGGCGGCAATAAAGACTGGTGTTTACAGACACACTGAAGATCTTTCCAGAACACCAGGCAATCTGCTTGAAAAGGGACACACTCTCTCTCGCTGGGGGTGTGTGTGTTGGGGTGGGGGGTGGGGAATCAGGCATTTGCTTTGCACACTCACAAGGAAGCACGTCTTTGTATCGGTTTTTGTCCAAGTTTTGAGGCAGCTTTGCAAACGTGATGGCTAGGCCAGGCTTCTTTCTGTAGAGTTGCTACATAATAAACAGAGAAAGATTAAAAATATAAAAACAAATATGCAGGTGGGTGGGAACAGACTCTCGTCAAGACCACTCCCCCCCGCCCCCCCCCCGAAATCTTAAAATTTTAAAGTTGATTTTTAGTTGCACACGAAAAGAAACCTCCCCAACAAGCACGTCTTTAATCCTATGGGAAACAGACTAAATTCTAAAATGATTTATTTGTAACACGAACATGGCCTGAGTCACAGGATGGGGCAGGAGTCCCTCACCTAATGGACCCTGATACGTAAAGTCGTATCTCACTGAGGGCTGTTTGATAACTGCTAGCAGCAAAAACACAAAACAAAAAACTACAAAGAGAATTCTGACGCGAAATTCGACGGACGTCACCTAACTGGAAGTCCCACACAAATTTCCCTGACGCAATGGAGACCCATCCTCTTTGTGGGAGAACGAGAACCTCTCATCTGTGATTCAGAAGCATGATCCCACGGGAACACACATCCATCCCAGGACGCAGTGCGCGTCCCTGAACGGGGCATTTCCCTGCATGTGCAATCACGATCGAAACCTGTTAAAAAAAACTCCTCGCGAGTCTGCAGGCATGTGGCAGACACATGGGCACAGCCCTTGACGTGAGCCCGGAGCCCCGGGGGCAGCGCTGACCACTGGGAGAATCAGAAGGTCAGTGCTGAAGATCACAACGGAGAGGAAGAGGTCCAGTATCGGGCTTCTTTCTTTCTACACACTGTGCCCCCCAACTTGGAGGACAGAGTTGGGGCCCATTCACCCGGGCCTTTGATAAACTACACGAACGCATGGTTTTGTTTTACCCCCCTTTTCTTTTTCAATGTTGGAAGTGATCTACTGTGACCTACTGTTTCCCGCAGAAAAGATGAGGGAAAAGACCAGGAATCTCACAATCCTGATGAGCTTTGCATATGTTTCCTCTCGTGTGCACTGATACGCCCAGGCGCATGTGCAAAGCACAGGTGACCCCTACGGTGAGCGACACCTGTAAGAGCTGGAACTCCACGGGGCTGCCTTGGAGCGGTTCACCCTTGACAGGGTTGCCACCTTGCCATTTTCCTCCTGCTCGTTTTAGTAGAAAACATTTTCATTTTCCTTCTCTGACAGGTTTCCGGCTTACGCAGGGTCTGGCTTTTGCAGGTTTTACTGTACAGATACACACAGTTTTAAACAAAAACTAAGACTGAACTACGTGAGGGGGCTTCCAAAAGTATGTGGGAAAAATTCCACCGTCTTTTATAGCAACTTTTTATTGTGAATTGAGTAAAGATTTACAGAGCAGCCCGGTTCCCCGCTCCATATAACCCAGACACACCTTGTTTCGTGTCATTGATTGCCAGCCCCCCAAGCAACACCCCACCCCCAACCTAGTTATTCCTGGTCTCTTGTGTCCCTCATTTCTCCATTCTTCCTCATCCTTCTGAATTTTGTCCTTGGGCAAATGATGCCCCTTGATCCTACGTGGCTGATTACCCCAGGCGTATCCATCAATCCCCACTAAGGACTGCCCATCAGTTGGCCAAACATTGAGGCCTGCCGGTGTGAGCAAATTGCATTATCTTTCAATCCCATTTCCTGCCAACTTTATGAACTCCCTTATATGTTAGCAGTTCTCATGTTACATTCTGTAGCACCTAAGTGTCCTGAGTAAAGCCAATAGATATTTCCTGGAAAAAAAGAAAAAGTTTCATGACTTATTTTTCATGAAATATCACAAGCCATACTTTTGGGAGATCCACAGAACATACGTCCTTTGATGCATAGATCAGATCAGTTCGGAGTAGCTGAGTATTTCTGA
>NW_022111310.1:13287150-13294815 GCF_000313985.2 Echinops telfairi
GTCCCACCCTCGTGACCCCTTGATAAATTATATTGTTTTCACATCTTACACTCACTGCTGTCTCCCTTCACCCACATTTCTGCTGTTCATCCCTCCTAGGGTGGGGGGGCGGGTTATGTGTAGATCACTGCAATCAGTTCCCCACCCCCTCCTCAGTTTTCTACTTTTATAAATTCCTAGGCATGGCATGACTTCATGAAAGTGTATTTGTAAAGACTGTGACACACAGAACCAAGCTGTCCTGCAAAATCAAAACCAAACTCACTGTCACTGAGTAGATGCCAACTCGCAGTGACCCTCCAGAACAGACCAGATCCAACGGTCGATCTATCTGCGCCATAGGGTTTCCAAGCCCGTAAACCTTCACAGAAGGAGACTAACTCACTTTTCTCTTTCAGAGCACCTGGTGGGTTTGAATCTCTGACCTTGTGGGCCACCAGAGCCCCATAGAAAGGCATATCCATTTATTACATGCTCACAGGAGTGAGTGATCTGCTTACCAAATCGTGGCTGATAGAATCAACTTGGGAGTCTTTGCAATTTGAACAGGACTTCCCCGTCCCCCTGGATTTTTGCAATTCTCATCTCATTTCCTAAGTCAGCTTCAGTTGGAGATGAACAGTCCCGTGGTAACAGTCCTACAGCACATTGACTTCTGAATTTCCAACGACAGGCGCTCAGCGGCTGAATGTCTTTATGATTTCACTGTATATTGATTGAGCAGCACCAAACAACTGCTTAAGTAAACAGCTGCAGGTTTCAATGGGCTCTCCGCACCCCTTCTAGAAACAAATTCATGACTTATTGGAGGGTTTTGGCTTGTCTCCAGCAGGAGGAGGGGGTCTGAGTCAAACTTCCCTAAACGGCATCTCGGATCTAATTGATCAACTGCCTAGAGATAGAATCTAATTACATGAACCCAATCAGTCAAGCTGATCTGGAAGAAATTTTTTCTCTAACAACAAAAATGTAAATGTAATCAACTGGAGATGATTGAGCAGAAAAGCAGAGGTCTAGCTCTCTAGTGACGATACGAGTTTAAATGCATCTCGGTGATGTCAGCAGGGACAGGACTAGAAAACACTAAGATGCACTTTTAATTAAAATACGATGGCAACGAACACATGTTCTTTCCAATGTGCACGCTTTGGGCTTTAACAGCAGGCGTATCTAAAGATCCATGTCAGGGAGGTTCACCTGCGGAAAAATGTGCTTAAATGAGCAGAAAACTGCAAGCCATGTCCACATTCCTAAAAAGAAGCGTTGACTTAAATGGTGGCACAGCCGTCCCCAGACTCCGTGTGAGCAATGAAACAGGCTCAGACTGAAAGCGCAGGCTTGGAAGAATGTTCATCCGTCTATTTCCGACGGCAAGATGCAAATTACAGAAATAGTATCTACAGTGGAGTTCCCATTTAGACACATGGGCATGCATGCACAGGTGCACATTGTGTGTGTACACATTTATGCATGCGCATGCCAGTACGGGGCGGCACACATCCTCATGTGATGTATGAATGATCACAAGGAGGAAACGGCAGGGGGTGGGATGCCAGGACACATGTCTACCTGGGTCATTTCTGAATGACCTCATAACCAGCATCGTGACCACAAGTCCAACAACTGAAAAGACAAGGAGAGCTACAGCCCAGGCAGCCTGTTTATAAAATTAACGAGGGGGAGGGGGGACGGGGGGCGTGTTGGTGAACAAATCAAAGAGCTGTTCCCTTTGGGCCTTCGGCAGGTCTGGCAGCCCCTCGGATTTGTGTATGCCTTGCCAAGTCTGACCCCGAGTCCCCTTTCCACGGAGCTGCTGGACTCCTACTCACGTCCTTACCGTCTGAATCAGGGTTGAGTTGGCTGGCAATCTTGGGGGCCTGCCTGCAGGCTGTGCCTGAAGATGCCCCTCAGAATGAGGGCTCAGAGGAGAGCCGTGTGTAGGAACACAGGTCTTTCTGGAAAGGCCAGAGGGATGGAGGAGAGTGAGTTGAAGGCTTGATTGTATTGGTCAGAGTGTGAGCCAAAGAACTCTCTGGAAAGACACAATTTGCTTGCTCGGCTTAGTTCCCTGACTGCGGTGTGTGAGGCAGACGGGCCTCCCTAGAATGAGCGATCAGGGGGCTGAGAAGCAGGCTCACGGGACAAGACACTCAGCTGAATAGTAAGTCCCAGGCCCTAAAATGCTCTGTGAGCATCCTACCTAAGTAGCTCTGAGATGAAGCGTAAGTGATGGAAAGACTGGCTGGGAGGAGTTGCTAAGGAACAGCTGTGTTTACATCACAGCATCAGTATCACCAGTTCTGACCTTCATGGACAAACTACCGGAGCAGCAGGAGTTGGGTTTCTCTAGAGCAGGCTGGTGCGATGGGTAAGCAGACACGGTTTCCCAGCTTACATGTGTATGATGAAAATATGGTATCTGATAAACACAGGGCATCAGTCAAAGATGCGGAATCTCAAAACATCCCTCGGATGAGGGCATCAGGCACCCAGCTGGTTCCAAGCCAAGGATGTGGGCAAGGCCCAGCCCAGCGGACAGAGGAGAAAGGAATTCTCTACGGAACTCTTGCAGGCTGAGAACTCCAGACCAGTACCAGTTACTGTTGAGTCCGAGCAGAACTGTGCCCCCGAGGGCTTCTAGGGTTTTGTTGTTAAAACTTATTACTGCGATTTTAGGGAGGTTTATAGGAGTAAATTTGCCCCTCGCCCCAATTCACAGTCCATGCAGTTTGTCTCATTTCATAGGAGATCAATGAGTGATTTTTCGGAAGTGGATGGCCAGGTAGGTCTTCCTCTCTGAGGCACCTCCAATGGGCACTGCCCTCCACTCACTCTGTTACTGCCCGGGCATATTAACTGTTGACATCACCCAAGGACTCGGAGAACCCCAAAGAGAGGGAACAAAGGGGTGGGGGCAGGAAATGAGGAGGCTGGGCAACGAAGCAAAAGGCCTTTCATGCCAGCATCGTGCCCAGCCCATAGGAGGTTCTCAGTGACAATTTGTAGGGTACAGCACGAATGGAATCTGCTGCTTTAAAAAAGCAAGCTACCCTTGATAATTTATAATTATTATGTCATATCTTGCCTTGTCCGACATCTCCCTTCACCCACTTTTCTGCTGTCCGTCCCCCAGGGAAGAGGTTATATGTAGAGCCTTATAATCGGTTCCCCCTTTCTACCCCACCTTCCCTCCACCCTCTTGGTATCACCACTCTCACCACTGTTCCTGAAGGGATCATCTGCCCTGGATTCCCTGTGTTTCCAGTTCCTATCTGTGCCAGTGTACATCCTCTGGTCTAGCCAGACTTGCAAGGTAGAATTGGGGAGAGCAAATGTTTTGAGAATGATGAGGGCAATGAATGTACAAATATATGCTTTACACAATTGATGTATGTATGGATTGTGATAAGAGTTGTATGAGCCCCTAATAAAACGATTAAAAAATAAATAAAATTAAAACAAAACGAAACAGCGAGCTACCCACAGGAAGAAAGCACATGAGGCGACAATCCCAGCTTTCAGGAAAGGCGCCTGTGTGTGCATACAATTAAAGTGAAGGGGGCCCTTCACAAAGGCTCGAGTGCAGCTCCCACGACCACTCTGTATCCAGGGGTAGCTCATCTGTGTTGGTGACACCGGCTTTCCCTTTGTATCTGACCCAGCCAGAAATCAAGGAGCCGGGGCACCCGGCTACTTCCCGGCACCTGCCAGCTGAGGTGAACGGAACTTGTTGCTCGTCATTTGGGGATCTTCAGCAGGGCTGCTTAACCGCAGGCCCAGATTTAGCTCCTCTTGCCAGCATCCCAACTCGTGGCACACCTGCAGGACAGGGGCAGTTCTACCTGTCCTATTGCTCACCAGGAACCAGACTCGATGCGATGGCAGTGAGTTTGGTTTGGGTGTGGCCAGCGTTAACTGGAGACTCAAGATGGGTTGACATGTGTGGCTGGCAACCTAAAAGCTGGTGGGGTGAGTCCACCCAGGGACACCTGCAAAGAGAGGTCTACTGACACGTTTGTCCATGCCCTGGGGGGCCCAGTTCTGCTACGACACGAGTGGGGTTACTACGGCTTGGAAGTGACTGGACAGCGGATGGAAGCTCGCACAGCGGACAGGTGCTTTTTCAGATTCTCTTTTGGGAACAGATACGTGACAGTGGGTTGGGTGGTGGCTCCGTGTAAATGTAAAGATACATTTGACATGTAAAGATAACACACATGGCCACTCTAAGGCCCTCCACTACTCACCCTCTGTGGCCCACGTCTTTAAAAAGAGAAAAAGAAATCAGAAAATCATTCTTGTTTTTAGGGAAGAGTTGTAACCTGGAAGACACCATCACTCTCCCGATGGTCGACATCTGCCAACCTAAGTCTCCTGTGAGCGCACCTGTTACCTTTGCCTTTCCAAATGCCACTTTTCTAACCCCCCTGCGAGCCACCATGCCACATGCGCAGACACGAGTGGAGGGAGATACCAGGGAGGGTCTAACGAAACAAATGGTTCAGGGACAGATGGGTGACGCTGCCGGGCGTGTGGGGGCAGGGATCCGGGGTGCATGCGACCTTGCCTTCGTGATGCTGTGGAACCACTGACCGGACCCGTCTGTCCGGGTCCTTGTGGCAGAGCGGCGACATTCCACCAGTCTCCAGAGAGACGTTGGCTCACCGAGGGCGAGGAGCAAGGAGAGTGGGAGTCACACGGCTGTCACACGAGGGGACACAAGGAGCTTTGTCTGGGGGGAGGCCAGTGCTCTCACACGGGACACGAGCGAGCAGTTCATTTAGCTCCCTGTCGCCAGAGTCTACATGGAACACACGCCCCTTCCTCGCGTCCCAGACACCGATGAGAGCAGTGGCCGAGCCAGCTCTTAGCCACTGTGGTTGGATGTATGCGTTCCTCACAGAAGGATAGCGTCATGGAGGTGGGCATCCCAAGAGAAATGCCAAGTCTGCCTCTTTACCCTCGAGAAAGGAAAAGCCCACCTTCCCCCAACAGACTGGAGCAGGGGGCCCTTGCAGCAAAGTCCACGCTGCCGGCCGCTCTCCTGCAAGGGGTAGCGGCTGGAGGGGTCGAGGGAGGATTCCGGGTGCACCTGGCAGTGGCGAATTGCTAGATCTGTGCGGCTAACAGCCACTCTACTTTCATGTCTCATCTGATTAGCCAGGGTGACACAGAGAAAGCTTCTTGGCCTCTCCGAGCCTCATCTCCTCACTCTAGAAAAGAGAGACCCATCCAGTCCCAGCCCTGTCTACCCCTCAGCTCTGCTCTGAGGATCCATGGAGGAAACACCTGTGGGTCTCAACGTGCTGGAGAAATGCTAATGATTATTGAGTGTGATTTTTATTACAGCGGGGACCAACTGCTTTCTGGGACACATTTGTAATTGTTTACTGAAAGCCAGAGGAGGGGTGGGGAATTCCCTTAATGACAAAATTGCTTCCAAACAAGTAGCTAGGGCCCAGCGACTCACTCGCTGCAGGACCTGTGTGCTGTGGAGCGGGTGGTCTGGGCACCCATGGGGAGCCCGACGGGGAAGCGCTCTAGTCTGGAGCATAGTGCCCGCCAGCCAAGCCTGCACAGGGCGCAGCAGATGGAAAGGCAGGGTAGCCAGGCCTCGGAGTCAGCGCTGCTTCCAAACCCCGCAGGAGAGCAGCCCTTCTGGGCACATTCTCTACACTCTCCAGCGTGTTTATTTATAAATAACAGCAGCTGTGACTTCTTATTGTCCTCTTACCCAGCGCCAGCCAATGCCTTTAGGATTTATCTTATCTGATCCTTACCACCAACCCTGGAGAGACCCAATTTCATGATGGGCAATGGAAGCCACAGAGGTTAAGCAACACGCCCAAGGTCACGCAGGAAGTCAGTGGTGAGGCCAGGAGCTAAAGGATGTCTGTCTGGCCCCAGATGGCCAGACAGCCTCATTGTTCCTTCTCAGCTCTGCTGCCGTGCGATTCTAACCACGATCCTCACAGGCAAACAGCGCATTGCTGCTCAGAGCTGAAGAGAACGGGTTTTGGAGTTAGCCTGTTTGGGCTTCCAGCCCGGCTCTGCCACGTTCCGGTACCTTGAAGCGGCTACTTAACCTTGTTAGGATTGTTTCTCCACCCACACCAGGTGAGTTTGGCTGGCCTACTGTCCCCTTTTCAGAAAAAAAAAAAAAAAAAAAGATCACGCTGCACCCTGGCAATGAAAGCTTTTGTGCTCTAGCCCATAATCCTGGGTTCTGCGCTTGCAGTTCCCGGGATCATTCTAGGGCCCCCACTGCAGGGGGCAGCGTGCCCACTTTGGGAAAGCCTGATCTCTGGGACGGGGAGAGTGACAGTGTCTGCAGGGGGCAGTGACAAGAATGAACAGAGCCACCACACACAGTAAGTGCTCACTGGAGGCCACCTTTTGCCTTTGGGTCCTGCTTGATGCGATTTCCTTCTCCTCTAGCAACGGGGCAAGACAACTTCCTCTGTCCCCAGGATGGAGGGGGGTGGTGGTTCAGGGGAGACCGGTGAGCCTGCGCTCCACGCACCCCCAGCTCCATCACCGAACAGCGCTGGGTTCACCGCGGCCGCCCCCTGCCCATTGGTAAAATGCTGAGCAGTTATTTGGTTGTTCCTTAGGAATGCAAAGTCTGGTTTTAAAGAAGTTCCCGAGCGATGACAGTGGCAGGGAGTGAGCCTGGGCAGAGGGCAGAGCGAAGAGAGGGCTGCGAGCACTGAAACAGCTCCGTGCTCACCTGGTCTACATTTTGGAATACTGGGAAAGATGTGAATTAAATATAGGGTTTTGTTACTCTGGTTCTAGGAAAGACACAGAAGGAAGGAAATGGGTAGTACGCCAAACGATGACCCTGAAATTGGTACGTCTCTCATTTCGTATGCCTCTAAAGACAAGACTAACTCTGGGGAGCTGTGGGACGATGGGTCTGTGGGGAGCTCTGGGTCAGCATGTGGCCCAAGATCGCCTGGCCGTCTGGCCAAGGTCCCCACCGCTGGGACCCAGATCACAGTTGCTGATGGTGTCACTGTGGGCTGGGCCCCCTTTTGAAAGGCCCCTCAGCTGATTTCCACACAGAGCCAGAGGGTCACCCTTCAAGACACACTACTGCAAACAGACCTGCAGGACGGGGCGGTCCTTCTCCCTGAACAGTGATATCCTTTTCAAAAAGCTGGTGAACACCGTTCAAGGGACACTATATGGAAGGCTCTTTTCTGACGTAAACAACCTGGGCCATCTTAGCCCAGGGAACTTACACCGAGCATGGTTCCAAGCCTGGGCTTTGGTCAGTCTTAGCCTCATCGACAGTCTACAGCGCCTCCTGGTGGACTCTGATCAAACAGAACTGGTTGCAGGTGGGTTGAAAGCCTTTCATCACCTGGACACACTTCCTCCCAGAACTCCGGGCCACAATTCCCAATCCAGGTGGGCCCCTTTCCATAGGCAACTTGGCACTTTATGAACTTAGGTTCAGGCTGAGGCCTTCCCACCTGTCCTTTATTAGGGAGAAAGACGGCGCCTTCTCTTTCCATAAACAGTTTCAGGAACCCAGAGAGGCAGTTCTACCATGTCCTATAGGGTCGCTGGGAGCCAACATCAACTCGATGGCAGGGAGCGAATGAGTGAGTCCGTTACGAAGGAGCCCTGTGGTGTAGTGGTTACGTGCGGGACCGC
>NW_022111310.1:13295302-13334568 GCF_000313985.2 Echinops telfairi
GTCCTCAATTTAAAACCACCAGCGAGCTTTCTACACCCATAAAGACACACACACACACACAAAATGCAGTCTCGGAAGCTGCCGGGGCATTTCTACTGTGCTCTTTGGGTTGCTAGGAGTTGGTACTGACTTGATAGGAATGAGTTGGTTGGTCCTTCTCCATCCGACATGTCACCCAAGAGGATCTCCTGAATCTCTCCTCCCTCCCGTCCTCCTCCAACTCTGGTTCCAAAAAACATGCTGTTAGTCGCCACTGGGCCAGCTCTAGTGCATGGCATGGCAACCACCTGTGCCAAAGGAGGAAGCGCCGCCCGCTCCTGCACCATTCACCTCCATCCCTGGTGTGGGCACCGTGCACGAGGGACTTCCAACCTCAGGGTCCCAGCTGCCAGGTCTCTCCTGGGCAGTATTCTACTGTCATTCACGAGGGCTCCACTGGTTATTTCAGAAATAGATTACCAGATCTTTCTTACTAGTCTGTCTCAGTCTGGAAGCTCTGTTGAAACCTGCTCACCATGGATGGCCCTGCTGGTCTTTGAAATACTGATGGAACCGTCGAGCTACCACAGTGTGACGCACTGACGTTCCATGTCAAAAAATCCTATAGTACCCTGGTCTTGTTTCTGGGACTCATGACATCTTTCCAAATATATGAAGTCAAGGGGCAAGCTCCTTGGGTCAGAGCCCCCCACCTCCCTTTCCTGCTCACACTCCTGCTCCTGGCCCAGCACCAGGCACACACCGGACACCGAGTGCCGACCTGCCGCATGGAGAATGGCTCTTCTCCCGGTGCCGCTCACCCCTCAGGTCCCCACCAACACCAAAAAGAGCGTGTAATGGGTGATTCTGCGGCTGATTTTTATGTTCCTGTTGTTTCAATTAGGAGCCCTGCTGGTGCAGTGGTTACACGCTGGGCTGCGATCCACTTGGTCGGCAGTTCGAAACCACCAGCAGTTCCAAGGGAGAAACACTGGGCTTTCTACACCGGCAAACAAAGGGTTCCAGTCTCAGAAACCTATGAGGTAGCACCGACTCGACGGTATTGAGTTTAGGGTTGACTGTTGCAATGAATTTGAAGAGTGCTGTAAAAAAAGCTTCATGAGCTTTACTGTTTACAGTGTCTACTTTGATTTTGAACTTGTTTTGCATTGCTGGGCCAGCGAACAGGATCTCTGCATTTTCTTTAAATGTTAAGCTTGCCTAGCCTGCCGGCGGGCCACTCACATGGGACATTCCTGTTTGTCGGATATAATTCTCAGTATATAACTAGCAACTGCTCATCATTTCATTTCCACAAAACGTCACAGCCATTGTTGTACACCATCGGTTCATTAGGTTGTACAGCCATTGTTGTACACCATCGGTTCATTAGGACTCACAGCCAGCCTGCTGGGCCACGTGGAAGGATCCCAGTTTCCCAGGTGCCAGCTTCACGGGGGCTGATGGTCAGATAGGATCAACTGGAGGGTTTGACCCACAGACCTTTGGGCTAGCAGTCTAGTGCCTAAGCACTGAGCCATCAAGCCTCATTTCCCCCCAGATTACTTTTTATCTGTATTATCTGTCAAGGAAGGTGATGAAAAATGTCAGACTCCCTATTGATTTCCCTCCCTGTCAATTATTACCTGCACCTTCCATTTGTGGGTGTTTTGGTTTCCAGTGTTGTTCTAATAGTAGGCCCGGTTTACATTTCTCTTCTTTAGATGGTTACGAAGGAAACTTCGCTCTCTCTCATGGCTCTATGTCAAGCATACTCCACGATGCTTGACGGTCACTGGCTCCTGTTTTTCTGCATCCATCTGCAGTCCAGGGCATGGACCACATGTCGTGGCTGGGTCTGGTTGCTTCCTGTGCCTTTCTCACAAACCGCGCAGGTGTGCCTCTGTCAGGGGCCTCCAACCTGTGGGGTTCAGGAGCCTCCTGGGAGGAAGGGCCCGCCTTTGGTTCCTATTCACGTGCACAGAGGTTCCGGGGACTAGGAAGCAGAGGCTGGGATGCCTCCACTGCTCCAAATCCTCAGGTGTGGCCGGTGGGGTGGGAGCTCAGGCCCCACTGCCGCCCCTCGGGTGCTCAGACACCACCTGGCCATGATCTTCTGTGGCTCCCAGGCTTTAAGCATTTGTGTTGGCAGCTGTCTGCGCTCAGTCCCTCCTCCTCCGTTCCTGACCTGTCTCTCCTTGACTACAGAGTGTGGCTGCAGCCATGGGGGAGGCAGAGTTGTGTGACGGGCGGCTGCCCCATCCTGCTTCCTTAGGTCACTCACTGTGCAGCTTCCCGGGTCCCGAGGGCGGCCTCAGGGGACAGACTCACCCGGCTCTTAAGTCTGTCACTCAGACAACCCCTCTGACCCCAGGGAATGAGGTGTCTCGCGCTCCGATTGGGCCCTCTGTTGTTCCCTTGGGCACAGCTGTGATCAGGTGCCCACTGGCCTTGTGGACGCGGCCCGGCCAGGGAAAGCAGGACTTCCCGGGGCTCCAGGAGGAGGAGGAGAGTCTTACCTCAAACTGGATCAGCAGCGTCCCGCTTTGCAGGCCTTTCCTCAGCTGTTCCATGGCTCCCTCTAGCGTGTCCCCACCCTCCGTGCACGCAGGGAGAATGGTCTCGGGGAAGAGCTGACTCAGTTCGTCTTCAGACTTGAGGTCAGCCAGTGAGTAGACATCTGCAAAGGACAAGGCACGCGAGTCTGGCTCGTGGGACAGCAGCCTCGAGGACTGGAGCGTGCTCCTGCAAAGAGTTTGCGCTTGCGACACCTGCGCGCGCCAGCATCTTATTAGACGATCCCACCAAAGACACCGCTTCTCGTTGAATGATTGAATGCGTGCTAAAGACACAAAGTGACAGGTGGATCCTGCCGGCTGGTTTGGGACGGTGGTTTGGGGCACAGGGAAGGGAGAGGGCGAAGACTGTTTAAAGAAAATCTGTTTTACCTCTTGGCTCTCTCTGACAGGGCTGTCCTAGCCGCCACCCCAGCCCCTACGTGGGCCCCTTAGCATCTGCTCCTTAAAAGGGCTATTTCCCAGGGCATCCGTGGGACGTCTGATGGCCTCTCCGAGCCTCATCGGGATCTGAGCGTTCAATTTCCCCGTGGGAGGCTCTCCAGTGAACACCTCTGAGCCTCAACTCAACTTCACATCAAACTCAGTGAGGGTGGGAACCAACACGGAGACCCTGTGCACCTGCCCTCCAGGGTGCTCACCCAATGCCTGCCTGTCTCCTCTCCCTTCCTTCTCCTACTTCCCAAACTGGAACCTCTGGGAGGATAGCGCGACGTTTTTCCTTTCCGCTCAGCAAGGGAAGGCCCTCCCTTGCTCAAGTACCTTCAATGGCTCCCTACTGCCCTCAGGACACCGCGGAAGAAGGGAAACGAACACCAGGCTGAACGGACTTCTTCCGGCCGTTCTCAATCAGTTGTCCTCACATCCACGTGACACTCTGACTCAGTTTCCTCAGGGAAGTGACTCTCAGGGCTGGCCCTGTGCCCAAAGTGACCGCCTCTGCTGGTCACGGTGGGAGATGGGATTTCCCACGTGTCGGACAGAGCTTGGGGGCCTCACTCCTCCCAGAGCACCGTGGTTCTCAGACGAGCGTGGGCTCTTCTGCGGCTGCCTCTGTGATTCCTGTGCTAGCCGCTACTCTCTCTGCTAGGGCTCCCTTATCAGGGCTTCTTCAAATCAACTCACTGTTTGCTTAAAGTCATCTTGCTAGTAGCCCAGTGGCATCATCCTTTCAGCTCTACCAGCTCTACCCAGCACGGTCACTCCAGGCCAGAATGGCCTCCCTGCCTCGCCGGTGCTGTCCTGCAGACTCAAGAGACTCCCAGTGGTCACCGGGTGTGTTCATGTCTAAGAAGTGGGTACCTCCCAGCCGTTAGTATCCCCCCAGCCTTACAAATCGGAGACCTTACCAGTCACTCAGCAGCGGGACACCTCAACCCCTCTGTGACTAGGTTTTTTCCCCCCAAACCCCATTGCTGTCAGGTCAATTCAGACCCACAGTGACTCTGCAGGACAGCGTACAACTGCCCCATAGAGTTTTCAGAGCTGTCAATCTTTGAAGGAACACAAACTTATCTCTTTCCTAAGAAGCAACTAGTGGGTTTGAACCACTAACTGTGCGGTGAGCACCTCACCCTACTGTACCACCAGGGCTCCTTTAGGGAAGAACTGAAGAACACAGGTGAGTGACCCTGCCAGCCCCTGAAGGTATGCCACTGACACCCCCCAAGGCATCTGCTGCATGCTGAGCCCGGAGTGCAGGCTTCCCAGCGCTGGGGAGGTGGATGGGCGTGGGGCAGGATGCACACAGGTCAGTCAGAGCCTCACGGAGGGGGTGGTCCCAGAGCTGACTCCACTGGCAACAGACAGCAAGCATGAGCTCCCGGTAATGGGCTGTGTCTATGCTGAGGCCCAGAACACCCAGCCTCAGGGAGCGAGCAGGGCAGGCATGCCCCACGTACCGGCAATAGTGTACAGCTAGCCTCTGATCTCATAACAGTGACAGCAGCCAGTCACAGTTGGGGCGGAGCGTGTCCTTCGATTGGCTCCCCTGCCTCTGGAGGCATTCTGGGTGCGGTTGAGCACCAGGATGACTTCACACCCATCATTCCTGAGTTCCCTCATCTCACACCTGAGGAACTAGAAGCCTAGCCAGAACTTTCCGGAACTCCCTCACCCTGTATGAGGCGGCGAGGCGGTGACGGGCCAGGCGGCTCTTGTGACTGCCTTCTGAACAGCCCCAGATCTGCAGGGCCAGGCTGCTCCGACCCTATGACTGGGCCAGGCCGGTTCCAGGAGGTGGCGGGTGCTGACAAGCCAGGGCTGGCCACAGGGGTCTGGGGGCCAAGTCGGCAAAGAGTTCTAAAATTTCACGTGAGTAGCCAGACATCCAAGTGTTTATGTCGAAATTGTTGATCTTAAGTGTTGGTGACAGATCCAACATGTTGAAAACACAGAATGAGTGCCAGCTAAAGCCAGCTCTCTCTCTCTCTCTCTCACACACACACACTCCGCCGTTACCTTTCCTCCTGATGACCAGCGCCAGCTCCCTCGTGTGGGACTCCCTACTGGCCTTGATGAACATCACCACCTGGTCATGGGTGTGTTCCGAGATGTCCCGGCCATTGATCAGCACAATTTGATCCCCTTCATTCAGCTTTGGAATGCAGGTATCTGCCTGTGTGGAGGGCAGGGGGGGTGGCCTCGGTTACCATAGCGTCATCCCCGTGGGGAGCCCGCTGCCATGCTCTGGTCCCAGACACTGGAGACCGCGCTGGAGGCCCTGCTCTCCCTCGGGCCTCGCTGCCGTTATTTTTATTGCTGCTGTGGGGTGAAGGGGGTAGCTGGCCGCGGGACCGTGCAGAATCACCGCTCAGACTGCCAGCAGGGAAGGTCTCAGTGAGTCGTTCTCACTGCAGTCACGCCTGTTGCTTCCCCGGCTTGTGTTTCTGGAGGCATCCCTGGGACATGAGCTGCCCATGATAGTGCCTCCACCTACTGAACTCACAGAGGCCTCAAGCAGTAAGAAAAATGAACCCCCTGCTTTGAGCCCCTGGAGACCCCAAGGAGGCACCCAAGCCCACTGCCCGGAAGTCGATGCCAACTCTGGGCAACCTGACCGGGTGGAGCAGAGCTGCCCCACAGGGTCTCCTAGGCTTTGCAGCCAAGTGAAACCATTGGGTTGATTCAGGAGCCTACAGGACAGAGGAGAGCCGCCCCACGGGTGTGCCAGGCCGTCAAGCTGGACAGAAGCAGACCGCCTCCTCTCGCTCCTCAGAGCAGCTCTGGGTTCCAGACACCAGGCTCTCTCTAGTCACCCGGCTTCTTCTGAGGAGGCGCTGCGCCTCTTGGAGGTGCTCATGCTTTAGATGTACACAGAGACGTGAGGGTGGGGGAGTAGGGATGGTGGGGTGCCCACAGACAGGGCTCATGTCCCACGCAGAGTGGGCAGGCCCCAACTTTCTTCTCTTGATCCGCTCGCCCCAAACCAAGGGGCACGCATGTCACCCGGGGGTGGGGGCTTGTTGAGAAGCTGAGTGGGTGGGTCCGGAATGGGCTCAAGAGTCTGCATTTGTCACAAGCACCAAGGCCAGGTGCAGCACCAGGCAGGTCCCAGGAAACACAGCATCCTGCCCCTTCCGCCCGGTCTGCTGCTGGCAGCAGAGGCAGGATCCAGGAGGCTGTGTGGTGGCAAGGGCAGTGACGACGGCCATGTCTACTTACAGGGGACTCTGGGTTTATCCTGGACACCACAAGAGGCATCTTCTGATCCACTCCTCCCTGGGGAACGCATAGCAAACATGAACAACACTGCAATTCACAACGACACAGAAGCACCGACATCAGCCGAGCGGCTCCTCCCTGCATGCCCGCAAGAGACGCTGGCCCGCTGCCTCGTCCTCATCACTCGATCCACCTGCCAGAAGCATGGCCAGGCAGGCTGCAGCAGTGTGGAGTCGGCTCTGAAGCCTTGCCCCTTGCCCCTCAGATGCTCCGCACTAGGGGTGCCAGTCGCGAGCACCAGGCCCCTGGCTAACGTGCAAATACCCCAGGGAAGGCCCCCAAGTGCCGCACCTTCTACGTGCTGCTAGACAAGGAGCTTTCCCGGGGAGGGCAGGTCCTTGGGAAAAGCTTCCCCACCCACCCCTCCGAGGGAAGGTCTTTAGCTGGGATTTCTGGGCACTGTGAGCAGTGGCAGCTTGGGGATGGGCAACCCCAGACCAACAGCCCTTGAGCAGGAGTGTCCGTCCGCTTTTTCTGCAGCGGGCCGGCTCATCTGTCAGTCTGTATTGTAGGTCAGAGGCCTTGTTAGCCAAGCACTTTGGCCCCTGTGGTGCAAGAGCAGCCACGATGAGAGTACCTGTCAATGGATGAGTGCAGCTGTGTCCCGAGAACACCTGGCTGCATTCTACAGAGAGCGCTGAGCCCGAGAGCATGCCAAGGGGGGAGGTGACGGGGACAGCAGCTTTAGCTGTGTTGCGGGCTCTCAAGTCTGTTGGGTTAGAGTAAGCCATCTTCGGGGGCTGAGCTGCTGGCTAACAGTGTACCTAGCCTCCCTAAGCCTCCGTAGTCATCTGGAAAGTGGGCCTACAAATACTGATGTCACAGTATATTAGAAGGTGTCGGCGGCAAGGAGACAGAAAGCAAGTACCTCTGTAGGGGACCAGGCACTGAGCCACCCCCGGGATGAGGCAGCTGCCACAGCCACAGAACAGACCCCCGTTAGGAAGGGTGAGCCCACCGCCTTACGTAGCCTGCATGCGTGGCCCACTTCTAACGGAAAACAAGTCATCTAAAGACTGTTTCCAAGCACGAGGATTCCTGATCAACACACCTTAAGGTTGAAACCAAATCTCCCATCTTCGTCCGGTGTGATACGGATCAAGAGTAAGTAGCCGTTGTCGTCGTCATACTGGAAAACGCGGGAAGTGGTCAGTTACGACGCTGGTCTCTCTGGCTGAGGATGGTCCTGTTTTCCTCTTTGAGGGCCCCCCCCCCTGCGCTCACCATCTGCGGGCTCACCTTGTCGAAGTAGTACTGGCTGGAGTCCTCGGCGGAGCCCCCTGTGGTCACCCTGTTGTAGTCCTCCAAGAACTGCTGGTCGACGCCATCTGGAGAGCAGGAGCCTGGAGCATTTGAAGACGGAGACACAGAACTGGATGACTTCTGGGTCAGGCAGCTTTGTGCTGGGTTGCTCTCGGATAGACTCCTTCATCAAGGGGAAGGAGGACATGTTTCAATGACGGGCTTCATTTTTCATCAGCGCAAACATCACAGAGTGCTGGGCTTCGGCATCTCAAGGGTTGTCCAGCGTCCCCCCTCCCCTATAATAAAAACCTTAGAGGGCCCAAAGTTCAACCACAGGGCTGTACATTGGCCTCCCTTCCCCTTGCCCGGCCGGCCGCAGCATCATCACCTGTGGTTTGGGGGGAAGGGCAGGGAGGAGGCAAGCTGTAGGCTCATCTCCCTTTCCTTTGCATCCGAGGGGCAGCAGAGGCGTGTGTCCAGCGACAGGTGGTTTAACTACTGACCTGGGCTCTGCCAGGTATGTTCCACCAGGTGCCCGTGTTGCTGTGCCTTCGGGAACCTTTTTCTTCCCCCCTCATTCCTGCTGATAGCCCTGCGGTCTAGGCTCTCAGCTAAGCAAAGGACATGTGGCTACTATACTTGCTCGGAACCGTCTGTAGCCTTCCTCCTTTGGGTTTCCTGCCTGCCCGTGGGCACTTGCTCCCACGGAGACCATGTCGTCTTTGCCTTCATCTAAGCCATCAACCAGGGGCTGGGGATTTGATCCCGACTCGTGGCAACCCCGTCGGTGTAGAACTGTGCTCCACAGGGGGTTGGACAGTCAGTATTTCAAAAGACCAGGGAGGGGGATTACGAAAGCCAAACAAAAATGCTTGTGGGAAAATGGGCCAGTGAGGTAACGGGATCATTCCGTGAACTTCTGGAAGTTCCCTCAGAGACCTTTAGGCCTCTCTTCCCAGGAACCTCTCTCTGTGTGGTCTTGGATTGGGGATCCTTTGGTTAGCAGCTCTGTGTGTGAATTGTTTGTTCCCTCAAGGGAGCCCCTTCTACTCTATGGTGTTGTCACGTTAGGTGCCGTTGGGTGGGTTTCGAAGCACAGGGACCCCCAGATAGCGGCCCGGTCCCTGGCCACCCTCACTGTCTTCCGGACGTCTGAGCCGTGCTATGAATTAGTGCTACACCGCCCAACACGGGAGCTATCGGTCATTTTAAATAATCACATCACACGGCTAGCTCTCCGGCCACATCTGCCACATTTCGGATGCTCAATTGCCGCATGTGGCTTGTGGCACCCGTACTAGACACTTGGGGCAGGATGCTCCCATCAGCCCAGAGAGTTCCACTGTATGGCGCCGTCTTAGACCATCATGGCCATCAGACCCCCGCAGAGCTCTGCAGCCACCTGGTCCAGCTCCATTCACAGCTGAGGAAACGGAGGCATGTCCAAGCTCCCAGACCCCTTCACTGAAGGGGTAGGAGCCCGACGGACGTGTGCTCCGGAACACCTCTGCCCCATCTGGGCCCCC
Organism: Echinops telfairi; assembly: GCF_000313985.2. NCBI lineage: Eukaryota > Metazoa > Chordata > Mammalia > Afrosoricida > Tenrecidae > Echinops > Echinops telfairi. The sequence continues at coordinate 13,304,352 of NW_022111310.1, forward strand.
CTAAGTCTGCTCCTAAGACTGCCCACCCCCTGCCTCTAAGCCCACAAACTCACTGCCGTGGAGCAAGTCGAGGAGCCCTGGTGGGGTGCCAGGTTCTGTGCTCAGCTGACAACCACAATGTTACCGGTTCAAACCCACTAGCCACTTATACGAAGGACACACCTTACTGGTTAACAAAGATAGACACATAGCTATAAGCAAGAATAGTTTGGCTTTAAGGTCTGAACGTTGCTAAAGGCTGCAATGCTCAACTATGAGAGAGAGGGTGTTTGGGATGCAAAGAGATTTCCGTGAGAGGGTATTCTGGAGCGAGTGGGACATTTTCAGATGGGAAATAAGACTTTAATTTACTTAAAAGGATACTTTAAAAAACGTCCTCCAAGTTCGACAACTGGAGCAATTTGTTGTTTACAAGGGCGCCGCCTAGTGGCAGAGGGGCCTGAACCTTTCATAGTTGCAAGCAGCACCTGCAGGCTCTGACAGGGGCGCTACTTGTGGCCAAAGGAGTCTCAGTCCTTGGAACGTTTGGAAGAAGGCGAAGGGAGTCAGTGTGGGGAAGGGTGAGTGGCATTTAAACAAGGATGCAAGTGAACAAAGTAGATGGAAATAGACTTCACTATATTATAGTGAAATACAATTTCACTATAATTGTAATATTAAAGAATTTGGGTAGATTGATTATACAATTGTAAAAACAAAAATTTTAAACCGTGCACAGTACCTTGAATTTGTGGGTTTCATCATCTCAGGCTTTAAAGTCTTTTCATTTGTCAATAAAGAAGTCAATGGTCTAGGTGAGACAGCCCCCCCACAGTACTAAAGGGAATATACACCAGGCCCTTATATACCCACACGTCCTTTCTACATAAAGGTTACTTTGGGATGGCTGTCCTTGCTGCTCAGTGTGGTGGACGGACAGGCCGACGAGGAAGACATCAACTAAGGCGGAGCAATAAGAAGGCGGCAAAGACAAGGGGGGCAGTTCAAAGCCACTGCCCCTGGTTGAGCAAGAGACAATGGTGGCGAACCTGGGAGCTAAGGAAGAGATGCTTTCAAGAAGGAATTAGCAAGATGACATGGGAGATGAGGGAGGCGAGTCAAGAATGGCTGAGGTTGAAGGAGCAGCCAAGGATGGCTGACGTGTCCCAACAGGTGCAAACCGGATCCCATTCAAAGGGTGGTCCCACTGGCGGAGATGGAGGAGGAGCCGGAGGCTGGACATGAAGAAGGGACCTGGATGCTGGGTCATGCTTGGGTTGAGTTTGGGCTTAAGGTATATCTGTCCGTTGCTCACATGCCAGTGGGCCCCAACCAAGTAGAAATATAGACAGGTTTAAGAGACACAACACGTACAAACTCTTATTGCAATTCCCCCCGGCTGCTGGCCTCTGCGGGAGATGCCCAGATGGCGTAGGAGTGCTCTCCCACAAGCAGCTCAGGAAGCCACTGGGGCACAGCAGAGGCTGGTGACTGAGTGTGAGAAGGGATGGGGGTGGCTGAGGCGCCGGAGTCGTTTCATCACGACCAGGTCGGCAGGTGGGACTGGACACAGGCTGCATTCGCCTTGTTCTTGCAGCCGGGCGTTTTGGATGGGTGATGCTCACGCTGGCCCAGCATCCCAAGGAGACTTCCGCACAGCTAGGGAACAACACTGGACAACTGAGCGATACGGAATCGGCTGCCATACTGGACGGGAGCCCTTTGTCACTGGCAGTGTTCCTGGGCCCTGGGTTATCAGCATAATAATTGGATAAGGATAAGGAGGATGCCCAGGGAACCTCCTCCACCGTCAGGGTTGAAGAAGGGGGTCCCCAAGGCTCCTTCTGAGGAAGGACAGCAGCGACAGCTGCTCCCAATCTCATGGAACAAGGCAGGCTCTGGATTAAGGGGCAAACAAATTAGCAACTAAGGAGTTATTAGGCAGGATGATTTGAAGCCCCAACACTCCCCCGGAGGGGACCCACCAAAACCGTGACCAGAAGTGACTTCCAGGTACAATCCTTATCTGTCCTCAGAGTTGCTTCCTCTAGTTTTTGCTCTGCCAGTTTTTTATTTCTTCTTAAGAGGACTCCTCCCCGCCACCCTCTCCACCCCATGCTTTCCCTAGGCCCGGGATGGTGGGGGCTGCCTTGCAATGGAGGAAGCTTTTTTCTCCGTAGGATTTGGTCTTGGGTCTGAAGGGAGAAAAGGAACCAAGCGGATGCCAGAGCCATAGAAGTCACCAAAGAAGACGGCCTACTTTGGGCACAAAGCAAGCTGCCAAGGCCTCAGAACTATAATCATAAACGTGGCTGCGCTGCTATAAATATGAGCCGAGCCGGCGAGTGACTCATGCACTGCGATCCTCTTCAGAATGCCACTCTGGTTCAGAGCCAGGCCTGTGTTCTTCCTTCCTCCCTTCTTTCAGAGATGGGCACAGAACATTACACTGAGTGCTTCTAAAAGGAGTGCCCCCCCCACCCCGCCCTCTCCAGATTATGCATCTGATTTCTCTGACATTTCTTTTAGCCTCTTCACACAAATCTGCTGTAGAAAACATGTCAAACATTTCTTAAACATTTTGCAAATATGCGCTCGAGACCCAGCACAGGCTTCCCTGCCGAGCAAAGACAAGTTTCCTTCTTTCGTGCCTCGGGCAGCGGTGGGGACCCAGGCTCTCAGGGAGAGGCTGGCCTGCCCAGGAAGACCCAGCAGGAGGAGGCTTCTCTGCAGGCAGGAAGAGGCCCCACCAGCTGGCGTGGTCAGGATGCCAGCCTCCGAGCTGTGCTCCCCACTTGCAAAGCACAGATGTGTGTTCCCTGGCCAGGCTGCGCCAGGTCATGCTGTGAGATGTCTATTGTCAATGCACCTGGCGAAGCCATGGCGAGGAAGGGCATGCCTAGAGATCTCCGTTAAGGACTATTTTAGCTGCAGAGTAAAATGTGCCCCAGGGAGACACATTTTCACAGAGGCGTTCCAAATGGAAATCAATGTTTGCTGCTGTGGAGGGGCCGGGTGGGTCAGGCCGGGCCAGAGCTCCCTTACACAGAACCTGAGGAAGAAGTCCATTTTCAATGTGATCTAATTTTAACCCGTTTCAATGTAAACAATCTCACGTGGCTGGAAGCTCAGGCACGGAAGTCTGGGAAGCACCGTCATCCCCTGCTGCAGCTGCAGAGCACAGGGTGGGGGAGTCCCCAGATGTAGGAGACAGGCAAGTAACTAGGCTTCTCAAGCCCTCCAATTCCTAAACCTTTCTTCCAAAAGTGCCTGAGCCTCACGCTGTGACAGCGCCACTCTAAGGGCGGCTCAGGTACTGCCTACCCAGCTGACCTGGTGGCTTGAACGAGGCTTGGGCTTCAAACTCCCTTCCGTGCTCCCTCTAGGGCCAGCAGTGGGGGGTTGAAAGGGTGTACTGCTGGGAGTACAGAGGGAGGCACTCCTTGACTCCCGACTCACTGCAAGGAGTCCATTCTGACTCCTGGCGAGCCTACAGGCAGGGTAGAACCGCCCCGGTGGGTTTCTGAGACTATAATACTTTACAGGAGGAGAAAGCGTCATCTTTCTCCCTCGGAGCGGATGGTAGTTTTGAACTGGTGACCTTGTGCTTAGCAGCCCAATGTGTCATCAGGTCTCCTATAATAGGCCCATAAAACCAGTGGCCATCAATTGACTCTGCGCCATGGTGACCCCACACGTGTCAGAGTAGAACTCCGCCCCACATGGCTTTTCGACGGCTGATTTATTAGAGATAGATCGTTAGGCCTTCTTGTGAGCCTCTGAGTGAACTGCAGCCACCAAGCCTTTGACTGGCAGTCAAAAGCCTAACCAACTGCAGCCCCACTCCCTCTTCCAGGTCCAAGGGACTCCGGGATGTCCATGCATCACTGGAAAGACACATCTATCCTCTACTGGGCCTCAGGGCTCTCCGAAGTCAGTCAGCCCAGACTGGGCGGTGGGTGGGGTGAGGTGGGGGCTGGAACTGCCCATCCTGCAAGCTAGCTTATGCTCCCAACTCCCACACACGCTGTTTCCTTTTGAGAAATGTCCTTTCACTTGCAGGCATGCCGGGCCCTGAGTCCAGACACGTGTGGTCTGTGGTACTTCCTGCAATGTCTGATTCTGTGCTGGTCAACGGGGCAGCCACGGGCCACAGGTAGAGGCCGGCGTCATTGAGAAATGGAATTTTAACATCTAACTCTAAGGAATCAAAGTTTGAATCGCCAGGCCTGGCTAGAGGAGACTGTGCTAGGTAGGGAGGGCCCTGAGGCCCTACCATTGCGTTCGGTGTGTGCTGACCAGAGTGGGAAGGCTAGTCATCAGAGACGAGCGAGGGAGGTCTTTCGGCCTACCTCTTTCCCCCGCAGGACAGAGCCTAGACACACAGTGGCTTTCGTCTCCACCCTTGCTTTGTGTAACCGGGGGCGTTCAGAACACAGTGGTGCTGGAAGCCATAGTTGCGGTGGTTGGGGACACAGTGGGGCTAGTAAACTCACACCCCAGAGGGAAGGGAGATTTGCAGTTCACCTGTAAATGCCGCCAGGATGAGCAAGCTGTGTTTCATGCTTTAAGCCCAGGAACTGGAGTGACCGGCGCTGACAGGTGAAATACTGTGCCAGCATTCTTACTCACCGTCTGCTCTTAGGGAGGCATTGTGTCTATATTTGGGACCAAGTGTGGGACTTGACAGACTGGGTACACAATGAGTACTACTAGTTGCAACCTTATTTAAAAACACATTTTGGCTTATACTGTCAACATATTTATGATCTCTACCTCGTCTGCTTTGGATGAAACTCAAGATAGCTCATCCTTAAAGGTACTCAAGGGCTCTGAGGTAGGGGAGAACTGGATTTGGTAAAACGTAAGGAAACATAAAGGCAAACAAAGAGACGAGACTGCATCAGGAGCGGGGCTCCGAGAAGCCGATGCAGTGAGCTTGACATGCAGTTCTGGGTCCCCTGGTGATGCCGGCCAAAGAAAGAACTGGCAGATGAGACACATCTTACCGCAGGATCAGAGCAAAACCCTCCGCCAGAGAGACAGATCCCCCCTGGCCTTGAGCAGAGCCATTTGTCATCCAGGGAAAGAAGAGAGGGGACACTAAAGAATGGAATGCAAACGGTCCTTGGCAAATTTCAAACCAAGGCAGAAGTGACGTTCTAGAAATGCTCTCCCGCTTAAAAAAAAAGAAGAAGAAGAAGAAGAAAGAAAATGCCGCATGGGTACACTGATTCCGAGAAGCTTACTGAGGAGACAGGTGAGAGCTGCAGAGCCCTGAAATGCCACAGACCCTTGAGAAATGACAGAGTCAACATGGCCCTAGAGCCAGAGCTCTCCAATACGAGACCCAGGCTGAGGAGCCGACCACCCGAGAGATTCGCAAGAAGCTGCTCTTGTCTGTAGGCAAACAAAGTCCATGCGCTGGACACCGGGCGCACAGGCTGTCTCCAGGAGGGACGTGGGGTCTGGCTGTGCGCTGACCCTGGCAGAGCTACGGGGCCAGCCAGAGGCAAGCCCGGGCCCTTGATGCCTCTCTGAGGGGACCTGGGTCTGCCAAAGTCCCCCGAGCCAAAGCAGCGGACACACAGACAGACAACTGCGCGAGCCCCTTACTCTCGGTGGGGGCTTCGGTCCTGGGAGGCCTCGCAGTCGCTGTCCTTTGGGGACAGGGAGCCCTTGTATGTGTAGAAGACGTCTTCTGTCTCCGTAACGTACGTCATCTCGTGGGCGAGGTTGTCTGCCGAAGAGTGCCGTGGCTTGCGAAGCTCGTGCCGGAGCCGGGGGCTTCGCCTGGGGGCGGGTGGCATGGAAACAGAAGCAAACGCCGTGTAAAATGTCTTACAACAGCCGCCGGGAGCCCTGGTGGCGCAGTGGTGACGCGTTGGGCTGCGATCTGCCCGATGACTGTGGACAGTTGGAAACCACCAGCCGCTCCGCAGGAGGAAGTCTGGGCTTTCTACTCCCGTCAACAGTTACAGGCTCAGAAAACCCACCGGGGGCCGAGACAAGTCAGCCTTGTCATGGTAGTGAGTTTGGTTTGGGGGGAAGACATCAGTCGCCTAACTTTGCAACTTCATAGTTCTCAGAATGACCTGACCTGACTGCCCCTGTCAGAGCCCCGAGCTGGTGAAGCCCTGGCCACACGAGGAGCAGAGCTCAGGAAAGGCGATGCCACCCGTCAGGTGAGGTGGCCCCTGAACGGCAGTGCCAGCGCGACAGGCGGGCAGGGCTGACGGGTGTGCGCCCTCGGGGAAGTGGAAGCGTGTGGGTCTGGAGTGAGTTCTTCCGGGAAGACTCAAGCTCTCAAGACACAGATGGCCCTGCTGACTGCTGGTCAGACAGTGTGCCTGAGCCACTCGCCGTGTAAATACAGGGCTCAGGTGCCACTGACAAAACCCCATCTCTATTTCAACCACCACTCTTCATGCGCATCTCCCCTACACCAGAGAGAATGTTTGCGTGCTTTGAAACAACGCTTTTTAACCAGAGTGATACTGGTTCTTAGCCACCCCAAGGACAGAGGAGAGCTCCCCCCGAGGGTTTCCGAGGTGGACAATCTTTGCAGAAGGAGACGGGCACATCTCCCTCTCTTGGAGGGGCTGCTGGGTTTGAACAAGCCAATGGCAGCAGTAGCCACGTGACCTCAGACACAGCATGTCCCTTCTCTGGGCCTCAGCTGTCCCTACCTGCTCCGGAGAATTCAGCAAGACTCTGGGGTCACCTGGGGCAGTCCCTGGGTGGTGGCTCCTCCACATTCTCCTTCCCCTTTCTGTTTCTACCTTCCCTTGTTTGTTATCTGTCTTCTGGGCCTGAGTAATTGCTATCATTCCACCCGGGCCCAGGAATCAATACCACCGTGTCTAAGGCAGCCGAAGAGAGGCGCTCCTGGTTCTCCAGGGGGGACCTATAATTAGCGCCACTGCGCCAGGCTGTGAGTGTGGCACCAGCTCAGCCGCCGCTCTCCTGGTTCCTGTCCTGGGGCCTACGCTTTGGGCTCCTGGCATGGCTGTTTAAGATATTTCCAGAAGAACGAAGCTGCTGTCTGAGAGTATAATTTCACCACTTCAGGATGAGGTGTCTAAATTTTGGGAACCGAAACACATGCCAATTCAGCCTTGTCATATTTCAGCACTGTAAATGCCACCACCTTCCCCAACAGGGGCCCTGGGCCCAGTACAGAGTCTGGGCACCGCTGTCCTGAGCGCCTCTCTCCTCTCTTCACTGCGCTCAGTGTCCCTTTGTCCCTGGGAGCTGCTGCCTGGGGACCTGCAGGCCCAGCCTTTCTATGATGTGACAACCCAAACGCCCCACTTTCCCTGCAGTGTGGAGCTGGGGCCAGGTTTCCCCTTCTCCCAAGGCCTGGCCTTTCCCAGAGGCACGCAGGGAAATGGCCTCGCGCGGGGAGCAGCATAGTGAAAGAATGATAATCATGTCACTTGAAGCTTTTTCACAGCTTTTACGATAACCCTTGCACATTACTATGTCAGTTCTATATGCGGGGAAGCTGAGACCAGAGGGGAGGAGAGAAACTTGGGAGTTTACACGAGAGCCCAAATCTGAATCTGGTGTTTCAGCTGCAGCCCGGTGTCCTTCCTACTCTGCCAAACTGCCACATTCTGCCTGCGAGCCGGGCCCATGGACATAACAGTTGGCAGGTGGCCGCCCCCTGTGTCCATCTGCTACTGCCGCTGAGGGTCCCACGGCCCTCTTCGTGGGCCTTCATCCTGCCCCTTTTTGAGTTTGTCCTGAAGCTCCCCCCACCCCACCCCCGGGTCTGATGTCAGTAGGAACATCAAACGAAATGCAGCCCGTGTGCTTCTTGATCACAGGGCTTCTCGGGGCCTTTCCCAAACTCCTGTGCTCAGCTGCCCAGAGAGGGCAGTTCACCCCCACGCTGCAGTTCCCAGTCGAGCCCATCATCACGCCTCAGAAAAGGTTTGGGTGGACGGCGTGCAGCAGCCTACAATGCAAAGGTAAGCGCAGAGTATGGACTGCCTGCAGGCAGGCATGCAGGCCGCTGCATTCCCATCCTCAGGAGCGGCAGTGCTGACCAGTGAGCAGGGCAGGAGGAGGGGGACCTACCAGTTGGGAGTGATGGGCGGGGACCGAGAAGGCAGGCTCTTGGTTTCCAAATGCTCCACCGAGAGCGAGCTCCACGTGGCTGGGTTCCACACCATGCCGCCAATCACCTTTTTGCAATACTGGTTGCTGAGGGACCTGAAAAACCAGGGACAGGTTCACGTTCGCACCTTGCCGTGTTTCACCCGAAAGGGCCCGTGGCACAGGTGAAACCATCTACACAGGCGCCTTCCCGGACCAGCGTGCGGTTTCCCTGGGCGACACCAACCAAGGTCGGGCAGGAGAGAGAAGCAGGCCAACAGCGATGTCTGTCTGTCCCGGCTTTTATCCGGGACATGTCATCTCTATTCTGTCCTCACTCGTGCACGCAATACCACCGTGCTGCACTGGAAGGCACTTGGAATAATAAGAAACGAATTCAAGCAACTTCGGGGAAATCTTCCTTTGTCCCCTCTGGCACGAGCAGGTAAGCATCAGCTGTCCCCCTCGGTGTCTGGGCCAGTCAGTATACCGGTCACAGACCTATGCTATACACCAACGATGACTCTTTGAGAAAGGACCCAAGAATAAGTTTGGAAATTAGAGAAGTTTCTATTCAGGCTACATGCTTCGAGTGTGCTACTTGGAGGGTTACTTTGGAATCTTATGAGTAAGTAGAAACCTCAAATCTTAGCGAGCTAGAAAACCCAGAGAACCAGTCTTCTCTCAGAGAACGGCATTTGAAGCCAGATCAGAGTTAACGCTGTCCATTCTGGAATTCCTCACTTTTAAACGACGCTTCAGTGTTTTCGAAAAACCTTCTGCATATTGCCTTGTGGTCCCAAACCAACCAACATACAAAAAAGCCACAATGCAAGACAGCCAGGATCGCACACAGCGCTCTCGGGGTGCCAGCGCACTAACTGGCAGGATGACACACCGCCGCCTCCTGCTCACGATGCTCATGGCAGCATCGCCAAGGTGGGTCCTCTGAGACCGCTCTACCCCAGAGACCAGCCCAAACCACCACCTGCTTCGGGATTGGCTCTGACTCCTGGTGCCCCGTACTGCAGAGCAGGATTGCTTCACAGTTTGTTTGCTCAGCTGTGATTGATCGACGCACTGTCACGGCTTTCTTCTCGGGGGCACACTCACACACCTTTGCGTTAGCAGTTCAGCAGACACGATGGCTTCACCCAGGGATGACCTACCACTCACAGGGAGCAGGGGTCAGAGCAAGGGGAACGAGCTGGGTGGCTCCAAGGGTGTGTGCTACAGTTCCCCCTGCATTTTTCGAAAATCATTTCTTTTTTTTTTTTTAAAAAGCAAGGGGATGATTTAGACATTAGAAGAATAATTTGATACACAATTTCTGCTACATCTTATCTAACTTAGCAGGTTTTTTTGCAGTCAATAAAACAAGAAAGACAGGTAAAACATAAAGCACAAGGTTAGCTGGTATAGAGTCTCGGTACATTTCCATTCGCATCAAACGTAAGCACTTCTCTGTTCCTTTCTCTCACGGTTTGGGTGATTAACTACTTCGAATGCCATCTCCGCGGTATCACCCTATGAGTGAAGTGTCATAAGGAATGTGACTGGTACAAAGCAAACACTCAGACCCGCCACTCTGGCTACCAAGCTAATTATCTCCTCATGACGATAAGAGAGTTTGTCCCCAATGCCGTCTGACTCGGTGGCTAGTTGTCACTGGCTGATTTTGAGTTATGGTCACCCCAGGTGGCCGAGGGGGTGGTGTCCCCCATTGGGTTTTCTTGGCTGCAGCTTCGATGGAAGCAGATTGTCATGTTTCCACCCGTGAAGTCCACTGAGTAGGTGTGAGAAGCTAGACTTTGGTTAGCAGCCGAGCACTTCACTACTGCGCCAGCAAGGTTCTTTGTTAGACTCCCAAGCTCTTTCTTTCCACTCCTGGCCTCCTTCATACTTGTGTGTGGCTGTGCACTTACTTTCCCGTGAAACACACCGGGAGGGGCTGGCCCAGGGGCACGGCCCAGAGAGCCCAAGCGGTGCTGTCTGTGATGGCAGTGAGCCGTCGCCGCACACTGCCTGCACAGTGACCAGGGCCAGGCCAGCTGCCAGCCTCTGCACCTTCAGACTGGTCTTGCCCATGCCTCTGACACACTCACTTTTGGGAGTTCCTGGAGCCCAGCACCCAGTACTGAGACAGAACATTCTTTTCCTGAGGTAGCAGCTTCTTGGCCTGAAAGAACGTGTGGTGCTCCACGCAGGATTTCCATAAGGTTTTGCAAGAGCGGTAATTTAACATGTTGAAGGACACGATACGTTCCCTGGATTCCGTCTGGGAAGAAAAAACACAACCGCGACGTCATCTGTGAGGGTGTAGGAGCGAGGCCTTGCCTGCCTGCCATTATTCATGCCCTCACTGGGGACACGGAGGGAAGGTGCAACAGACGAGGCCCTGGCTTGCAAATCCTGTGGGCTCCAAACCGACTTTATAAGAAAACCCAAGAGAGGGATCAGTTCATCATGGCTGTTGTTGGGAGACTTAGGCCCATTCCCACGTTGACCCACCCCAGGTGGTGGAGCAGAACTTCCCCACGGGCCCTCTTGGTTACAACCTTCACCGAAGGAGACACTGGCCCTTTCTCCCTCGGAGACAATGGGTGGGCTCAACCAACTAACCTTGTGGTTAGCAGCTAACCCACTGCATCACCAGGGCTCCTTGAAGCCCACACCATATGGGCAAGGTGATTAATGGCCAATATCAATTCTTTAACATCATCAGTGGTCTTCATGAGCAAGTTTATTTCAAGTCTGCTTAAATTCCTAAGTTGGTTATATCTGAAATCATCAGATACAGGTTTTTTTTTTTTTTTAAGATTTAGCTCCGGGGAACTCGCTCTTGAAGAACTTAGCTTTTTCTCATCAGTCAACTCAAATCAAAACCCACAGTCATCAAGCTGATGCTGACTCATAGCGACAGAGTAGAACTGGGTTTCCATGGCTGCAAATCTTTATGAGAGCAGAGAGCCTCACCTTTCTCCCCAGGTGTGGCTGGTGGATTTGAACTGCTGATGACTCCACTACACCACAGGGCTCCTTTACAGCCCAGCAGGGGTCAGATAATCCTTTGAAGTCGGGGGGACATCAGGGAAAAAGCCCAGTTCTATTCTGATTCACAGGGGTCCCCACGAGTCGGCGCTGACTCAAAGGCAGGGAGGAGCGAGCGCGCTCCGACAGAGAGAACTGGACTTGGGCGCCTGGCGTTCTCTAAATGATGCATTTCCTTATCTGGCTAGACAGTGTTTGGGCCTTTCAGGACAGGTAGGACGACCGCCCCTGTGGGTTTCCGAGGCTGTACATCCTTAAGGGAGCAGAAAGCCTCGTCCGCCGCCAGTGCACAGGCTGCTGACCTAGCGGTTGACCTAGTGGTTAGGCACCAGGGTTCCTTTAAAGAATGAAGAGCTAAAGTGGCTCAAAAACACAAGGGACAAAGGAGGTGCGGCTGTCACTTACCTGTTTTTGCCGCTGATGTATAAAGAACTTTTTCCTCTTGAAAGAAATCTTCAGAATGTTCACCCTACACAAAGGCAAAAGGCCGAAAACGCATCAGTGACCAGCCAGGGTGGAGCTGTGACTTCTCAAGCCCTACCCTCTGGTCCAGTCATGGTGGCAGGGCCGCCCAGCCTCCTAGCATCGACTGGGATGTCGGAATGAGCAGCATCGCCGTCTTAGCTCAACAGCAAGCAGCACAATAAAGCTCGGTGCCACTAAGTGCCAGTGGACTAGACTCTAGCGTCTAAAGAGCAAGAAAGGAGCCACATACCCCACTTGCCGTCAGCCGCTTCTGGGTGGCTGGCATGCTGTGTGAGCTGGTGTGGACCTGGGCAGGTGGCTGAGGACAGCCATTGCAGCTGACAGCCTGGGGCTCCCATCCTTGCCCTGTCACTTCCTAGCTGTGTTAATAATTGGACAGCTACCCTGTACTGAACATCTTTTATGCACCAGGCTCCTGACTGGCAGCTTTACAAGCATCCCCCGGTGAAGCCTTGCAGCCATCATGAAAAGTCCCTCACCATGATACCCAGTTTTCAGACAAGGGCTTGGAGACTCAGCGATAGCCGCTAAGTGCCCAAGATCATTTAACTAAGAAGGTGTGACGCTCTGGCCTTGTATGACTGCAAAACCCATGTTCCCATAGCGTCATCAGGGCAGTGGGGAGAACACTGCCATTCTCAGACTCTGTCTAGAGACGGTTCAGGGGGGTTAGGATGAGAGTTCCCGGGAGAAGGTGGGTCCTCCGGGTTCAGTTCTGAAGCTGAAACCAAGACAGGGCTAACGTGTGGAACGAACTAACAAGAAGGGCACACTGCCACAACCAGAGCCTGTGCTGCTGATGACATACAGGGACGCTGGACACTAAATGAGGAGCCATGGTTATCAAGATGTCTAGACTGGCAAATGCGTTGGACTGCTGGACAAGTGAGTTTTACGAGTGACTGATGGAGAGTTGGTTCCGACTCACAGCAGCCCTGCGTGAGAACACAACGAAACATGGCTGGACCGGTGCCAGCTCAGAGCGAGGGCTGTGCCTGCTGTCGCAGCCACTGTGTTAACCTGTCTGTCGAGCGACTTCCTCTTTTTTGTTGCCCTTCTGGGAGACGGGAAGTTACTCTTTTGAGGGCCGAGTGAGTGTGTGGTCTGTAGGGACCCTTCGTAGCGAAGGTTACTTTCGGCCCTGCCTGGAGATGAAGAATATGCCGGGTCGTTCTTATGGGGGCGACCGTTAAGGGGTCTGTGGGTACGGACTGACTGTGGGAGAAGTTCGGGGTGCCCCTGCGGTTCAGTGGATTACCTGATTTAGCCCTTCTAGCGATAGTCTGCCATTCCCACCAAATGGCTTTGCAAATGTGGTGCTTGTGGCCCACCAAGGGGACTGGACAGCTGGCTAATAAGTACCCGGCAGTCTTGGCATGGAGCATATAAATGAGGTATATGAAACCAATGTAAAGATCGGTTTTGACATCTCGGTAGGTTTAAAATGAGCCATCTCAGGAACAAGGATGAAGAGCCAGAAGTAGGGCATGTCTTGAAGACCCAGGATCCCTGCCCCGAACCTCCTCCTCCATCCAGGACACAGAGCTCTTTGACCCCGCAGGGGCCGAGGCATGAGAAGCGGAGGGAGGACAGCAGAGCTAGGCGACTGGGCAGTGGGATGCCTGCTTGGGCTTTTGTCTGGGGAGCTAGGTTTGTGAACCCACAAGGGTAGGGCTGAGCATCTTGGGACTGAGGCTTAGGGCAGAGTGGAGTGCCCTTCTGGCATGGACCGGCAGAGTTGAAAGAACTTTGTAACCTTTGTTCAAGCAGGTCATGAGGTCCAGGACCTGGCTGTGCCTGTGAACATGGCTGGGAAGAGGCTGTCCTGATTGAAGAACTGTACCTTGAGCCTTCCTGATCCTGAATTGTAACCAGTTACTTCCCTCATAAGCCTGAGTATTCTCTGTAATCCTGTGTGGCTACTGCAGCACCTCAGTGACCCAGCAGAGAAGAGGAGTGCTCTGGAGGTCAGAATTGGTAAACCGGTTGAAGGGTGGGGGCAAGTCTAACTTCTGCTTCCTGGGGAGTTGGCATGGTGCAGCCGTTGCTATGATTTTGACTCTCCTCCACCTTGGGACAATGAGACGGGGTCAGGCATTGCCTCCACGCCAGTCTCCCTGTCAGGGATTCCTGTCAGCAAAAGAAACCAAGAAACACTGTTGCTTTTGAGTTCTCACCCTCACACTAGGGGGCCCTGCTGGACCTCCTGGGGCTGAGGGTGCTCCAGCTCAGCGCTCCCTCCTTCTCATGCCAATCCCTGTTTCTGTACTAGGCAGCAGTGTTCTCCCCTTGAGCAAGGCTGACCAAGTGTGGGGAAGAGCTGTGTTGTTCCTGGACTTGTAGTCCCTACCACCCTCCATCGACTCACCAAGGGAACAAATGTTAGGAGTGTCGAGAATGTATGAGGAATGAGCCTGGGGACACAGAAGGAACAGGACTGTCAGTCACTGCCATCTCGAAGCTCATGACTTAGAGAGGTGCAGGTGCCAAATATACCCTTATATATATATAAGGGACACAGCTACATCATTCGACCATTAGAGCCCTAGAGATCGAGTCTATGTTCCCACTGCCCTGGAGACCTATGTGACCTCTCCTTGTCCCCCCCCAGACTCCGGCCTGCATCTCCCCCGCCCCACCCCGTCCTCCTCTTCACTCACTGTCCTGTGTGATCTCTTGTCCCAGGACCTCCAGGTAAGCTGCTCATTCCGTCTAGAATTTACTCCCTGGGGCTCAAGTCCAGTGGGCCTTCCTGTACATTAAGCGCTCACCTCCACCTTGGTGGGCTTGGGGCCCTGCCTGGGTGCTGCCCTTCTCTGGGATGTGGCCCTTTGTACCAGGCTGATGGCCTTGGGGTCACTGTCTGGCGTGACCTGCCTCCTTGCTAGGCTGTGCTCTGCACCAGAGGCAGGGCCAGGCCTCCACAGGAGCGTGTTGATTTTGAAGGGCGAGGGTGACTTAGGGCCTACGTGTACGCCTGGGGGCTGCTTCCCACTTCCCTCATACTGGAGCGTGCCACCTCTACAATGCACTGAGCCCCAACCCCTGAACCTATATGCGCAACTGCTCGGGAATAGATTCCCTGTTTCATGCTAGTGAGGTCATGGATTAGATCTTAATCCTAATTACTTCTAAGTGGTGTCTTAGAGAAGGAGCGGAGTAAACAGATATAGGGACATACACACACATGCTCCTGCAGGGTCTTCAGGGGACTCAGATCCTCCTGAAACTTGACAGTCTAGACCCCAGCTGGAGGACCATAGGAGGCTGAGCTCGAGAGAACTGGGCCCAGAGGCTGTAGGCTTGCTGCATTTGGGGGAGCCCTGGGCATAGGAGAGGCCAGGTGAGAGGAAATGAGCCCTTAGCCCAACTGCTGTCGTGCGCAGGACAGAGAGCTGCCTGGCTCACAGCTGAGCCTTTTTTAACAGAGCCTAGGGAAAAGAAAGATGGTGAGAACACCCTTTACCAGTTACACGGGTTCTATTGTTAAATTGAGCAAAGTTATTAATAATTTTTGTTTTGCTTTTGAAAAATTTACATTAGAGGGTGAATTGAAGATGCAATATATATTCCGACTCAGCATTTTCTCCTAAAGAGAATTTTTAACAGTACGAAGCATAACCAAAGGACAGCCTCTGGGCCCAGACCTATCTGGGTTTGAATTCCAAGCAGACCCCTCGCTGGCGGTGGGGCCTGGAGCACGTTGTTCCTCTGGGCCTCCACTTCCACGGCTGTGAAAACGAGCACCGCGGCAGTGCCGTCTCAGGCTTAGGTCAGTACTCCACCTTCAGTACCCAGTAAAGCGACACCTTACTATAAGCAACAGGTCCTCAACAGCTAGGACAACTGTTGTTACAGGCCCTGATTTCACGGAGCTTCTTGACAGGTGTTTCTTTTTGTTGCTGTTGTTATAACTAAGGCTGGACGGACATCCTCGTGTCCTGGTGGTGGAGGTTATGCTGCTGACATGACGGCGCGAATTCAGGTGCAAGGACCAAGCTGGGTGGCCCCGAGCTCACCCTGACTCCAACTATTCCTATGCCACTTACCTCGATTCCATCCTTGTGGCCCCTATTTCACCCAAAGCCAGGCCCCTTTCTACTCCGCACTTTGCCTCCATGGATATCGCTGCGCGGTCCGCTGGCCTCGGCTCACCTGGCTCTCTCATGCTGTGCGCCATCACACTGTCAGTCATGAAGATGGGGCTTCTCCCACGCTGCTTCCCCCAGAAGCAATGGCCCCAATGCCTAGCACACTGAACCCTAACTTCTCTCTTAAAGAGCCAGCTCCACTCACCGAGTCACACCTGATGGCCGTGCCTTTACAAAAAGAAACCCAGTGCCCTTGAGTCTGTTCTGAGTCTAGTGACCCCGTAGGACAGAGGTGAACTGCTCCTGGAGGTTCCCAATGCTGTCACTCGTTACCGGAAGCGGATGGCCTCATCTTTCTCCTGTAGGGAGGCCGGTGCGAACAAACCCTTTTGGTTAGGAGGCCCGAGCTTAACCTACTGTGCCACCAGGGCTGTTTCTTACACTGTTAAGGGCACAGACATTCCTTCTCTCCACCAGACGCAGGAGCTGAGAGGGTAAACCCTGCTGCACATGTCATCTGGGGCTTCTCAGTGTTTAGCACAAAGAGCTCTGGTGACTTACGTATTGGACTGCTAACCTCTAGGTCTGACGTTCTAACCCACCAGCCGTTCTGTGGGAGAAAGATGAGGCTTTCTGTTCCCATAAAGAGTTACAGCCTCGGAAACCCACAGGGGCAGTTCTATTCTTTCCGACAGGCTCCCTGTGAGTCGGAAGAACTGGACAGCAGTCAGTGAGTGAGCGAGGTTCGCCCAGAGCCGGACTTGGTAAAAGTTCAAAGAATGACTGAGGTGCAGGAATGACCATGCTGGCCCTGCACTGCGGCAGCTCTTCTCTGACTTCTGTCCTGGGCACTGCCCGGGAAGGAGTCTGAAATTCCAAGAGGGTAAAAGCGCCTGTGCCAGTCTATCCACCGCGTCCCGACCCAACACCTTGAACTGTACGTGGCTCTTGGGTAGAGGATGCTGAAGAAAACCTTGAGGAAAATCCCTCCCAACTTCTTCAAGCGAAAACCCAAACAAAACAAAACAGTACTGTTGGCGGGCATACTTTCAAAGCAGGGTTCAGCAAGTCATTTGAGCTAGTTTGCACCTACCAGGGGTAGAAACTTGTGCAAATGTACTTCCGGTACACGGCGATGCCCGCCGAAGCAACCCCGATCATCAGATCCAAGTTGTGCAGATCCTGTCGAGAGAAAAGGGTGTGAAGCCACCCCCAGAACAGTCAGGTGGTCGCTCTCCGGCGACTTCCCCGCACCCACGCTTGTATACAGAGCAGTACGTCCAAGCCTTTGAGGGGAGATTACTGGAAACAGACAAAACTCCCCGCTTTGTCCATACTTGAGGTCCGAGGACTCAGCACCGAATTCTCCTCGAGTGAACAGACGTGCAGCCTGACAGCTGGTTCCGGGACTTACAGGGAAGCCCATTCATTTCAGGATCACTGACGTGAGTGTTGCGTTTCAACACCTTCTGTGAGATGACCGCATTAACATCACAGAGGCCGCTCCCCGCCACTCAGCCTCAGACACCTCTGGACCACCAGCACCGAAAAGCCTCGAGCTGTTACAAGAAACTCACTTCCGTAGAGCCCACACGGACACAGTGGCCCTATAGGACAAGGGAGAACTGCCCTGTGAGTTTCTAAGACGGTAACTCTTAACAGGAGTAGAAAGCCTTTCTTTTCTCCTAAGGAGCGGGAGGTGGTTTAGAACTGCTGATCTTGGAGTTAGCAGCCCAATGCATCCCCACTACTCCGCCAGGGCTCTTGGCTCTTACCATGTGAGGATGAAAATTTAGCCACATCGACCTGCTGACTGTAGACCCAGTTGAGAAAGAAATATTGCCTGTTAATTTAATGTATTGTTAAAAATGAAAATTTGGCAATCCTAACTGTGCACATGAACACACGAGCCCATACGCACATTTAATATTGTTATTAAAAAAATAACCAAAAACCAGTTCTTAACAAATATGGATGAGATTAATGGGGATTGCTGAACCAGGTCCTGATTGCCTAGCTTACGGCTCCCTTCCTGGGAGAGTCAACTGATTACATTAGATTTGGGTTAAGCATTTACATGAATTAGAAACAGGTTTGCTGACATGGGGCTCCACACAAGGGACTCTGAGGTGAGGGTAGGTTATGAGCTCTGGGGTGTCGTGATGACACATTGGACTGCTCATTGCAAAGTCCGCCCAGCTTATCTGAGGGAGAAAGATGAGGCCGTCTATCCCCATAAAGATTCAGCTGATCCCAGGGCCGATTCAAGGGAGGTTGGCCTATTTGGATAGTCCAGTTCAGGAGCCTCGATGTTGCAGTGGGTGAAGTGCTGGGCTGCGAACCGCAAAGCCAGTGGTTCAAATCAACCAGACACTCACTGGGAGAAAGACAAGGCTGTCTGTTCTTAAAAAGGCTTACAGCTGTCCTATATACTCTGTCAAGTTGAAATCAACTCCACACAGCAACGAGTTAGTTCATAGTCAAGTTAGAATTCCTGGTGGCTCAGTAGCTAAAGCAATTGACAGTCATCTTAAAGGTGGACGGTTCAGACCCACCAGCCACTCCAGGGGAGGAAAACACACCATCTTAGACGCCCTATGGGGAAGTTCCACTCTGTCATATCGCTCTGAGTTGGGTTCAGCCTGGCGGCAATGAGTGGTTTGCTCCTGTTTTGGCCAGGTGGACCACATTTAGCATCTGTGAGGAGGACCCTGTGAGCCTCCACCTCATCAGGGCAGCTACAGAACGAAAAGGAAGACTGTAAGCTGTTCCAGGGGGACAAAGGATGGTCCAGCAGCCAACTTCTGAACCCCAGTTTTCTCCTCTATAAAATGGGATGATGACTGTTCTCACTAGGGTGCCACCATCCTTAAATGAGATCCGAAACATGAAAGCATTTAGAACAAACGGCCAGCACCGAGGAGATGCTCAGTCCACGGTTCTGCTCTGTCCTGGGGGTCACTGGGAGTCAGAACTGACTTGATGGCTGTGTGTTTGGTTTTAAGAGTATTTTTCTTTTTTTCTTCTTCACTATACCAACACCATGATAGATATTTTTTTGAGTCCTTATTTTGATATCTAGCTATTGAGCAGAGATGGAAACTAAGTGGGAGAATCTCTGGGCTCATTAAGCTGCCATTTGGGGAAAAAGTCGGCCATAATCTATAGACAGTGTCAGAGAAAACACTTGTATTTAGTCTCCCTGCCCCCTACCCCCCCGAAGGAAATGGTCTTCGGCTACAAATACAAACATTGGTTTTTATAAAAAGTAATCAGATAAAACACCAGCAAAATCCGGCATTACTTCACAAAACCATTCAAATAGCTAAAAATGTCTTTTGGTTGGTTATCCCAGGAAAGAAGTAGCATCACCATGAAGTTTTCAAGCTCACAGAAATGAAAGCCCAGACAGAAATTTCGACCCGACTCAACAGGCTTCACGTACCCGCCCGCTGTGCAGCTCCACGCCGTAGAAGTCCAGGGTCCGAGCTATGTTGATGTAGCAGGACTCGGCTTCGGACTGCTTTAGGCCGCTGCAGATGAGAAACAGAGCCCCCCCAGTGAGGAGGGGTAAACATCTGTGCAAGGGGCACAGCCCCGCTCTCAGGTGACTGAATGCTGTCATACAGGGTAAACAAACTGTTCACCTAGACCCTCCTCCTCCTCCTCCTCCTCGCCACGGAATTGGACTTCACCAGGCCTGCTCCCTTCAGTGGGCTCTCAACAGCCAATTAGAGAAAGCCCCCTCCTTTCCAAGTTCTCAACCCTTTTATTCCAACTTGCTCAACTAATAAAGCAGTCCTTTCTTTCTGCGTTCAGCCTCTCAGCGGAGCCTCCAACCTCCAAATGTCACTGGCCTGGGACTATTTGGGGCGCTGACTTCTGTGGACGGATGACTGGCTGAGGCAGCTTAGGAGGTACGCTCGTTGCCTGGTCTTTGTGTTCATGGCCTTCGCAAGCCAGCCAGGTCCCCAGAGCCGGGAATCTCCGTTGACTGGCCCTCATTTAACTGGAACTAACAGGGGCCCCGGGGCTTTGAGTGAAATGAGGAAGAGAGAGAGGTAGCCGTGGTCGCTGAGGCTTACCGGAGGCATGTGCTGCAGGGCGGATGCTACTTGACTGGGAATGAGGCAGTTTTCACAAACCAGACCCAGGGAGGGCTGGGTACTCCCCTCTGCCTGTGCCTCTCTGTGTCTCTCTGCGAAGCACCTCTACCTTGTGACGTATGGGGTCGCCAGGAGTCAGAACTGACCTGATAGCACGGTGCTTTAGGTAGTGGTTCTCAACCTTCCTAATGCCACAACCCTTTTATACAGTTCCTCATGTGGTGGTGACCCCCCAACCATAAAAATTATTTTCGTTGCTACTTCATCACTGTCATTTTGCTACTCTAGTGAATCGGGCGACCCCTGTGAAAGGGTTGTCCGAGCCCCAAAGGGGTTGCAACCCACAGGTTGAGAACCGCTGCTTTTAGTTTTTGTTATCTACCCAGCAGTGCTGAAGGAATAGCCCGTTCTGTGAAGCAAGGTAAACTGCTCACAGGTGCTGCCTGGGAGGGCCAAGGGGTGGTGCGGTGATCGGGTTTTAACATGGGCATGTCCTCTAGGAATTCACAGACTTCAGTGGCATGGCTTTCTGAAGCAGCATGCTGCCACCATCACCGTACACTCCCAGTGAACCTGAGGCTCTATCGCCCTGCTGGACAGGCCAGCTATTCTGCCATCGGAACAGGTCAAAGCTTCAAAAGCCCCGGCACCTTGAAAGCGGATTCGTGAGCAAACAGAAGAGGAGGTGGCATCCAACACCTGCTGGTAAAAGGGCTGTAAGTAGCTGGCCGCAGTCCCAAGAGCCGACCTGACCTGTGCTGCTCATGGAGGGATTCCACCTTGGCTAGAAACTCATCGCTCTGGTCTGGAATAAACCGGCTATCGGAGAGATATCCTGAACGATGGATGGAAGAATTGTAGTCCCCCAAATGAGCTGTTAAGACATGAGGAGGGGAAATCATAATTAGGTTTGCCTTTTCAGCATGATCTGCATTGACGAGCAGCCACGGCACCACAAGAGAAACATTCCTGGAACCTACCCTCTGTACACGGACTGAAATCCATTTTCAACATTAATTGAAAAATCCGTCTACATCTCAGCTTCACATGAGCTCCAGATTCTACACTTATTGTCTGCACCCTCGCTGCAGGATAAGCGCTCATACCCCTAAAAACCAACCTAATTCTCACCTTGCGCAAGGCCACACAGGGCAGGAAAATAGGGTTTGAACCAAGGTCATATTCCAACCCCACTCCTTCTCATTACTCTGGTTAGTTGGCGGTTTGTGCTCACACTCCCAGATGACAGTGAAAGCCCAACATCCACTTGCAGGGTCCCCAGGGGGATTAAGCCTCCGGGGAATCCCCTCTAAGCACATTCCAGGATGTGACTGGCCTTGTTATCAGGCAGTTTTGCAAAGTTGAAGATGGGAGATGCAGTTGGGATAAAATGTAACACCATTTGATTTTTCCTTATGACCTATTTTAAGTTTGTCCCAGTTTTTAGTATTTTCTGTGTTCTTTTTGCCATGGTGGTTTGTTCTTGGCTTTGTTCTGTATGTGAAATGCAGGCTAGGTACATCTCGAGAGACAGTAACTGGTGGGTTGATACACGGGGACATGGGGAGGGGTAGGAGGAAATGGGAAGCTAATGATACCCACAAGAGGGAAGAAAATGTTCTAAACTTGATTGTAGCGACGACTGCACAACTCTTCTTACTCTTCTTGATGTGACCGAACCGATTAATTAATTTTATGATATGTGAATTATATGCAAAACCAAAACAAAGCCCTTGGGGCAATGGTACCCTCTGGATGGAGGGGGTCAAGGGTCAATTCTGGAGAGAAATTTGGGGAAGAGCAGAAAGCCAAGTGATTTGGGTCGCCCTGGTCAAGGGTAGACCACGAGGGCCAGTCCAAGGTGGCCTGGTCACGCCACAGCAGGAAATGACAGTGCGTGATGAAACAGTGTGGCACACGGCATGACAATAGTGTATCTCTTGTTATTGTTGGATGTCGGGTCGTTGCCGCTCAATGGCGACTCTATTTGGCTGAGTAAAACTGTCCCAGTGGGTTTCCTAGGTTATAATCGGATGTTCTCATTGGATGGACAGACAAGTCTTTTCTCCAATAGAGCTGCTGGGTAGCTTCTGACTGCTGACCTTATGGTTAGGGAGGTGAATGTTTAAGCACTCTGCCATTAGGGCCGCTTGTAGGGCGTTTATAGAAAACCCTCTGGGTGCCCTGACAACAGGGCCCGAAGCAAGGGAAGCCTGAGAAAGTTTTAGAATCACCTCGTCCAAACCCCTCATTTTCAGGGGTGTTCCGGAGAGGAGGGGCTTGCCCCTACTGCAGAAGCATTGCTCAGCAGAGTTCAGAGCCCCAGCGGTATTCCTCCCCCCACCAGACTCCTTGCAGGGAAGGGGCCCCCAAGCTGCACGGGCCACTTGTTGGTGACAGTGGTCATGGGCCCCAAAGGGCAACCAACACTGCAAGTGGCTTTCCTGAGTCTCCAGGCAGTCCCGTTAGATGTCACTCTGCTGGACTTATGAGCTCACAGAGACCTCTCTGGATCTTGCTGTGGACCGCCATGGCTCTGGGGTAATGAAGAGTCCTTGCTGCCCACGGGAAGAGCAGCTGAGCTCTCCTCCCCAGGGAAGGGACTTCCTATAACCGTCCTAAGCCATTTACTCTGTGCAGTGCCCTGTGCTAACCACTAGAGGGACACAAAGTTACAATCATACCCAACATTTTCAAAGCAGAGGTGGCTTCCATGTGATCCAATTACGTCATCCCATTTGACGCTTGTTGTCACCCATTGCTTTTATCCCCATTAGACAGATACGATCATGGAGCCTCGAAGAAGGGGCTTGCCCATGTTGCATGGATGGTGATTTGCAGCCAAGATTCTGATCCCAGAATCCACATTCTTGTGGGCTGTGCCCCAAATCCTGGACTTAGACTGCGTGCCTATTTGTGGGGAGGCTGGCAATGACCGCAGACAAACCAGTGCTTCCATGAGGGACGCAGAGGCCTGGTGGTGCTGTCAAGCAAGCCCTGGAAAGCTAGCCACAAGGTCAAGTTCAAACCCACCAGCTGCTCGAAGGGAGAAAGACGAGGCTGTCTGCCTCTGCTCCTGTAAAGATTTACAGCCTTGGCACCCGATAAAGGGTTGCTATGAGTCGGAACAATCTAGATCAGTGGTTTCTCAACCTTCCTAATGCCGAGATCCTTTCATACGGTTCCTCATGTGGTGGTGAGCCCACAACCATAAAATTATTTTCGTTGCTACTTCATCACTGTCATTTTGCTACTGTGATGAATTGCAAGACCTTTGTGAAAGGGTCGTTGGACCCCCAAAGGGGTTGCGACCCACAGGTTGAGAACTGCTGGTCTAGAAGGCAGCAAGTGCATTTTAAGGGGATGAGGGAATAGTTTGTCTTTTAAGCTCCACACTTTCCTCTAGCTAATAATCGGCTTCGTTTTGCCGCAAAGCCAAGCCAGAGTATGTCCCAAGTCTCCAAGGGTCTGGCCTTGTAAGCTCTGAGAAAACCTCTTTGGCCTGGTGTTCACCCCACTCCAGCTAGCCCTCTGAGGCTGCTCCCTCTCCATGTCTCTCAGCGGTGACTGGAGAGACGTTTGCGGCCCTGGGGTTCTCAGGGAGATGGAATCCCATGAGGACGGCAGAGGCTGTGGACAGCGGATGCCCTGTGCGGGATGCGCCTGCTGTGTCGTGGGTTCTGCTGGGAAAACCCTCCTTTGCCCTAGAGCAGCGTGCAAGTCAAG
The DNA here is from genome assembly GCF_000313985.2 of Echinops telfairi. Lineage (NCBI taxonomy): Eukaryota > Metazoa > Chordata > Mammalia > Afrosoricida > Tenrecidae > Echinops > Echinops telfairi. The sequence continues at coordinate 13,327,894 of NW_022111310.1, forward strand.
GTAAGAGGTGCCCTTGCTGCCCAGCAGGCCTCCTCGGGAAGAGGTGCCAGGACTCGGTCCAACAGGGGAGAGCCAGTGACCTTCTTCACACATGGGTCAGACCAGCTTCCCCTCGCGACTTACATTGCACAGCATAGGAGGCCAGGACCACGGCCGAGTTCAGAGGGCAGGCTAACCTGTGAGGAGAAAAACACCTTAGGGAAGTCATGACAAACAGCAAGAGCCTGGCACACTCCCAGATCGCAGGTAAGGCAGGTCCTTCTTCCCTGGACCAGCCATTGAAAGGCCAACAGCAACACGGACTGCACACGACCAGGTCCGTTTTATGACTGTTCTCCGTCTAGGAGAGAGCAGTGTCAATAACCCCACAGAGGTTTGATTTAACAGGATAGCTTTTCATGTTTAAAATACACACATTTTAGTACAGATAGCCATGAGGTGAAGGTCCATTTGGCCAGCTCTGCCCAGTCAGGAAAGGTCTTTACCTTCCATTCCCAAGGAGAACGAGGAAACTGTCCTCTGAGATCAACAGGCGGCCACCTCTTTCTAGTAAAGACGTGAGACGGTGTTGGGGTTGCTAAGGAAATGCCCGGGCTCTACTGGCACCAGTGAGTCCAATGGTCTGTTTGCTCTGTTTTCCTGCCCAGCACCCATTCCTCATCAACGGACGACTCCAGGCTGGACACTCTCTCCTTTCCTCTCCAACTCACGCCCCTTCCAAACCCCGTTTTGCCAGTGGAGCCCCCTCAGTCTTGTCGAGGTTCAAATCCTTCAACAGCTCCTCTTTCCTCCATTCAGCTACCCCTCACCTGGTCTCCCCAGGGGTTCTGCCAGTACACCTGGAGCAAGGCTCACTGCTCTGTGGAGGAATGCAGTGGGGGAAATCGGATCAGGAGCAGCAGGGGGGAGGACCTGCAGGGTGGGGCAGGCCCGAAAGCAGATTCTGCCAGGGTGTGGGGTCGGGGTGTGGGGGTGATGTGAACTCCCCCAACCGATGTTTTTAAGCATTCTTCCCAACAACCCAGGGGCAAGAGGGGACCATGTGCTGTTTCTATCCAGGGCAGCCCATGACGTTCCTAAGATGTGAGTCACCACTCCACCTCTGTGACTAGTCTGTACAGCTGGCCAGGGGTTCTATCTTTCCTGTCCGCTGCCTGGTCTGCTGGTCCTAAAGTGACATACACAGACAGCTTTCCCTAAATTAGGGGACCCAGTCTTTCCCTGTGTAACTGTATGTTCCAACTCCAACTTCTACCTGATCTATCCAAGTCTACAGGTTTGTCCCAGGGGTCCTCACCATCGGTGAGTGCGTGAGGAAACCCAGCGTTCTCGGGGACAGCAGGCAGAGAGACACTTGAAGAGGAGTGGCCATTCACGTGGACGCTAGTGAAACTCAAGCCAGTGTCCCTTCTGAGGTGAGCAGAGCAACTAGGGAGAGCCTGGGAGAGGCCAGACCAGCCGGGAGGAGCGCTTCTATGAGGAAGGGAAAAAAGACACACTTCCGATGGAACCATGTGGAGACGGTCGTTAGAAGGTGGCCATCCTGAAAAAGTACCAAAACGCCTGTTTCTATCCGCAATGTAGCTACAAACGGGCGCTGTGCTCTTAGAGAGACCTCTTTCTTTTCCTGTCCAGCAAGAGCCTTGACAGAGAATGGTTCTGGGGGAGTCCAGACAGGACGGAGGTGACATGCTGGCTCCAGGCCAACAGTCCTTAGAGGGAAGCTAACTACGCTCAGCCATGGCGGTCAAGACGTCCGCAGCCACACGTGGCCAGCACCACCGTGACGCACACCTGAGCAACATTCTGTCTTAAGAGACCCGCTCCTCAGAGGTGGTGAGGGCCACCTACAGACCTCCAGGAGATGCCAGGGATCTAAGCTCGGGCACGGCCTCAGGTGTCTAGTGACTCGGGGGATATTTCCCCTGGGGAAGATAAGCACGAAAGGGAGACATTTCTAACATTTGGGGGGCTACAGAGAAAGCTCCCAGAGGGCAGGGGCCAGGCCTTCTTTGGCTCGCACAGTACTTGTCCCACAACAGATGCTTGCAGAATTGTGGGGAAAACAAATGAGTGTTTCAATCGCTTCAGCGAGTGGCCTGGACCAAGGAGAGGGCGGTCATTTCAATCTAGCGGTATCCAAAAATGTAGCAAGGCTGCTCCTGAACAGAAAGCTCCCCATCCCCGGGAGTGGCCTGGCAGCGGTCCAGAGGCCGGCACATTACGCCGTAGGAGGAAATCATGTCTGCCGACCATAAGATCAGCCAAGTAACAACAACAATAACCTTCCATTCGGAGGCTGCTAAACAATCAGGCTCTGATGACCTTCTCTTCACGACCACTCCTGTTCCTCACACCGCCATACTCGTTGTCATGCCTCTGTCTCTAGCCCGGACCCCGGCCTGGAATTTCCTAGTGCCTTCTGGGCTCCCCTTGGGTCCGTTCCGCCATTGAGATGGTCCCGATCTACAGAAGTGCTGAGTCATGAGCAGATGCTTGTGTCTTTGAGCCACACGCTTCCCTGAGAGAGAAGAATCATCCCAGGGTCTACGTGGATGTAAACGAGGCCCGAACTGCCTTCCTGAGGATGAAGCCCATTCCATATTCCGGGCCCTCCCTCGTTCCCTGTAAGCTTCTCGGGTCTTTACCAGAAAGATGAAGGCACCTTCTGCCCGGAAACCGAAATAACGAGAAATGAACTTTACCAACCCCAAGCCTCTCCAAACCGAGTCCGAGGGAAAAGCAGATGCCCGCAGCCTCACGCGGCTGCAGCACAAGATGCAGCGTCCGGCACTCACTCGTTCCCGGCAGATTTAATGTTGCCACGGGAAATGCATGCTCACTTGATCAACCGGAAATTTTGCCCATCTGACAACCAACAGGAAAAGAAAAGTTCAAATTTCTCATTACCTTCCGTCACAAATGTCCATCTTCAGTTGCAAGAAATACAAATGCCTACAAAAAATGGTTTCCATTAATTTGTATTCAAATTGAGACAAACAGACACAGTTTGCTAAGGGTAGCTAGCCCCTGCACATGGGAAAACATGGACTCCAAGAAGCACATGCCTGGCTGAGGCCTCAGGCTCTTTGGAACACTGTAGAGTCCCCTCCTGGTGACAATTCCTACCTCCAATGAGGGGTAGGAATAACTTCTAGCCAGCCTCAGCCTAGCATGTGCTCTTGTGGGACTGCTGAAAGCTGTGTGTGTGTGTGTGTGTCCGGTGGGTGGGGGGAACAGGGAGTAACCCACTACAGATGGGCTCCTGCTTTGGCCGGGAAGCCTCCCGCCCTCAGCCTGGGCCATCCTCATGGAACTCAGGCACGGTGAGCACCCGGCCCCACAAGCCTGCTGCACAGTCAGCCCACATACACTGCCGAGGCGCTGTTGGGAACAAAATGCCAGCCTTACACACCCACGGGCCCTCTGTGTGAAGTTGCTGAGAGGAGGAGGGTCTGCCGAGACATCTCCTTGGCTGGGGTGCAAACATGCAGCTGGGATTTCCCCCCTGTCCCAGGAACCATGGGTGTTCAACACAACCAAACAGGCTCATTGAGGCAGGAATGCGGCCAGGTCCTCCTGGGTGCCAGCAGCTGCAGCTTCAACGCTGGGACTTGAGTTATGGTGGCAAGTCAGCGCAGGTCCCTGGGCTGTGGGTCCGCTCCCTGGTGTGTGGGCAGCAGGGACCCGCAGGCTCACAGCACGGGCGGCACTGACCAGGGCTCCCCCGGAGAGGGTTATATTTAGGGCAGTGGCACACACGTGACACTCGGCTGTGAGCACCCACTCTTTGTAAAAACCCACATTCCCATAGGGCAAACACTTCCCTGTCTGGCTGAGAAGGCAAACAGAAAAGCTGCTGACACATCAGACAGATGCGGCAGAAGGGCTGAGGGGCAGGGGAGCGGCCAGGTTGGTAATTTGGGCAAGTCAGTCTCATTACCCCTCTTATTTATACATGTACAGGCCACGGCGCAGGCCATGGACACAGGACTGCTTCTCATGGTAGCTCTTCTTCCTGTGTGCCCACGTCTGGGCAGTTTCTGACCCATCACCTCTTTCATCTCAGAACCTCCCCACCCCCTGCCCGCCCCCCCACTCCCGACTCAGTAGGTACCCCTGTCACCGAAATGCTTAGGATGGATTTAGCAGCCCTGACAGTAGGACGTTGGTTAGAATTATCTTTGGCTACTTACAATGTGGGAGGGGCTGACGAGGTTTTCGACTCCTGTAAAGACTCCGTCTGGACACCCACACCAGTCCTACCCTGACCTGTAGGGCCGCTAGGAGAGGAGCCCCCTCCTCGAGGGACCCACAATGTGTTCGTTAACACTTGACACACACAAAGGGGCCTCACAGAGCTGATGGGAACACTCCACGATCTTTTCCTTCCAGGGTCCCACCAACTTCCTGAAGCCCCCTCCTGCTGGCTGAGTCGCACCTACTCAGAATCTATTCATTCTGCCTCGGCTTGTTTTTATGTGCCCCCAGCTCGCCACTCAACCAGAATGAAATGGTCTCTCCCACATGCTACAAAGAGAAGGGAGCGCAGGGTGGGAGTTCAGAGTTCACCCAATGGCAAACTGTCGAGCCTGTATCTTCCCAGAGACAGGCGTGAGACGGTGAACCTAGACGTCACCCTCTACCAAATGCCACCTACCTTGCCAGTCTAGTCACTGAAGTTTCGGTGGCAACCCCACGAGGCCATAAAAGAGAAACCGGAGGAGTGGGGTGTGACCCAAACGTAGGAGACACCTGGCCATCTCCAAGGTTTGAATCTGAGGTTGCCAGGTACGTGAAGCTCCAACCCAGCAGAGTCTGGACGGACTTCCCAGCAGCAGCCACTCGGGGGGTTGGGGGGCTAGCTCGGACATTGACATTGAGACCCGCATTCAACCACCCGAATCAGACAGCGTTACTGAGAAGACATCACTGGCATGCCTTCCTTTGGAAATGTAATCATCAAGCCTAGAGTGAGCCTCCCGCTCATCCACGACCTTGATTCCAGGGAAAAAGCTCTGTGTATCCCTGCCTAGATCCTAAAAAAGAAACCAAAAAGCAGCCATGGCAATGACTTCCTTTCTGCTCCCTCTTTGACTCCTCAGAGCTCAAATCCCTGAAAAAGGAACTCACTCTGGGCTCGGCGAGACAGCTGGGGCTTAATACAATTAAGCCCGGGGATACAGATACGTCACATTTACGTGAAGAGCAAGGTGTAGGTGTGCACACATGTACACAAAGATGTATGTAACCAAAATCAAACACATGGCTGTCAAGTCTACTTCAACTCAGCAATTCTATAGTGCTCCCGTAGGACAGAGATGCAACTGCTGGCCGGCCCAACTGCTGACTTTCCCTGGTGGCACAGTGGTGAAGTGTTTGGCTGCTAACTGAGAGGTGAGTGGTTTGAACCCACCAAGGGGAACGATGTGGCAGTCTGCCGCAGTAAAGATTCACAGCCTTGGAAACCCTATGGGACGGTTCTGCCCTGTCCTATAGGCCCTGTGTGTTGGAACCAAGGTGACAGCAATGGGTTTGGGTTTAGTACATGTACACACACACACACACACACACTGTTGCTTAAGGATGTCTTAAAGAGAACTTAGTCTTTAGTAATAATACCCTGGGGGAACCCTGCCAGAGGTGTACAAAACACATCTTAAAAAAGTATGCCACCAGTTTGGTGTCTCTCAACTAACCTATGGAGCAGGACATTTCTATGCCCCGCGCCGCGCCCCCCTCCCCCATGTCCCATGGGATGTACAAAAGCTGCTGCTGGAGAAAACAAAGACACCACGTGCATTTCCATGTGGCCGCCCAGAGTCATGGGAGACATTCCTTCTGCTGGCTTAACATGTCACTTGATAGTAAACACAGCGCGTCTCCAGTGTCTGCTATTTTAGAGGAGAGAGGTGTACGCCGAGGCCAAAACAGTCAAGGATTCATGTTTGGCTTCTGAACATATTACCCTGTGAGCGTGTGCTGATCATGTGCTAAGAAAGGGAGAAGGAAGGAAGACGTGTGGGCTGCTGGCCTGAGACCCGTGGCTTCCTCGGAGCCGGGCGTATGGTGGCAGGAAGCGCAGCAGAGGCGCCAACCACCCACAACAGCCTGGCTTTTCCCCTTCTCTAGTTTTCCTGTGAGATGGTTTCCACCTCTGAGACAACGAAAGGCAGCCACACCAAGAGGGCTTCCTGCTGTGGGTGGGGAGAGAAAGGAGTTGCCAACTGAGTTGGCACCGTCTGTACGTAAACAGCAACAATGGCGCTGCGTCCTCCCTGTCCATCCACTCCAAACCACCTGTTCCCCACCTCCAAAACCCACGTGCCAGTACCACACCGGGCCAGGCGGACTCCTGGCCCTCGGGGGTAAACAGCTCTGATCAAAGTCCTCTGCCCTTATCTGGTTCACCTGGTTTCCTGCCACCTGCTGAGTCACCTGGGAGAGGAGCTGGGCCAAGAGAGCCTACGTTCCTCTCTAGCTCTAGCAAGGTGGGGGTGCGATGGGGGCATGCTTAGTGGGGCCTTCGTGTTTTCCCAAACAACCTCAACTTGAGCCCTTCTGAGAGACTGTCTTTGGTGACCCATGGGTGCCTGTATTACATGTCTCACCTTCCAACCTGTTTGCATTCCTAAGAGATGGCTGCACTGAGCAAAAGCACCTTGTGCAGTAATT
>NW_022111310.1:13335881-13338101 GCF_000313985.2 Echinops telfairi
TCCGGAATGTAGAAAAACGTTGGAGTCCCTTGAACTCCACATTCGCAACTGAACTGGGGGATGCTCCCTGCCTTCTGCTGTGAGGGCTCAGACTACAAACGCGTGGCTTCTCTACGGTCTTCTTCGCATGGGGTTTCCTGTTGGTGACTTTTCTGCTTGAATTGGCACAGCGCTAGCCCGTGCGTCTAAGTGGAAGAAGGTTGTGGCGGGCCTTCCAGGGGAAATACCAGTGTGCTAGGTGAGCTTCACTGAGGCATGAGTCACAATGCTGCTGATCAGTGTTAAAGGACCAACAAGACCTGCGAAGTGAGGTCTCTGTAAACAGAGGCACAAAGCACGAGATAACAGGAAAACGTGAGCAGAGGCTTGCAGGAACCGAGCCCCCTGTATTGCCTCGAGGAGCCAAGGTTCCCTAGGGGCTAATTCAGTAGGTGTGGCAACTTTGTAATACAGAGTGAACACCACAGCTGCCAATAAGGAGAACACTTGCGACATTGTATAGTATAACCCCGGCTTGGTTTCCAGTGAATATATTATGTTGTTGGAGAGTACTCAGGAGAGGGGGTTGGGTGTGCGTGTGTGTGTGTGTGTGTGTGTGTGTGTGTTGGGTATTTCCCACTCTGAAGCTGAAGACAGCTAAAAATACCCAAATGCTGTACCACTACCTTTCCCCATCACTTTGTTGTAAAGATGCGGGGTGCTTCAACAAGTTCATGGAAAGATCGAATTCAGAGGTAATGGAATTTTCCCACAGACTTTTTGCAGCTCCCTTGTAAATTTGGGAGCCCTCATTCTCATCTCTCCCTTTCCTTTCAGCTACTAAGGATCCTTAAAGGGTGTGCTGGAGACAAGTCAGACCCAGGCAAAGTCGCTCACTCAGGTCTCCCGGACCACGTGGGGTGCAGGTACCCGAGGTCCCATAAGCGGTTATCCGAGGAGAGCACCAGCCCTCGCTACAGTAACAGCGGAAGGGCAAAGGGAATAAAAAGACCACACCAACCTTTTAATTGTTTCCTGATGGGTTTGCTTGATTCCAGCCATCTCTGTGGAGTAAAAAAACAAGAAGATATAAAAGCGACCAGCCTTGAAGAAGCCCTGGGGTCTGTAACGGGATGGCACTTACAGCAGAATCCAGGGACACGTCGCCGTGCTGCAGGCCGAAATATTCCTTTTCTGTTACCCCCAGGTGGCTGTACGCCATGTCCAGAAGAACCTGGCCACTCTCCTGCTTCTAGGGAAGAACAAGCAGGAGTGACTATGTTTCCCAGAATGAATTAAGAACTGGAGGCAAAGACATCTTTGCTGTAGGCAAAAAGGAATGAAAATATGCAGGGAGATTTTATGCCCATCCGTTTTCCACAATAAGAACATCTTTAATGAATCTGGAGAGGCCGCACAATACACAGGAGATAAGGCTGAGACAAACTGCCCAACGAGGATCAAAGGCCATTAGTGTAAGATCCCAAGATGTCTTCCTCCCTCTTAGCTGGGATTCCCAGGGCTGCTGTCCACACGGGAACACTCGGATCATGGCCTCAGCAAGCTCTTAGAGGATTATCCATGGATTATCCACAGCAAAATGCTAATCCCAGTCCACGTGCTGCTGCCTCCTCCACCCAAAGGCGCCACGGCAGAGTGCTCAGCGCAGGAGAACTCTGATAACAACAGCCTATCTGAAGATGGCGAAAATTACCCACAGGCCCACGCAAAAAGCCGCGTGGGCCCCACTCTGTGGGATTACCTGCCTCACTCACATCTGAAGTGAGAAGCCACTTCAGCCACAAATCACTTCCAGACCGGGATGCAGGCCTCCGACAGTCGGTGAAGGGGTTACGTCGGAAGCACGAGGGACCAAGCTATAGTACCTCCCCTCTTTCCTGTCTTTCTTGGGGATATAATACACCCCCTCTCCTGTCCCCATCGAGAGGCTAGTAACTCTACCGACCAGCCAGGATGACAGCACAGTCAACTGTCCTGATTTGACTTTGCTAATGTGGACTCACAAGGTTCCAGCTAAAACGAAGATTCTTCACATTAAAAACATGCTTGTCTCCTCAAAGCACTGGTTTGATATAACTGGGTAGTATAGAAATTGGATATCCCAAATGGGGAGAATAAAGGCATGAAGTGGCTGGCTTACAAACTTTCATAGGTTGGGTAATATATTTATAGAATTATAGGTTAAATGTTCACATAACTGTAATTGTTAAGTATACATTT
>NW_022111310.1:13338465-13340378 GCF_000313985.2 Echinops telfairi
GGCCAGGGCTAATTTGGGAAACTGCAAGATCTACTTTCACAAGCAGCCTTCTCAGGAACCCTTTGACCCTAGCCATGTAAATGAAGGGCACTGTGAGTCAGAAATAAATCCCGTCTATAACAAGCACAGGCAGCTTTTTCTCTGAGAGTCTGCAAGCTGATCGTGTACCTGGAAAGTAGGTCACAGTGATGGGAATGAGGGCAGGTGGGTAACTCTCAGCCCCTTTCCTGCGTGGCGACTTCTCTGGGGCAGCCTCGCATGTGAAGTACGGAAACTGGAAATAACTCACTTCCTGAACACCCCCTCCTTCCTACCTGAGGGTCTTGCACCTGCTGCTGCTTCTGCCCAGTACATCTCCCGCACAGGCAACTGTGATGCAGGTGCCATGGCCAGGACCACAGATCCCAGCACCTGCCCCCGTCCCTAATTACCGGATGGTCTCTTGAGGCCTCAAAGAGCGATCTGCTGCTGTAGGTTGATTCATTCGACATATGGCTGCGTGGAACTGTCCACGGTCCTCTCCTTTCTTACTAACTGCTGGAAAACAGACACATAACATAGCACTTGCTGATCCAATGTTTCCAGGAGCCTCACTGCGCGACAGCCACGACATTAATCATGCTGTGCACTATCGGCTAGCCATGGCCAGGCTCCCATTATGTGTCCATCATTTTACAGGGCATTTCCTACATCATCATAACAAATAACTCATCTACTCTCTGCAAGGAGCCAGACATAAAATACTTGCATTTTTTTGCAGATGACTTCTGAGCTTTCATTTAAAGGGGATTATTGCCTTCCCAGTTTTGCAGATGTACAACCAGAGGCACCTTGAGACCCCTGCCTTGCCCTCAGCTGATGGGCGGACCGCCTCTCTGACCCAGGTCTTCTTGACGCCACTCCACTCCACCTCTCTCCTCTGAAGTGCAGACATATCTGTTCACTTGGGAATTGACTCTGCTGGACTCATCCAGTTCTCAAAAGCAAGTGAAATACAAATCCTTATGGAATCCAGATCCAGAGAGGCCGGGTGACCCCTTGGAAAGAACCCTTAAAACCCCCAAATACCCCGGCGTCTTCTTGGAAGGATAGCTGGGCTTCATGCGTACAGCGAGTCTGCCTTACACTGTACTCCAGAACCACCTCTGGGATCAAGCTGACAACAGCAACTCGGACAAACTCGGGGCAGTGGGTTCACAGGGAAGGTGGAAGAGCGGGTGAGATGTCTGCACAACGTAAACCATCATCGGTGTCACAAGGATAGGGAGTTGGACTGTGGGGAGAGGTAGATGCTAGCAGGCATCTCCCCCGAGGGCGATCAGTTGCCAAACTGCAGTGCCCCCTCCCACCCCCCCCCCCCCCCCCAGACAATGGACAGGCTCCTGTAGGCGGAGTTCACATTCTACTGATAAGGGTCTCTATCAGTTGAGCCAGGAACAAGCCGAACTGGCTCTGTGACATCCAAAGTTAGGCTGCCATCCTGCATCTAGGATCCGCCCATCTTGTCACATGTATACCCCCAATTCCTCCTCTTCCTATTGCATGTATGTCCCTAGACCACCCCCTCTCATTGCTGCATAAGCTATAGTGCAACCCCTTCCTGTGACATATGTCTTTACCTGTAATTAGTGGCCTCCACGCCCCAAAAGGTATATAGGCATGGGTCAGCTATAGAGCTCTCTCTCACTGGGCTCTTGCTGGTCACTCCCCTCTCTTCCCCCTCTCCCCCTTGCTCCCTTTGCCATCCTTGTCCTTCTTCCCTTCCCCCTCTCTCCACCTAGACCACCAAGCTGGGCTGCGGTGAGCAATGCTACCACGAATTGTGTCTGACTCCAGTTATTCCAATCTCTCCTCTAACTCTCATGCTCTCTATGACTTTACTATAATCTTTACTTATTATCGCTGTACAATTG
>NW_022111310.1:13340478-13341488 GCF_000313985.2 Echinops telfairi
TCAGCCCTGCCTCTAGTGCACAAGAAGCCACTTTGCCAACATCAGTGACCAGCCTGCTCCTTGGGCTGGGACACCAAGAATGACTGCTCAGTCAGCAACCTCCTCAGAGCTGGTCTGGGCCGAGCATGCCCCACCACGGGGGAGAAGGGACGGAGGCTCCATGCTGTCTATGCTGCCACTGGGCCCCCAGATCTCTCAAGTGCTGTGTGACTCAGCTTTGGTTTAGGCTGCCTGGAAGCACCACGGCAGTCCTGATGCCATTCAAACGGAGACGCCTGGGGTTCACCTCACCCAGGGCTCCGTCCTGCGGGCTTGACCTGCGTTTCTCCGGGGGCAGGCGCTCTCCTGAGCCTCTCCCTTTACCGGGCTGACCTTTCCTTCCTAAAACACACCTGACCTTGCTTTCCCCAGCACTTGGTCGGTCACTCTGACATCGTGGGCTTTTCCTTCTTTCTCATTCTCCTTTAGTGCATGTTTTTCGTCTCTCCAGCCATAAGCTACCGCTAAGGAACCCGCAACTCCTGTCTATGTGCATTTCCCAGGTATGGCAGTTACATCATCTCCTGTCAACTTGCAAAGGGGCCACTGGAGTCTAGCCTGTCAATCAGGCCATAGCCAATGAGGCCTCTGTGTGGGCAGGGCCTTCTCCTGAGGATTCTGGGAACTCCTGTCTTCCTCCCTGGAGGCGGGAGATATTCTCTGCTTCGTCTTCCTGCTGACAAGCCACATGGAGCTATGCTGATGCAGCCAGAGCCCTGGAGCTGGAGGAACAACGTGGAGACCCCTGCCAATGCTGATATGCTTTCACCATCACTGGATCCACAAGACTTTCCACCCACTGGCCTGTGATTTTGCGGCATTCGGCCTCATTGCATGTTCTGCATGAGTCTGAAGAAGAATTTATAGATTGGTGTCGGAGATATGGGCTAATATTGGTCTGATGGACTTGATCAGGAGTGGGCTAGGATGTTTTCTCAATATTCAATTGCTTCTGTATATAAAACTATTTC
>NW_022111310.1:13342094-13347513 GCF_000313985.2 Echinops telfairi
GGACCTGGCTCTAGCGGGGTTCTCATGGCTAATTTTTGGCCAGTAGGTTGCCAGGTCTCTCTGTCAAGTAGCCTATGGGTGGCCTCCAAACGTCAGCCCTTCAGTTAGTACCCCAGCTCATGAACTGTTTGCACCGGCCTGGGATACCAGGGGAAGAAACAGCTCACACGTCACATGCCCCAAACAGGACTGGCTGCCTCTGCCCCAAACCTATTCCTCCTGCAGTCCTTCGGACCCCACAGAGACGGCAACCCGGGTTGTTCTGGTCACAAACCTTGCAGGCCCCTTGAGGATTCTCTTTCACAATCCAAATCCTCTTTATCAGCAAATCCTACCAGCTCCACTTCCAAAATATTTCCAGACCTGGTTTCCTCTAGCTCCCATCCTGACATATCACTGTTACCACTGGAGAACCTGAGTGCTGCTCTGGAAGCCTGGTGGCCTGCTCTCGAGGCCTGGGCTTGAGGTGGGAAACAGTGTAGCACTGCCGGCTCTCTGTTATCTGTGAAGGTGACTTCAGGACCCTCCAGACCAGACCCACCCAGGCCTCTATTTAATGAGTACTTGCTGTGAGTCAGTCCTTCCTTGGGCCACCAGGGGACAGGATACCACTGTTGTCCTCAAAGAGCTCGCTATCTACTGAGCGGCCTGTCAACTAAGTATCATGCCTTTGTAACACACTGTGACATGGGCATACAAAGAAGGCCATGACTCGAGCCAAAGCTCTGCTTCCGGAAGTCAACTTGGACATCACCGGAGGAGGTGAGCGTCTGAGGATTCTCCAGCTCACTCACAGAGAAGAGGGGGGAGAGAGACACTCCAGGTGCATCCAGAAAACGAGCCACATTTCAAAAGATATTCATTTCCAGGTCGATCTCAATATCTAAGCTCTAAGAGGTAACCGAGATGACCTATCTTGTTTTGAAATGCTCTTTTCTTCATTTTGTAAACCATGGAAGGACTTTTAAAAACCAAACCAGAAAACCACCCGGAGCACTTTCTTCGGAGCATCCGCTGGGTCGAAACGAACACTGAGCCACTCACGTTAACTTTAAAGGTCTGCACCAAGCCATCTAAGAAGCAGATGCTGCAGCTGACTTCGGCCCGAGCTTTCTCTTTGGGGAGTTCTGAGGCGCGGATGTTATTAATTCTTCCACCCAACGCACGTAACCGGGAGGTCATAACGAGCGGTGAATAACCTGCAATGGAAGATACACGTGTTAGTCCTTCTCGGTGCAAATTACAGTGTACACGTGAGCGGACCGCACCGCCGACCCACACCCTTCCCACGTGTCAGGTTTGATCCGCCCAAGCCTGTCTGAGAAAGTCACAGATAACAGGTTGAGTCATGGACTGTGTTTCCATTTGAACTGTAACTTTGAAGGCCACCACCCAAAGAATCCTCCGTCATCAACTCAATTTCGCCCCACAGCGACCACAGCTGTGAAAACAACGTGCGAAATGCGAAACCTCAGCTCTCACTCGCAACCTTCCCAATTCAGAGCGAGCGTCCGCTGAAGATGTTGGTGGGCTTGACAGTGGCTTTCTGATTTGGGGAGTCCACTGCGGAAAGGAGTTTGAAAGTTGCTGTACACTGTTAAGGATCGTCTGCCCAGGTCCTACCTGAATACCATGGCTGTTTGTGAAAAGTATGTTTCATAAAGCTGGATACCATTTGGAAAAAATTTTTCGTTACATGTTCCCATGAACTTCTTGAAGTTCCTCCTCATACAAAGAACTCCTACAAGCCTTTAAGACCTTCAGGCTTAAAGGCTTGAAGGTAATCAAGCGGCCATCAAGCTCAGAAGCAACAAAGCCCACAGGGAAGCACAACAGCCTATGCGATCACGAGGTGTCAAAGGGATCAGGTACAAGACATCATCAGAACAAAAAACCTTACCATAGTGAATGATGGGGGGAGTGCGGAGTGGAGACCCAAAGCCCATTTGTAGGTCACTGGAAATCCCCTTGCAGAGGGGTCTCGGGGAGGAGACGAGCTAGTCAGGGGGCGATGTAGCAATGAAGAAAAATACAACTTTTCTCTAGTTCCTAAATGTTTCTTCCCCGCTCCTACTATCATGATATGAATTCTACCTTGCAAGTCTGGCTAGACCAGAGGATGTACACTGGTGCAGATAGGAACTGTAAATCCAGGGAATCCAGGGAGGATGATTCCTACAGGACCAGTGGTGTGGGTGGTGATACTAGGAGGGTAGAGGGAGAATGGGTTGGAAAGAGGGAACCAATTACAAGGAACTATATGTGACCTCCTCCCTGGGGGACGGACAACAGAAAAGTGGGTGAAGGGAGACGTCGGACAGGGCAAGATATGACAAAATAATAATTTGTAAATTGTCAGGCGCTCATGGGGGAGGTGGGAGCGGGGAGGGAGGGGAAAAATGAGGACCTAATGCCGGGGGCTTAAGTGGAGAGGAAATGTTTTGAGAATGATGAGGGCAATGAATATACAAATGCGTTTTACACAATTGATGTATGGATGGATTGTGATAAGAGTTGTATGAGCCCCTAATAAAATGATAATAATTTTAAAAATCTATTTAAAAAACAAAAAAAACTCCCAAAGAACTCCTACAAACAACTGAAAAAAAAACACCCTAGTAAAAAAGGGGGCCAATGGCTCAAAGATACTCAGCCACATTAGTTGTCGAAGAAAGGTCAATGAACACCCCCAGCAGGGGTGGCCCATGTCCACTAGACAGGCAACAAGGAGCAGACTGAGAAACCCAGGGCTGACCAGGCTGTGAGGCTCCAGTAGAGTGAGTGAGAATGGAAATGAGTCAAACGACTCTGAAAGACCTCTGTAGTAGCGACTCAAACGCAACACACATTCACCTGAATACCTGAAGGTGTGTGCATCGGTGACAGATCTATTCTGCTCCGAGGAATAGTCATAAGAGAAAAATGTAGTGTTTCACTAAAAGACATACCTAAGGAAATTCAAGATAGCACCAAATTGGCAAAGACGCAAATGTCTATCAACAGAGCAAATACACTGCAGCATAAGTCATAAGAGTGGTTTAGTTACACAGCAAAGGACATAAATAAACTACAAAGACATGCAATCGCATGAAGGAATTCTACTCTAACGTAATGCTGAGCAGAAGTAGCCTGATGCAAGACATTATCTATGGCATGAATCCATTCATTTATGTCAAGTTCAAACCACAGACAAAGCTAACCAACACAGATGAAAGGGCAGTGGTTACCTGTAGGTGCAGTGACTGGACCCTAGAGGACCCGGGGACTTCCGTAGTTCAAAGATAATGGATTTTCCCCATGAACTTCTTGAAGCGCCTCACCTAATGCGCTATTTCTTCATTGGGCTGCTATAGCCCCAGGTAAATTCACTGGGGGGATTCACCAAAGGCTACACTGATTTGTTCACTTTTTGGTCTGTATGTTCTATTTCAATATCAAGTTTACTAGGGAAAAAAAATGAAGAGTACATTTTCAAAAAGGGAATTAGAGGGTAGTTTAAAATCTGCCCTTGGTCTGTTCCCCAGAGAAGAGTATAAAGAAATTGGCTTTCCTAGTGAAGTCAATCGTGGAAAAATGGACTGGATGGTGGACAAGGTGAGTCGTGAATACCAGACCCCTGGTGGCATAGTGGTTCTGTGTTGGATTGCTAACTGCAAGGACAGCAGTTCGAAGCCACCGGCTACTCTGAGGAGAAAGACGGGCTTTCTACTACAGTAGAAAAACCAGTCTTGGAAATTCAGCGTCAGCTCTGCCCTGTCCTACAGGACTGTTCTAAGTCCGCACACACTCAGAGGGCACCGAGTTTAGTTTGGTGGTGAGCACTCAACTGTAGGCAAGTGGAAAGAATCCAGGTGCTAGAGCAGCCCCTCGGTTTAGGGCAGGGAGGTGCCTGAACCTGGAGGGTTGGGTGGGAGAGCTCATACTGGGGATAGGGGTTCCCAAGAACAGCTGGTCCTTTACTTCCATCTGGAAAGCTCTCCCCGTGCCTCTCACGCCTACTCACCCCTCAGCCCCAACATAGCTCCCTCAAGGACACCCTCCAGGGTTCCCTTTGTTGCGCTAACAAGCCCCAACCAAGTCATTAGTTGCCCTGGAATCTGAGCTGTTTCTGGCGCCCCAGGTGTGCAGGGCAGAGCCGCTGCAGAGGGTTTGCAAGGTGGGGACTGATCCCGGAGCAGCGTGCCAGCCCATCTTCTGTTTGAACCTCCGCCTTTAGGGCTAGTGGTTCAGTGCGAAGTCATCTGTGCTACCCAGGGACTCCTCCCTGACGAATCATTTGCTTGTACAGATGGGTCTCAGGTGCATCCTAACTACAACTGGTGATGTGATTGCCATCTGCTCTTCCCACAGAGCATGGAGATCCCAGGTCTGGTCATCAACTCTCTGAAGGAACCGGTGATGAGAGGAAGGAGATACAAAATGAAGATTCACAGTCCGGAAAAAGAACAGCCCAGCTGACACACACAAGGGCTGGTGGGAGAAGGCAAGAGAGGAGGGTCGAGTGAGGTCTCTAATCGAGAACAGGGTAGACCAGTGCTTCTCATCTGCAGCCAGATCACGTGGGCATGCTAGTAAAATGCAGACTCTGACTCACAGACCTGGGATGAGCTCAGGGGGCTCTGGTCCTCACAGGCTCCCAGGTGTTGGTGAGAGTCCACACCGAGTAGCGAACCGCAGGTGAGTGGGATGGAGATCAGGTGTCAGATTAGGGGCCAAGGCCAGAAGAGAACGAAAAACCAAAAAACTGCACATGACTAATGTTCGTGGCTGCTGAAAGAATGGAGGGCTGAAAGAACAATGTGGTGAGCTACTTGCAAACTCAGTCCTTCAAGCTCAGCCGAGCACAGTTCTACGCTGACACACATGGGGTTGTCACCAGTTGGAGCAAGTGGAGCCTGGCAGCTCTTGGAAAGAGGAGGGCACAGAAGGCAGATTGGATGGAGACCCAAGAACCATGTCCCAGGGAACCGCAGAGGCCAAGGTGTAAAAGGAGGAAACACAGAGATGGTGAAGGCTGTGTAGACCGGGAGGAAGAAGGTACTTTCAGACCAATGTACTTTCTGTACCTGGTCTCTTACCGCTATAGTTATCGCTTAGACTCACAGAGCTACAGGTAGCCCTCCGTTCTTTGGTACACAAGGACCCAAACCAAGTCAAGGAGCCCAGTGTGACTCTAAGGCCCTTCAGGGTAGGATTTCCCAGGCTGTACCTGGACAGAGGCAGATTGCCTCATCTTTCTGCTTGGAGTGGGTGCTGGGTTCGAACCATCGACCTTATGGTTAGCAGCCCAAGGCTTAGTTCACGGTGCCACCAGGGGTCCTCCAAGGCAGGGAGTCTCAGTTATTAACACAAACATCGGCAGTGGAAGGAAATGTGTTCAGTCCTTTTATAAAATCCCACCCCCCCACCCTGCCCTGTC
>NW_022111310.1:13349076-13350288 GCF_000313985.2 Echinops telfairi
TGCTGCTTTGTGGTTAGCAATCCACCTAGGGCTCCTATGTGGGTAGTGGTGGGGGCTTATTAGCTTAACCTCAGTTAATGATGCTCACTGCATAGTCACCCTCAGCTGACAAGACAGACTGACAGCCCAGCTCTGACACTGTCTCCTTTTCACATCAATCTCTGATTGCTACAGAAAGCGCTTGGGATCTACTGACAACAGAGTAAGTAGCAATTTCATGCAAGTTGCTAAAATGTTCCTCCTACAATTATTCCTAAATGTAAACCTTAATGAGAGCACGCCTGAAGTTGAATAGCCACATAATTGAGCCATGTGGTGTTTTTAGACCGCCTTGAAATTACATCTTAAACCATTGTCCAGGACAATGGATGCTGACTAGCTGCCCTGCTTCCTGTCCTGCAGCGATGGGGGAACTCGGCGTTTCTATGGCTTCCTTTATAACCCTCTTAACTCTCAACAGAGGCACAACCCACTGGGGACAACGGGCCTCTCCAACCACCACAGCAGCGATGTGTGTTAATAGGACGGAAGCTAAGCTTGCTATCTGCACACCTGACGTGAGGTGGGGGGGACTGGTGGAGAAGAAAAGGCCCCCACAGCCACTGATTTTGAAATCTGTTCTGCACAGTAGCAACAGAGGTTCTAGGGCTAGACCCTCTGCCCTAAGGGCAAGTCCAACTCTTACCACCCTGCAGGACAGATGAGAACGCCTTATGATTTTCCAAGGCTCAATCTCCCTGGGAATACAGAGCCTCATCTCTCTCACTCTGAGGGACTGGGGGCGGGGAAGCGTTTCAAACTGGTGGTGACCTTGCAATGGTTACCAGCCCAAGATGCAACCCACGATGCCAACTGGACTCTATGCCAACAAAGGTTATGAACAACGCAAAGCTTCTAAAACCACCAAAGAGCCGACTGTTGGCCCAGGAGTTCGTCCTGCAATTCTGATTTTAATGCCGTGCAGGCGGATGCACGTGTTCCCTTTCTTCTGAAAACCGATTCATTCTCAGGCAGGCAGCTCGCTAAAGTTCAAACCGTGACTTACTATAGGTGTGCAACACACCCTTGCTCTGCTCTACAAGCGCCACAGAATCAGAAGCAAGTGGCCACAAATTGTCAAACCTTGGGTCTGCTGGTACTGGAGCCTTGGCGGTCAAGTGTGGGTGACATGCCTGGCCCTGTGCTGCATCCCTTGACTGTCTTGGGGCCCAA
>NW_022111310.1:13351635-13353461 GCF_000313985.2 Echinops telfairi
CTGAAAGATCACAACCTGGAAACCCCTAAGGAGCAGTGCCTGTGGTCAGTTCCACATGGACGCTGGCTGCTAACCAAAAGGCTGGTAGTTTGAACCCACCAACCACCCCATGGGAGAAGGATGGGGCAGTGTTGCTTCTGGAAAGATTTAGTCTTGGAAACCCTGTAGGCCAGCCAGTTCTAGCCTGTTCTTTTGAGTCCCTATCAGTTGAATTAACTCAACAGCCCCAGCCCCACCCCCCTGATGCATTGGGGAGAGACCCTATAGGGAAGATTGCAAGTAGGTTTCTGATATGGTAATTCTTTATGGGAGTAGAAGGCTACTCGTTCTCCTGTAGGGAGGCTGGCGGTTTCAGATGGCTGATCTTGGGGTTAGCAGCCTAATTTGTAATCACTACGCCACCGAAGCATGGGCTCAACAGCTCTGGGTTATATAAATTAGCCATGGGGGGTTCACTACAGAAATCCACTTGAGTAATCATGCAGTGGGCCTAGGCCAATGCTACCACCTAGTGGCGACCAGAGGAAAACACCTCATCGTTTTTATTAGAGTTCCGTGCATTCATCCCCCGCCCCCCGCCCACACACACACAGCGTACAAGGCCTTTTCTGCAGCCCCATTTCATTTCCCTCACTCTTTTCCCCTGATGAAATTGGGAAATGCTTTCTCCTCTCCATCTCTCGTTGTTGTTGCAGCTACTGATGAGACCACACAGATGCCTTGGTCTACTCGTCATTTCTGGGGAGAAAAAGTAATACATGCTCATGCTCAACCAGCCCTGCTGGGCGGACGGCACACTAAATTAAGCCAGCTTTTCACCAAACGCTAACATTTACTATATTGGGTTTAGCTGTATTCATACTTATTAAATATTAGGTTTAGTTCTTCAGTAAGATATGCACTGTAGGGGCCGGGCGCACAGTGGTTAGGCACCCCACTGGTAACCGAAAGGGCGAAGGTTTGAACCCATCCCATGGATCTTGGGGAGCAGTCCGGTCCCCTAAACATTACAGCCTAGAAAATATTCCCCAGGGCAGCACTGCTCTGCCACACGGGTCTCCATCGTCTGCAGCAACAGCAGCAGCAGCCAGGGCAGAACAATGAGACTGCTCACGTCTTTTCACTGAAAATGCACAGAAGCCTGGCTGCCTGTGAACTCACCAAGTGCTCCGTTACTACACGGAGGCCGTTGAACACCGACGGGAGAGACCCCTCTGACCTAACAGGTGGTCCATCTGAACGTTTCACGGCGTGTTCCCAAGCCCTGCCCCACACTTTCCCTCCCGGGAGAGACCACTCACTCCAGGATCACCCCCTGCTCTCACCGTGGGGTCAGGAGACAGACTGGGCTTTCTACTCCTGTAAATAGTTAGGGTCTCAGAAACCCACACTGGCTTGATGGCAGCACTTTTTATTTTTCGGTTTGGGTTTGGGTTTTGGAAGGGGCACTCGTGGCCTGCTGGGTCATGGCGGAGCTGTCCACCATAGGTGAGCAGTTCCAAACCAGCAGCCAGTCCTCGGAAGAAAGACGAGGCTTCTGACTCTCATAAAGAGGTACTGCCTCAGAGGCTCACACGGCCAACTCTGCCCTGTCCCCGTAGTCAGGACAGGTCAGGATCGACTCCACGGCTGTGTGTTGGGTCCTGAAGGTCTGCGCCCCAAGCCAGGTTAGGGGGGTGCGCTCCTGTGCCAGTTTTCCTGTCCACGCAAGCCCCATCTGCGAGCTCACATTAAACTTCTGTAGCTTAGCAGCTGTCCCACCGCTCAGCCGGGGAGACTCGCTTCCTAAGTCACTGTGGCAAAGCCACAGGCTCCCGTCTGTGTGT
>NW_022111310.1:13354034-13360209 GCF_000313985.2 Echinops telfairi
TTTTTTTTTTAATTTCCAAGCACAACAGTGCATAACGGAAAGATGAATATGCTAGCTTATTTTTTTAAAACTGGCTCTAATGAGAACATAATTACTACTATTGGCTAAAACTGGGGGTGGGGTGGGGAATCTATTCATGAAAGAAGGTGTTTTCATATTGTTAATGCCACATCAGAGCCCATCAGTTACTTTGTACGGGGTCCACATGCTGACAAAATTAATTCCTAAGTAAAATCTTTAGAGCTTAATGCCTGATCATGAGCATAATATAGAAAATCTGAATTTTATTTTTAATTTGGGTAGGTATTTTAAAAATATTTAATACCTTTTAATTAGGAGGAATATTGCCCTGGACACGGTGACAAAGATATTTCTAACACTTGGACATCACAGGAGCCGCACACAGGACACCCTGCCAGCGCCGTGGCACGCAGTCCGTCACCTTGCAGTAATCATCCCTAATCCAGAAAAAACACCACTGGGGGGGGGGCAAACCCTGCCCCCCACCTCACACAGAAAGCCTGTGGCCTGATCAGGGAGTGGATTCCGGCCTGCAGCCCCTGGGACGCAGGGGTGGCGTCCTGGCGTCCTTCGTGGGATTAGTTGTACTCCAGGGGGGACCCGTCATTAGCACCCTTGTTCTCATAGAACTCCAAAATGTCAAATCGTTTTCTTATTTTGGAGTCTGGGGTTTATTTATAGGTTCAACACCATGACACTAGCAAAACTAACAAATAAAATGAGTTATACTTGACACGGGAGGGTCAGGAGGAGTCGGTTTAAGCTCCCCTGAAGGGCAAGGGGAGGAACGCTTGCGTGCTTAGGGATGGCCAGTTTCAGGAAGAGGCTGTAATGTTGCTATAAAGAGAAACAAGCCTCCGATGTGCCACGAGCCGGGGTTTCTGGGCTGGCGAGGGAAGCGCGCTACCTTAATAAAACAAACAAAGTGACGGCGCGTGCTACAGTTGTGGGCATATTAAATCAAGCCGGGGAATTCTGTCATCCGTGTTTTCTCTTAGATAAATATGTTTTTAGTTAGTAGTACAAACGAAAAAAGCACGAATGGTAGGTCAATCCTCAAGAAATGTAATTATTGAACAACAAGAGATATAAAAGTGATGGCGAAGAGGGTGTAGAGCGCTTGGTGGGGTTTGATAAATGCAATGTAGCCAAGAGAAATTACTGAGAGCCTAATGAAGTACATATGTAAATATGTTACTATATACTGATAAGGATATAGATCTATGTACATATTTATGTTAGTATCAAGGTAGCAGACAGACTTTGAGCCTCTACTCAAGTCCTCCCTCAATGCAAGAACACTTTGTTCTAACAACCTGGCATTCTGTGATGCTCACCTTCCCGACATGATCGCTGAAGACAAAGCGGATGCATAAGCAAATGTGGTGAAGAAAGCCATAGTGCCCGGCTATTAAAAGATATAGCGTCTGGAGTACTGAAGACTTGAAGTTAAACAAGGGGCCATCTAGCAGGGAAGCAACAAAGCCCACATGGAAGAAGCACACCAGCCTGTGTGATCACGAGGTGTCGGCAGGATCAGGTATCAGAAGACCCAAAGCAAACAATCATATTGATGCAAACGAGGGAGATCAAAGTGGAGACCCAGAGCCTTTCTGTAGACAACTGGACATCCCCTCACAGAAGGGTCACAAGGAAGGGATGAGCCAGGCAAGGTGCAGGATAGCACCAATGAAACACACAACATTCCTCTAGTTCAGTGGCTCTCCACCTTCCTAATGCCACGACCCTTTCATACAGTTCCTTATGTGGTGATGACTGACCCTTCCAATCATCGAATTATTTTTGTTGCTACTTCATAACTTTAATTTTGCTACTATTGTGAATCAGGCAACCCCTGTGAAAGGATCGTTTGACGCCCAAAGGGGTCAAGTCCCACAAGTTGAGTAACTAGTTCTTTAATGCTTCCTAACCACCACCCCCCACTATCATGATCCCAGTTCTACCTTACAAATCTGGCTAGAGCAGAGCATGTACACTGCTACAGATAAGAGCTCTTGACACACAGAATCCAGAGTAGCGATACCAGGATGGTAGGGGGGAAATGGGGGGAGAACGGGGAGAAAAGGGGAACCAATTTCACTGATCGATGTATTAAACACCTATCTCCCCCCATGGGATGAACAACAGAAACATGGGTGAAGGGAGACAGTGTACGGTTTAAGATATGAAAATAATAATTTATAATTTATCAAGGGTTCATAAGGGTGGGAGGGTGGGGGAGGGAGGGGAAAAAAGAGGAGCTGATACCCAGGGCTCAAGTAGAAAGAAAATGTTTTGAAAATAAGGATGGCAACATATATGCAAACGTGCTTGATACAACTGATGTACAGCTTGTTATACGAGCTGTAAGAGCCCCAATAAAACAATTTATCAAAAAATAAATGTAACTATTTCCAGCCTGTGCGCTATTCCATCAGGTCTCCCCTCCCGAGGGAACCAGTTTTTAAAACTGTACACTTTAAGAATGCGTTACACAGTGTATTCACATGTATGCGTCTGTGTGTTTAAGAAGATGTGCTGCGGTGCTGTCGTTGCTGCTGCCTTTTGATTGGCCCTTGGCCTGCAGGGGCCCCAGACACAACGGGGGTGGACTACAGTGATCCAGAAGGCTTTCAGGGGCTAATTGTTGGGAGACCGCCAGGCCTTACTTCCTAGTCTGCTCTCTTCTAGAAGGCTCCACTGAAACCTGTTTCGCATCAAACACATGAACCCCTACTGACAGAGGGCTGGAGGCTGTGCATGCGGTTCACTGACCAGGAGCCAAACCTGGATCAACCTCAGGGAAGATGGGGATTCTGTTCCACCCACCCCACTCCCCACCCAACCCCAGTGCTAGGAGGTGCATTCCCGCCGGACTCACCTCTCCTGGCCATTTCTCACTGCATACATGGACGCTCTGGGTGGTTTGCATGGTGGGGATGAGACCCTGCCCCTGTGCACTTCGGGTGGGCTTTCATCACTCCATGCTAGCTCCTGGAACCCAGAAACTTCAGAGGCCAGCAAGGCTGCCTCCTGGGGGGACAAGGGGACAAATGCCAACCCTAGGGGTGTTTAACTCAAATGGTCCGGGGGGGGGAAATGACTTCCAGGGCTTCACCACTAGACAAGCTGCCCCATCAGCTTCTAAGCAAGCAACCAGCCAACTTCCAACCTCGGACTACAGTTTTACAGACCGGTCTTTCTTGTTTATAATTAGTCCCAGCCTCCTCGGTAGTTCAAGACCATTTCCTTATCCAATGTCCATTTGCTAAGCACAAACCCAGGGAGTGGGATGGGGGTGGGGAGAGGCAGACGGGCCTAGAGTTGGGAGTTCTCAAAAGCCAAACCGATTTCAATCAGCAGCTGATTCTGACTCATAGCAAGCCTGTAAGACAGAGCAGGATGCTTCTGCAGGTTTCTGAGGCTGTAATTCCTCACAGGTGCAGAAAGCCTCATTCCCCCACCCCCCACACCACCCCAGAATCGCTGACCTTAGGGTTAGCAGCCCAACTGGTAACCCATTGCCACTGTGCCCCCCGTGCTCTCTAGGGCGAAGCAAACCCAGGGTGCTAGAAGAACATGGGAGGGCCGCGTGGCAGGGCCCTTCCCAAGGGCTTTATGGGCAGTCATGAAGGACACAAGGACACTGGCTGGTTGAGGCAGTGGCCACTTAGGCCCTGAGGACTGCTGACGTATGCCATCCTGCATGCTTGATTCATGGTGACCACAAGCCCCGTGAAGAAGCCCAGTCCTGCACCATCCCTAGGACCAGTGGTGATCCACAGGGTTGTCTGCAGATTGCCAGGCCTTGCTTCCGAGTCCGTCTTAAATTAGACTCTCTGTGGAATTCTGTCCAGCATCACGGTAACATGACAGACAAGTGAGGTGCACTGACTGGGAATCGAACCCAGGTCTCTCGCACGGAAGACACGATTTCTGCCACAGATCCACCACTGCCCTGTGTGCCGAGGCAAGGAGAGGAAAACGCAAGCACGTTTTAGGGACCCCACGCAAACAAAGTGAGCAGGGGTGTCCTATGGGAATAACTGAAATCTTTACAAACAGAAATCTTCCCAAAGGTAAGATTACATCCTTCAAGGATCTAAGGGGCCATCCCCACATAAAAGGGAGGAGGCTATGTAAGGGGCCTCGGGAGGGTGGGCAGCTCTAGAACCAGGCAAATGTGGGCTGGGACTAGCCGTGTGACTTGAAAGACATGGTTTATCCTCTCTGAGATCCAGTTTCCTCATCCACCAAAGGGGTGGGGCATTTCAGTCTTCCAAATTTTGTTTCAAGCAGTGGAGATCATGTATGCAAGTTCACCGCATCTCTATCGGGAGACTAATTTTTCTCAGGTTCCAAGTTCTCACGGGTGGGAGATGAAAGAGGCATTGTCAGTCAACAGCAGGAAGGGCTTTGCAGCCGTCATGGCTGTAGAAACCTTACAGGACCCTCCCTGGAAAGGAGTGAGCCTCCCAACCCCAGAGGGGATCAAACAGAGGTCTGGATAATGTGAAGTTGGCAGAGGGCAGGCCAGCGCTGGAGGGAGCCTGACAGAGGAACTTTGAGATTCTATTTCAACAGTGCTCGGGTTACATTTCTGAAAAGGCAAGGCCCACTTGGAGTGGCACCATTCAAAATAGGATTTCTGGCAAAAAATAATTCCAAGTGGATACCTCGCCTTTGGGGACAAGGGGGTGGGGGAGGAAAATGGACCATGATATCACAAAACAGGAGAAGAAAGAATATGAGATGACAAAAAGCCAATTTATCCAAATAAATAGACAATGGAGTAAAAACTCACATTTAATCTATTTCTACCTCAAGTCTACCTCTTAAACAAAATAAAATGCTCCCTCTGAAGAGTTCCACTGACCTCCAAGCAGGCTGGAAAACAGGATGCAATAGATTTACTCTCTGGGGACATGAATCAACTTGCATAAACTTTACAAAAACGATTGTGCTGATATTTGCCCTCGGGGTGCAAGCACACCCATTTGGGGTCACCCCGCCATATTTCTCTCTCAGGCTCCACCCCTGCCCCTGTACAGCCCACAGCAGCAGAAGCCTGTGGAAAAGAAAACAGCAAAAGTCACTTTGAAAGCTTGGAGATGTGCTAATCACAGCGCATCCCAGCCAAGAAGCTGGAATCTCACAACCGGACCATCTCCAGTCCTGGGCCCAGCCAGCAAGTGAGGCCAATGGCAGCCCAGCCGGAGAAATAAAACCCTTGCCACCAGGTGCCCGGCCGTGATTTCACCCCAAGGAAATGCAGGGGGGAAGAAGCCCCAACTATTTTTCAAGGAAAGAAAAAGAAGGAAGCGCTGGTTATCATGTGCCGTGGAGAATCTCGCCCAAGTTGTTCTTCCATCTCTCCGGCTCAGCTCCCCAGTCTGGAGCCCTCTAAACACCCGTCCAGCTCTCAAATCCTATGCCTAAGGTTTTAATCCTTGGGGCCGTCTCGGGTTATATTAGGGACGGCGCCCTTACTCCTGGCCGGAGCCTCGAGGCACCAAGATAAACGTAGTTTTATGTGACCTATTCAGATGTCCGGGGCTTTGTTGACGTGGTGGGACAGAGTCAGGAAATGATGGAAAGCCAAATCCGGATTCACTCTTCAAAGACATACACGTGCATGCCAAAACAATCAACAGAATAACAGTACTTAGGAGCAGTGGAAGGAAAAGAATAGATTTTACTGTGGGGCTGTGCACACCCACGCAGCTTGGAGCATGGAAACGCAGCCCATCCCCTGCAGGCCCCTTGGCTTGGACCAGAAACATCTCTGCTTGGCGGGTCTGTGCCCTTCGGGCCTGATGTGGTTCAGGTTGTGGCTCTGCCATTGCCAAGCTGGTAGACCGTGGTCAAATTACATGGTCAGTCTCGGTTTTTCCCATTGGTGAATAATTCTGAGAACAATTCTGTCCCACCCACTCCTAAACAAAACCAAAAACCCCACTAAACTCACTGCCACCGAATAGATGCCAACTCATAGCCACCCTACAGGACAGGGTAGAACTGCCCCTGTGGGTTTCCAAAACTAGAACTCTTTGCAGGAGTAGAAAGTCTTGACTTTCCTGGCGAGACCAGAGGATGTACACTGGTACAGATAGAACTGGAAACACAGGGAATCCAGGGCAGATGATCCCTTCAG
>NW_022111310.1:13361378-13366331 GCF_000313985.2 Echinops telfairi
TGGTGTGCTTCTTCCATGTGTACAGTCCCGATTTTTAACAATTTTTCCCACACCCCGAAGTGTTTTAAAAAAGGCCCAATTTTTGGAAAGTATGCCCTACAAGCTCGGGTATACGGTTTTCGGCTGCCATGTGGCTATTTCGCCAGGATACGAGTTTTACCAATGGTGTCCCACTTTACCAATGTTAAAATCTGGTCACCTTACCTTAGTCCCCTACAGACGATGCTCATTGCTAATTATTGCAAGTATTGTCTCCAAGTTACTGCCCTACCCATCCACCACCTGGATCCTCACCCACCACCAGACTGGGCCTGCGGATGCACTCAGAATTCTACAGGGCTTCCAACGGTCCCACGTGCTTGCACATCCATTCTTCCGGACGCAACCTGTCCGGAAGCACTACTGTGCCCATGTTACAGATTGTAAAGCAGCAGGCTCATGTCACACAGTCAGTCCTCGCTGGGTGATGGTCCCGAGCTCAGTTTGGCCATCACACACCTCACCCGGAGTCCACGGATCCCCGTGACTGGGAGGAAGGTGAACTACAGTGGAATCACTGGGGAGGGGGAGGCCGCACTGAAGTACCATTGCCTCTGAAACTTACCAAGTAAGGTTTGCTCTAGCCCTTGGAGATAATCTTCAGAGACACTCCCCACGGCTCACATGTTGGTAAATTTCCTCTTAAGGAGGAACTCACCCACATGATCCTGAAAACCTTTTCCCCCTCATTAATTCTGCACCGCCAGAACCCTCCGTAATGACTCAGTAGTATTCCTCCATTCAAAGATGACATAGTTGATTTACTCGGATTTGCAGAAAAAAGATTTTAAAGGAACAGTACATCCAAAGTACCCCGTGAGGGGGAGAGTTGTGCCAATTTCAGAAAGGTTAAGATGTGGAAAACTCGCCTTCGTTCAGAATGGAGGAAACGCAGTAAGCGTCTTCGCTTTTACAAGAGCCCCTGGGGCTGGACGGCGCATATGCCCTATGTCTAAAGGCCCTTCCAGCCCGCCAGGCCTGGGTTAATGATTAGCTGCCCGGGAGTGGGGGCGGGCCACCTCATTTCCTGCAGCCTGGCCCTGGGTTTGGCCTTGGGCCTCTCTCACTCCCGTGTGGTGGCTGGGCAGCCCTGGACACAGTCGGAGAGCCTCCCCCTGCATGCACCTGCCTCCTGCGGGGCAGGGATCGCTGGCCAGCTTCCCAGAAAATTGCTCCACCGAACCCTGGCCTGCTTTCCACCAGGGGCATGCAGTCCAGTTCTAAGAAGGCCTTGAGCAGGGGGGAGACTGGCCCCTATAAGGAGGTAGCAGAGATCAGGGTCTCCAGGAGGAATGGGGACAGACTCATTGCTTCGAAACCTGGACAACTGTGGGAAGTGCTCAACAGCTGTGTGTTGGGGGGTAGATGAGTGGGGGAAGATGAGACGCTGATCACCCAAAGGTGGCCAATCCTGGTGGGGAATAAAGAATAGCTTAAGGGACCAGGAGCTATGAAGGGCCCTCGCATACCCAGCACCAACAGTCAACAGTGTTATGTCTTTGGGTGGGTGCATTTTTCAATCCAGTTGTGTGCTCTTTAATGCCTGTACATGCGTGTGTTCTACTTTTTCTTATTATCACTCTCACACACTGTCCAGGTATCTCCATCCACATCACAGACATCGTGCATTATGGTTTTACTAGACTCCATCCAGTGCAACAGATAAGCACTACTTAGAGGGCAATGTGTAAGTAGGGCTGGTGTTAGATGAGTTCTGGTTAATTTAGCAGATCTCGGCTTTCATAAAGAATCCACAGTAAACCTTGGGAGGACAGGAGGATCACAATGCCCAGGGCAGGCACAAATGCTGGGGGTAGGTGGGGGTGGTGTTGGTGTTCAGATGAGCCATGCCTTAGGGCAGAATCGCCAAGGCTGTGGGGCAGCAAAAGGCCAGAAGGGGTTGGCTCACCTCTTAAGAGGGAAAAGGCACAACACAGGTGACCAGGTAATAAACTATTTGGACAAAACCATTGCATATACTGTGTTCTGCCTTTTCCACCAGGCAAAGTAATCTCTCTCAATGAGAAGCATGGGACTGAAGGGGAAGGGAGGCTGCCCTCATGGCCCAGGTGAGACATCCTACACCTGTCATCCCACAGTAGTTCACAGGCAGCAAGGAGCCCAGCCTACACCTATGGCAAAGAACAGGCCTGAGGTGATGAGGTGTGTGTCCACGGGGCAGCATGGATTCCAAGCCACTGTGACCCCCTGGCAAAGTGAACACCACTGCACTAGATCACGTATTTCACGCACAGGGCCTGGCCTTTCAAGATGCACCACTGTGACCTCGGCAGCCAGCTCAGAGCCCGGCACCCAGGAGGTGTCAAACATAGTCACACGCTGCACAACGTCCTTTCAGGCAACGCCTGACCCCATACGAGGAGACTTCAAAAAGTTCGTGGAAAAACGCAATGAGGAGATGATGAAAATTCTCCAGGAACTGTCTGAAGCGCTGCCCACCGACACCACCCCCTACCCCTCCACCCCCACCCCGTTCTAAACATCTGAGATACACACACTGGTTTTGTAATCACAAATAGGCGCCACTTTACAGTGCGCAGCCAAACACGATCACTACTGTATGACCATGTGAAAGACTGGCTTTAAAGTTATCGACGTGAATTTTAGAAACGCTTTTCGTACATAGAAAAGTACACATACAAGACAAACACCTAGCTAACGTTAAGATACCAACAATACAGAACGGTTCCAAGAGGCTGGGGCTAAGCGCTAGGCCGCTAAGTGCCATACCTAATGGTTCTGACTTAATGTGCAAATTTGACTTAAAGACAGATTTGGGAATGAACTTCTTTGTAAACTGGGGACTGCCTATATGTAATATGCTGTTCATGGTCACATAAGTCCTACAAATATCATTGGCATTCAATAGCACATAACTGTCATTAACTGTGGGATGAATGGGTGGAGGGAGGGAGGGAGGGCTGGCTGGCAGGCTGGGTAAACTACTGTGTAATAGGTACACTAATTGGGGTGGGTAAATCATTGGGGTTAGGTACACCAAGGCAGGCAGGGTAGTTCTTGGGGTATGTGTAAAACACTGGGGCGTGTGAAAGCAACTGAGGCACACCTCAATTCCCCTCCTGCTTCACAGCACCTACAAAACCACTGCAGGTGCTGCAACCCCACACACAGCTGGCTGACTTTCCTATCAAAGGCAGAGTAAATCTGCCAGGCCAATGTCTTAAGCAAACCAAAAAACGAACAAACACCCTAGCCATCAAATTGATTCAAGTCATGGAGACCCTACGCAGGATTTCCAAGGCTGTGCATTTTAATGGAAGCCCATAGAATGGCTGCTGGGATTGACCTGCCGACTTTTCAGTTGGCAGTCCATAAGTAGATATCTACAAAACTATAGTTATGTGCTCTTATGACTAAACAGCATATAGGAGCTCTGCTTTTGTTTTAGGCTGTGATCTGCAGACCCAAATCACCAGCAGCTCCTGGGGGGAGAATGCTGGGCTTTCTACTCCTGTATCAGTTGTAGTCTTGGAAACCCACAGAGGCTTGCTATGAGTCAGCATTGATTTTTTTTTTGGGGGGGGGGTGTCTTACTAAACCTAAAGTGGCTCAAGATCAAATTAGCATACCTGAATGGTGACAAAGCAATTAGAAGGTCCCCAGCTGGCAAAAGGCACCCTGGTGGTATGGTGGCTTATGTGTTGTGCTCCTAAAACACCGAGAGCCAGGTCCACTAGCCAGCACATCGCTCAACTTGATGCAAAAAGTCTTGACCACACAGAGGGTGAGACACGTGGCTCCAAAGCCACGGGAGGGCACTGGTGGCACCCTGCATGATGTGGGCACGTAGTTCAGTTCTGGACCTATGGGCTGCTATAGGCTCTGGGCCTCTGACAAGGGCAGGCAGCACAGAGACATCATGTGTCATCAAACCCTCTCCCACCTATGGGTCAAGTTCAAGTGCTGTCAGCTGCTTCTCCACTGCCCTGGCCGTGGAAAACGCAATCTTTCCATTGGTCCTATATACGTGCTTGCGAAAATGCAGGAAGGAAGGACAGACGGACGGATGCGCACAGGGCATCGACCTGCCCGGTCAGAAGGCTCTCGTCAGAGCTCCCCAGACGGAGCTTATCTTTCAAACGATGCTGAGACAGTCTGACTGAGGAACCCCACTTCAAGGAACCTGGCTGTCAGAATCCTCGTCTCCTGTTCAGACATGAAAGACGTTTTGCTCGCAGTTTCCTCCCAGTGAGACGGCTGTGGAACCGACAAACAAGAAGGCCAGTTTCCAGCCTGGGTGGGCTGGTGAAGAAAGCCACCAAGTACCCACAGCATGGCCTCAGAGATCTTGGCAAGACCCAAAGAAGAGGATGGATGTAACATTAAGTTAAACAAAACAAAGCCAAAACCAAGGTGGGATGTAACGGTCTATCTAGTCTGTTGTATGGCCTCTACTATTAAAACAAACATAAAAGAATCCAAAATACAATGAAAATATATAAGGATAGAGGTTTCTAGCCTTTCCACGTTTCGTACTTTCTAAACTCTCTGTACCCACCGCCATGAAGTCTACTCTGACTCAGAGCAACCATGGGGGCAGAGTAGTGCTGTTCCTCCTGGTTCCTGGGCCTGCAAGTGCTGACAGCCTCAGCTTTCTCCTGTGGTGCAGCTGGTGGGTTCGAACTTCTGACCTTGAAGTTAGCAGCCTAACTTGTAACCACACCACCACCAGGGTGAGCAGCCGTCCAGTGCTTTGCCCAACTTGGCCATCCAAAAACAAAACAACACAAAACCACCTCACCCAAATCCACTGCCATCAGGTAGATACGGACCCACAGCAACCCTACAGGGCAGGGTAAAATTGCTCCTCAGTTTCCAAGACTGTAGCTCTTTACGGGAGTAGACAACCTCGTCTTTCTCCCAAGACGAGGA
>NW_022111310.1:13366925-13368719 GCF_000313985.2 Echinops telfairi
CACGCACGCGCGCTCCCACCCACCCACAGGCTCCCGTTGATCCCGATGCCCAGCTTCCCCTCCTGCCCACTCACACAGCCCCCTGGCTGGGTGCTGGGTGCTCCTGGCTTTCCACGGCATTCAGTGAGCCCAGTGTGGGCGGGGCTCAGGGCAGGGACGGGGCACGGAGAGAGATGCAGAAGCAGTCATTTTTTTGAGTGACGCGGGCTGTGAACACAGAGATAGGTGCCACTGGCTGCAGGAGCACTGCCCAGCTCGGCTTGGGTCAAAGGAAGATGCCCTCAGGGAACCTCACTGTGCAGGGGTCCTGAAGGATGGGGTGTCATGTGACATGTTCAAACCATGTGTTCCAAATGCCTTCAGGGGCTGTCCCCCTCATTCTCCATGCACCCACTCCACCATCACAGGCCGATTCTAAGCGAACTGCCACACTCAAGACACCTGGGCACACCTGTCAGGCTGCAGTCTCCCCAAAGGACCTAGGAAGTATACTGCTGGTTTTGCCCCTCCACACCCCCATTTTAAAACAAAAACAGCTTTCTGCAAGGCTTCTCACCATACGTCACATTCTGGACCAAGGCCGCTCAGAAGTATGGCCCGGTGCTAGTGCCATGAGCCTCAGCATCCTGGTAAACCTAACCAAACTCACTCCTTGATGCCAACTCATGGCAACCCTATAGCTTGGGGTAGAACTGCCCCTGGGGGTTTCTGAGACTGTAACTCTTTACAGGAATAAAGTCTCATCTTCTTTCCACAGAGCGGCTCATGGTTTCCAACTGCTGTCCTTGAAATTAGCAGCCCAGCATGTAACCACTTGTGAGAAATACAGCCGAGGTCTCAGGCCAGGCCTACTGCGTCGGGATCCTCTCCTGTGCGCGAACAAACGTTCCCAACACTGTGCTCTCCACCCCAGCCCTGGCCCCCCTTTCCTCTCTGCCAGTGACGTCTGTCAGTGTCTTCAACGTCCACTCCAATGGCCTAGGTCTCCAGAGGGGCCACCTCCTCCCCACCCCTCCCCTTCACTCCCCCCCCTCGCACAGCTGCAGCCAGTCAAGCCCCCCCCTGCCCAGGTGGGCACGTGCAAACCACAACTCTCTCCCGGGAGAGAACTGGGACGCGCAGAGTGCGGACAGGTGATAGGTACCCCAGCCGCCCTTTCAAGCTGCAGAGGAGATCCAGGAGGCCCGGGCTGACGAGCTGACCATCATGTGCCACCAGGCCGAGCCCTCTGCTTGGGTCTCTGTGGAGTCTCCCGTGACCCCTGGGAGGAGGTGGAGGCACTGCTGTTGCTGCCTCCATGGCGAAGATGAGGAAATCAAGGTGAGATGGGTGGGTCAGCGAGGGAGGGCTGGGGAAGCCCATGCAGAGGAGGCTCTCGGGGAAAGAGATCCGTGTGCCTCTTGTGAGGACGGTCACTTGGTTGGGACGTCTAAGGGGGGAAGAAAAGCGTCAGAAGCCAGAGGCCAGAGGGTAAAGCCTTCGACGGTAGCAGTTTGGACGTTCTGAGGAGACTGGAGGAGGCTGTTGCAAAATGGCAACATCCTTCCTCAATCTGCTTCCTCCCTTCTCTGGAAGGAAAACCCCAGGCACTCCCACCGGTGTTTTCCCTCCATAAAAATGTGCTGGGCTCTCAGCAGGGTCCAATGGTGGGGGAACCCTATGTCCCCTCTCCCGTGACTTCTGGAGGGGCATGAGACATGGGCTCCTCTTTCAAGGTCAGTCTTCCAACCTAGCAACATCGGGGCCCATGCTTGCTTCCCCCTGAAGGAGGAAGGTATCTCTGGTCCTTCCCGG
>NW_022111310.1:13369460-13371427 GCF_000313985.2 Echinops telfairi
TGGCTTCCTAGGAAGCATCCATTGCAAGTGCAGGAGCCCCGCATTCCTGGGCTGACATGGAAGGTCTGTGTGGAGAGATGAGGATGAATCTTTCTTGGTTGTGTGTGGACTATTTGTCCAGGAGAACTGGCAGTAGGTGGGTGGGTAGGAGAGGGGTGCGGTGAGGGCCCAGAGGCTCGGCAAGGCTGGGAGATGGGTTCTTTGGGCCCCCTGGATGACGGGAGGGCAGTTAACCTGTAATGGAGAAGTGAGGCTGAGCCAGAGCACCCACTCTTCTCTAAGAGGAGGGGTGACAGCGAGGAGGCTCCACTCGGAGCCTTGGGCAACAGGGGACAGGGTCCCAGGGAGAAGTGAGGTGGGAGGGGCCCTGTCATCAAGTCAATTCGGACTCGTAGCAAAACTCTACAGGAAGGAGCGGGCCTGGCCCTGTGGGTTTCTGAGACTGTAACTGAGGCAGGAGGAGAGCAGAAACCCAGAGTAGCTGGTTACAGACCTACAAGGGAAGAGAGAGTGCCTGGTGGGCAGCAAAGCAAGCAGAGCCCTCAAGAGTCTCTGCAGGACGCAAGTAACTAAGCAGACGGCTAAGCTCCAAAGGTTGGTGGAGCTTACCCACCCACCTACCGCCAGTTCTCCTGCACCCAACCAGAGGCGCCTTGGAAGTAAGACCTGGTGATCTGTTTCTGAGAGGTCCTCTCTGAAAACTGTACGGGGCAGTTACTCTGCCTGCTTGAGGGTGAGTCAGAGTCGACTTGGCGGCAACCACAGTGCTGGTACGCCGAGAGCAAACCCCAGTGCCACTGAGGTGCCCACGCCGGCTGGCATGTCCTGTAACCCTGCAGCACAGACCAGAACGACTCCACCGGGTTTCCGAGGCGGTACACATTTACAGGGGCAGATGGACTCGGTGGGTTGGGTTTGTGTGACCACAGTGGGTACCACTGTGCCACCCGAGCCCCTGAAGCCTAGAACAGTGATCTGCCGGGGCAAGGACCATCACCGGGGAGCTTGTTAGAAAGGCAAACAAGAGCTCAGCTCCTCCTTGGGTCAGGGGTGGGGAGTGGCGGTCTGTTCAACTCAGACCTACCGAATCTGAATCTGCAACTCTGGAGGCGGGCGGGGCCCAGGTCTGTGTTTTAATAAGTTCTACAAGAGATCCTGATGCCCACAGGCTCGAAGAACACTAGTCTACAGAGACAGAAATTCAGTGGAAGGTGTGCAGCATCCCTTTTAAAGCATGAATATGATGGGGAAGGAGCCAGCCCAGTAATTTCCACATAAAAGGACAAAACATACACCTGCTAGTTCATTTCTACAGTCAGAGCAATGCCAGGTGGGGTGAACAGAAGAAACGCATAGGCTGTGGACAGAATGCCCTGAGTGAGACATGTCCCGACCGTCCATATCTGGAGACCAAGACATTCTAAGACCTGTGAGCAGTCCCTGTACAGTGGTTAGCTGTGTGCCTGTGGGCACTCTGCACCCCTTCTGGCCTCCGTTTCTCCATCGGTCAAAGATGGAGCTGGAAAAGCTCTCCTAAGGTTCCTCCCAACTCTTACACCCTGTGACTGTGTGGGTCCTGTCACCAGTGACTCCAGATGTAAATGCTCCTACTAGTGAAAGCACACGCATAACCAGTACAGTGCACGGGCGCGCCAACAAGAGGAAGACCCTCAACGAGATGGTCTGCCGCCAGCTGGTGCAGGTGGTGTTTCATGCTGTTGAACCTAGTTGACGGTATTATCAAAACAACAACACAAACCTAACAGGAGAGGTAACTAGAACTCCGTGTGCATGTTCACTGAGTGCCTGCAGTAAGCAAGCTGCATTCTGAGAACGAGGGCACCCTTCCCTGGGCTTTCCCCCATGGAGACGGCTGGGCCTGGAGTAACAAAGTCATATCGCTGAAGTCCTCGTGGCTGCGGTGCTCTGCACACATCCACTTCTCCATTCCGTAACCCTTCTTAATC
>NW_022111310.1:13372513-13377918 GCF_000313985.2 Echinops telfairi
CATCTGGCCACTAAGTTGGGGCTGTTTACATCTCCTGCCCTCATGGATCCCATGGGGAGTAGGGGCAGGGGAGCCATGGGTGCAGAGGGGCGGCCCTCACTTGGATTGGATGGGTCCAGCTGGCCATCAGGGCCCTGTCGGCCGGGGTAGTGTGCACCCACATGTACACCTAGCTTCACGTGACGGTGGCACAGAGGGACCCAGTTGTGCTTACAGCAACGGCCCTCGGCTTAGGTGGTGGCAGCCCAAGTGCAACCCTCGGCTCTAAGGGGCTTTGCTGCTCTCGGGCCTGGCTCAAGGGTGTACGCTTCCACGGTTGCTGAGTCCCCACTACCAGGCTACTGGCAAACTCAACTCACGACCTGTACTCTATAGCTTTCCTGCACAAATATGATCAAGAGCAACATTTTTAGACTAGTGAGTGAAGGCAAATGAGGGCAAAGTTCATGTCTGGAAATGCCACGTGGCCTGCGTGGTGTAAGCATGGGTGCCCTCAGCCAGCATTTTGTATGTCATTTCACCGTTGCCACATGTGAGTGTTATTTGAATTGGCATGCTATTTGTGAAAAAGGTGGTCTCCTTTATTAGTAGCACCTCATTAATTTCATCCTCAAAACATTCTAGTTTGGGTGATAAATGAGTGGCCTTATTTTAGAGAAAGACGATGCTTTCTACTCCCCTAAAGGGTCACTGTCTCGGAAACTCGCAGGGGGAGTTCAGCCCTGTCCTCTAGGGCGACAGTAGTCGGCAGCATCTCGATGGCAGGGTGAGGGTGAGATAGAGACCTGAGACATGAAGAGAGGCCATCAGGGAAGTCTGCTCAGGACTGAGAGGGGCCTCCCTGTTGTGTCTAACTCTCATCCAGTGGCCCATTGTTTTTCTCCGGATGGCTTCTGGAAGACCTTCCAGACCCTCAGCAACAGTAGGCTCACTGGACCTCGTGAGAAAGTCTCTCTTTGGGGGAGAGAGAGAGATCTGTTATCAAAATAGCAGGATTCAAACCTAAACACGGAACAGCTCCCACAAAGCGCCACGTCCCTCAGTAAGGAGAGGAGGGGACAAAGGAGGAGATCGATTCTCCTCCCCTCTTCATCTGCTTCTAGCTCCTCTCGTCATGCAACCAGTACTTACTGAGTGCGCTGGCTGTCCCAGGCACCGTGCTTGTTAGTTCCGGGCACACAACGGGGGGAGTTAAAACAGACCAACCAAGTCGAGGGGCTCTCACTCTACGGGGCACCAGGCTTGCGCTCTTCAAAAACATCAAGGCCATGGAGAAAAAGGCTGCGAAACGGTGGCAGTTTACAGGAGACTGAAAGAGACACTACATCCATACGTACCGCAGGGCCTGCGCTTCTCTTTGCTTCAAGGGACATGAGTGGGCAATTTGCAAAAAGTCTGAAAAAAGGGATAGAGATCATACTTTTGATCGATGTTCATGTGTCGATGTTAAAAACGACTGTAGTTTTCTAAGAACTTTTTTTAGGGAATACACTGAAGTATATAAGGAAAAAGAGAGTCTATAACGAATTATCAAATGGCTCGTAAATTTTACACACATGCACGCGCACGCACACGCACCCTACTTCTTCTCATTTACTATCTCACTATCTGATGTTTCGCATTTACGACAACAGTACCAACTCTATTGTCCGACCCTTCGCAGGGTAGCATGACTGCAGAGCACTCTTCCTTCAAGGCGGGGTCTCCAGCACCCTATCCCTGAGGGTGCTGAGTCCAGGGGCAGCACCCACGGCCACCTCTACGGCCACGGTGTGTGGGCAGAGCTGTGGGTAGCACTGAGCCAGGAGGTGCCTGTCTGGGCTCCTAAGTCCTAGGAGGTCGGAGGCCCTTCAGCTCGAACTTGCTGTGGGGAGGGCAAGGAGGAAGGAGCAAACAAGGAGGCGCAGTGGGTGTTTAGAAGTACTGGTTAAGAGCTGACTGACATTCCAAAGCCGTTCAACCGGGCCTCAAGTCTCCTCAGTGAGGGGGCGAGGGAGTGGGGTGGGGGGGTCAGGCTACGACTGTATGCTCAGGGCTTTCAGTGGCGGGCAAGGAGCCCTGGGGGGGGGGGTACCCTGACGGAAGCCCTGACCCAGCATAGGCAGAAGGTGACAAGGTTAAGCAAGGTGGGCTTTATGCACCGTTGCTTCCTCCAAGCCTCTCCCTCCACAGAGGAATAATCCAGAACTGGCCTTGTTAGAAGGAACCCTGGCAGCACACCGGGCTGCTCACCGCAAGATCAGCAGTTCAAATTCACCAGCCACTCCACGGGGAAGAAGCTGAGGCCACCTGTTCCCGTAAAGACTCGCAGTCCCGGAAGCGACGGCTCCAGGTCACAATTCTGCTCATTGGGTCACCATGAGCTGGAATCAACGTGGAGAGAGTGGGTCTGGTGTGGGTTTGGTTTTTATAGCAGGGAATAGTAATTCAGTAACGCTTAATGGATTGGTATGACCATAGTTTCGAAATGAAAGAAATGAGACAAGCGGTCTGAAAACATTAAACACGGGAAAAATATCCTTTGCATAATGTGATTTCACATAATGTGCTGGTAGAATAGTGGGCGGGAAGAGAGTAGGGAAGTGAGAGAATCATTGTGTTGAAGTGGCAGGTAGCTTTGGGGGAATAAGAAGAGTAAAGGTTATAAGGAAGTTCTTTGTTCTACTTCAACTACCCAGCAAGTTAAAGAAAAAAAAAAAAGGTGAAAATTAAAAGAAGAGAAAAAAGAAAGCTAAAAGTTTAAAGAGTCAAAACCAAAAAAATCCCAGACAAGCCTTGCTCTTTCAGATTTTACAGTCTAGTTGACTGGCATTGTCTCAGGCTGGGTTGTCTAGAGAAGGAAAGCCAGTGACACTTATAATATACATATATTAGGAAACAGCTAGACAATCTCACCATCTAGTCGATATTAACTCACGGTGACCCCACAGGCCAGGACAGAACTGCCCTGTGAGCTTTGGGGGCTGTAACTCGATATCGGGACAGAAAGCCCATCTTTCTGCTGCAGAGATGCTTGATTTTGAACTGCTGCCCTTGTGGTTAGTAGCCCACCAAGTAATCACAGTACCACCAAGGTCCACATATATGCATATATATGCATGTATATAAATTTATATCAAGAAAATGGCTCACACAGTCGTATCATCAGATAAGTCCAAAGACAGGAGGGAACGAAGTCTGGTTGTCAGATGTTAGGCGGGAGGCTTGCTCTGACTCACACAGCTGCAGGGCTTAATGGACCCAAGATTGACAAGAAGCCCACAGGTTGCCAGCTGCAGAGGCAAAATAAATCCAAGGTCAGGCTTGTGGTTGCAGAATCGAATGAACCAAGGTTGGCAAGTCAGATGGTAGGTCACTGATGACTCCCGGGATTGGCAGACACCATGGCAGGCTATTGGCTCGGGTCCTAAGAACCGGAAGTCAGTGAACCAGATCCAGACACAGCAAACGGGAAGCAAGCATCTTCACGGTGTCCTCTTATATAGGAAGCAGGCGACAGCCCTGCGGAAACTTCCTTTCGATTGGATCAGAGCTGTGACCCGAGTAGGGAGGTTCCATCTCAGCCTAATCTTCTTAAAACGTGTTGCCAGCGCACAGCTCATCCCATTACGGAGTTGCTTACGTTGTGCAAAGTCCTATCATGGAGGATTACTCAGTACTAACAAACCAATGAGAACCCTGACCCGGCCAAGCTGACACAAAACCTAACTGTAACAGGGAGTAATACACAGGACGACACCAACTGTGGTGCCACAAGCATTCATGGAAGGCTGTCCACCCAAATCAGGAAAGGAGGGCATTTGTGATACTGGAGGTACACGCCAAGGGAGGAGTAGAGGTTACCAAGGGAAGACTGGCTGTTTCTGGCTCTCAGAGCTCCCAAGGCAGGAAGAGGCACAATGAGGCAAGCGGTGAACAGCCCTGGCCTGCTGGAGATGCCAAGGAGA
This sequence comes from Echinops telfairi, assembly GCF_000313985.2. Taxonomy (NCBI): domain Eukaryota; kingdom Metazoa; phylum Chordata; class Mammalia; order Afrosoricida; family Tenrecidae; genus Echinops; species Echinops telfairi. The sequence continues at coordinate 13,376,461 of NW_022111310.1, forward strand.
TTCCTTTTGTTTCTATCTAAGCAGTAAGATGTGTTCAGGAAGACTCTAGAACACAGAAAGGCGTGGAAGGCTTGAAAGGGCAGAGAGCCAGCTGCATTGGGATGGTGGCGCTAGGTGACTCCATGGGGTGGATCATGAATGATTTCCCTCTGTGCCCGGACACTTTAATTTTCTCCAATAACCAAGTGTGACTTTAACCACCATCCCTGAGGGGGGATGGTGGGAAGACCCGAGCTCAGCACGCCATCATTCACTCTCCAGGCCTACCATGAGTTAGTGGCTAAGGGACAGTTGATGGACCGAACCCGGAGGCTACATCTTGACGTTGACTAACCTAGATTGGGTCAGGATGCAGGGCCCAGGTCTCTGCCCTCCATTCCCAAAGTAAGGCTGTGATCTTCTCACCAACATGGCATCCTGTGGGGACACACCCTCCTCTCCTGGGAGTGGGCCGTGGCTTACCCATAGCGACGCCCCCAATGCTGAACAAAGCATTTGTGGAAAAGGGTCAGGGGCTCAAGTGGAAAGGCAGAGGGTCTTTACAGTGCCAAGTTTTGCCTTAGTGGGTTCCAAGTCATTTGCACATTTTAAGCGGTCTATTTAAAGAAAGGAGATTCTATTATCTTCATTTTACAGATAATTTGTAAATAAATGGTCTGCCCAGCTTTTCAGCAGCCTCGTAGAAACACAAAGGTTTGGAGGGACTGCTGGGTTTAAATCGTGGCTGTCCTACCTGTGAATGGTCACGCCATCTCTGGCGCCTGCTTTTCACATCTATCTGTGAAATGGGACTGGTGGGAATTAGCAGTACTCCCGGGATTCAAAGGCAACATTTGTTCCCTCTCACAGCCCCAGCGGCCTCACGGCAGCAAACTCACGCCAAACAAAACATCACCCAAACATTTACTAAAAGCTTGTGTATCCTGACGGCAAACCATGCGACCTGAATTTTCCAGGACTATCCTCATTTCAAATCTTCTGCCCTGACTTTCCACATAAACCACCAGGATGTCTCAAAAATTCCACTCGCTCAGTATCCAAACAACACCTCCCAGGCCTCCTCCTGCAGCAAGCAGTAGTGCAAACATTCTTGTTCAGATGACAGATCTTAGAAAATACAGTCAGCAGAGACCCCATGGGCCCCTGAAGGAAACAGGGTCAGGGAGAAAAATCTATGGTGGTCAGCACTCCATTATAACTCACTCTCAGACTGGGCTGCGTCCCGGCAGATCGATGCAAACCGCAACCGGGGATGCCAGACCAAGTCGAAGGAGGATGCCGCGCCCGGAGCTTCACTCACCCAGGGACACAGGCTGGGCCAGTGAGCCGCTAACCCCGCCTACCTGCTACCTAGTACCAAGGCTGGGACTAGGCAGCATGGCAGTGGGATGCTGAGAGGATTAAATGAGTGAGTTACTATTTGGAAAGTTTCAGAACAGTGCACAGCAGGCAGCCAGT
>NW_022111310.1:13378507-13381934 GCF_000313985.2 Echinops telfairi
GGGCCACAACCAGATCAGATTTCAGCCACAGGTTTGTCAGGTCCTCCCTTCAGTGTCTCTGCTGGACCAAAAAGAGATGCCTGTTAGATCGGAGCCGAGGGTGCCTGGACCCAAGGAGGAGACTAGTGTGGACATGGCCTGGTCCAAGAGTCATTGCTTGGGAAGCAACAGCAGCAGAGTGCCCCACCCCCACCCCTCCATGACAATGGCATGTGCTCAATGCCTTGGCCATTTCAAGACCCTGGGAGGAGATGGAGGCAGTCCGGATCTGCCTTCTAGGAACTCATGGGAGGGAGGGGGGGGAGGGCATTGGCTTGGGAGGTAATAAGAACACATGACATGTCTTCTTGTTCCCATCCAATCCCCAAAGTGGACCCCAATGGAGCTTATGTCTCAACCCAGAAAACCAGGTCCCCCGAGTGCTCAGGCCCATAGTTAGAAGGGTGGGAATGCGTTGGTCTCGGCTAGCTCACTTTTCTCATCTGAAAACGGGCAGCACAGCAATTAAAAATGTGAGCAAAACCTCCTAGGTCAGGGTCAAGGAATTGGTATTGATCCATTAGACCGGGGATCGGCAAGTTTTTGAGCTGGAAAAGCTGTCTGTCACAATTGCAAAATGATTCGAGAGCCATAAATATACTTGTGCAAAATGAAATCATTATCTGAATAATATCTAAATTTATTTCAATTTTACTTCAGAGCCACATGTACATACTGAAAGAGCTCAATATCATGGCCCACAAGCCGCAGTGTGCTGATCCCTGCTCTATACCACCCAGCTGAAACCCCAACTTCTCTTAGTTATATGATTTGTCTCTGACCCGACCCCTAACTAGGTCCCTAAGATTTGAATGAGAACGTTAAAAGCTACCAGAATACTGTCTCTTCAGTAAAATGCGGAAAGGTTCAGGGGAAGGAAATAGCTTGTCACAGGACACAGGTGGAAGATAAACCTGTGCTCACAGCTGGTCTTGGAATAACAAGTTAACGTAGAGGGACCCTGAATTTGGCTCTATGTTAACGATGAGTTGAGAATGTCTCAAAGACAACAGATTTGGCTTTTGATTTGATTCAGGCTCTTTCTATCATCCCAACCTCGTGTCTGGCCTGGCCAGGACTGGGATTCCTCAGGCACTGAGGACCCTCCCCCACCCCCATCCCTTCCCGGTACTGCATCTGCCATATAGAAGCAGCTCTTTAAACACTGGCCGAATAGAATCCCTCAGCCATTCCCAAATGCCTTCAGCAACTTGACCTTCTACTTTGCCGGGCTAATGTCTAATTTGCATGTACAAGTCCTCTTTAGAAGACAGCAAATCACCAGAGACAACTCACAATCAATACAGCTTGAGTATTAGGTATGTTTTATTCTACTCTAATTCTTTGCAAATTGGTATTCCATTAACTGTATATGGGATTTATGGGAGCTTGCTATAAACTAGAATATTTAACTAGAAGGGCCTACTGTAGTCAGATAATAGCTCACTCTTGTTCATTTTCAACTCATCAATCTCAGGATGGTTTCTAGCTTGATGTTACTTTACATCTTGACTCAACCATCATGAAAGCCATCCATTTGAAAGCATCTGTACAAGACAGAGCAGCTTGATTCCAAAGAAAAAGATCTGTCTGTAGAACGGCAAGTCTTGGGTGACATCCTAGCTACGTCATGCATGGCTTAATTGGATCCTCCAAGTCCCAATCTCCTAACTGCACAATGGCAATAACATCAGCCTCAGAGGCAGCTATAACTATTGAGATGTTACATATAGATGCCCCTCTGGAGATATCTATAGACTGAACCAAACCCAGCCCACGACCCATCCAATCAACTCCAGCTCACAGTGACCCTACAGGACAGAGCTCCATAGGGTTTGACAAGGCTGTCATGTTTAAGGGCACAGACTGCCTCATCTTTCTCCCCATGGAGTGGCTGGTAGGCTCAGACTGTTGACCTTTGGCCTTCTGGCTAGAGGTCAAGCATGTAACCACAGCACCACCAGGCCTCCTGAGACTTCCATCCTCCTGCCATGGAATCGGTTCTGACTCAGAGTAACCCTAAATAGAGTTCAGGAGGCTTGGGAAGTCTTTCCAGGCACAAAGAGGCTCATCTTTCGCCCTCGGAATGGCTGGCAGGTTTGGACCCCCGGCCTATGGTTAGCAATCCATCACTTAACTCCACACCACCAAGACGATTGCTAGTTATAATAAAAATCACAAGATGAAATTCTCAAACTACTCAGGCCAGGGACAGAAAGCAGGACTCACCCATATTGTTCTTTCAGAAAGTAGGGGGTAATTTTGTATCCCCGCCCTTCCCGGCCAGTATCTGGGGGCAATTTGGGTAGACACAAACGGGGGAGAGGGATTGCTAATGAAACCTACTGGGTACAGAGCAGTGACAGTACTAAATATCTTATAATGCACAGGGCAACCCCCTCCCGCCCTCCCACAGACAATAAAGAATTGGCCCAAAGTATCAATTTGGCCAGGATAAGAAATCCTGATAGAAAGGATACTTAAAGTTGGACTCGGGAGCTTTTTAGAAGAGACATTTCTTCCTCATCAGGCTTTATGTTCTCATATTGTTCACTATACATTTGCAAAATGGATCATCCTGCAAAACAGCTCTTTTGTAGATAAAGCTGACTGCCAACTTCTGGAGTTTCTGAATGCGTAAGACTGGTTTATAAAGAAGATGCTCTCTGATTACAATTCTGCTAAGTTGTTTTTATAAAGCCCTTGACTTCAGGAGTGCTCCTGGGCACAAAGGCAGGTCTGTCACTCCAGCACTAGATCCTGAAGATGCTCTCAGAATTCTCATTTCCTGGTGAAATGAGAGCCACGAGGGTCTCTAAACGAATTAAATTCACATCACGCCAACTGCTCGCTTGCTTTGTGCCGGGCACTGGGCCAAACACCTCCACATAATTTATCCCACTTAATCCACCCAACAGCCTAGCGGGGTGGGCATTATTGCCGCCTGCTTGCAGAGGAGGAAACTGGGGATCACAGAGGTTAAACAACTCGCCCAAGGTCACCAGGTGGCCAGCAGGGAACCCAACTCTCCAATGGAGGGCTCCTGTTTCCGAGTCACGTGACATTTCTACCACCTCAGGAAACCCAGGTGTCAAGTTGTCTTAACTTCCCATGAATTTTTAAGGCGGCCGCAACTTCTCAGTAAGTTTAGGTTGCTGAAAATGGCAATTTCCGGGGGGCTGGTAAAGCTCACACGTACTCCCCCACTGCAGCTGTCTCACCGCAGGTATCTGATAAATCATTCCCTATCACCCGCGGAACTGGGAGGGTTTGTTGGCGCTGGAGTTTGTGCCAGGCCCAGGAAATGCCATCTTTGAACGCGGAGAGGCGGATTCGCCCTGGGAGCCGAGGTCTGACACCGGGTTTGGCTCGCTCGGCCCAGGCTGCG
>NW_022111310.1:13382476-13389354 GCF_000313985.2 Echinops telfairi
GGTCTGCACCAGTTAGTTACCTCTCGTCCTCACACCAATTTGTCAGACGCCTGAGAGGAAGAAACAGGTTGTGTCATGCGAGTTATTGACAGTGCGGGGAAGACGCGCCCCTAAAAGCCACTGGAGGCTCTCGCTGCCGAGCTCGCGCGTGCAAGCAAGCATTCGATCCACAACCACTTCTTGGACACCTACTGTGTGCCAGCCCCCGGGGGAATGCATGCCCAGGTAGGGGAGGCAGTGGGCGCCGGACGAATCTTGGAAACGAAGGCGAGTTTGGCACAGCCGCTTGTTCGGGGGTTGAACTGGGGTGCTGCTGTCTCCCAGCCCAGTGCTCATTCCTTTGTACCAGGAAGCTGCCCAGGTGAAACTTTTTTTCAATGGCTTGTGGGGCCCCTACCTGATCCGTGCTCGGGCTGCCGCTTCCACCTGGGCTGCTGCCTCCTTGAAGGCCGCGCCGCGCCGCCCCGCCCCCCTGAGGAACGCATCTCTGAGCAACCCACAGCGCCTGGTCAGCCTCCGGGCGTTTGCACATGCCTGTCGTGCTGCGTGGGACGTCTTTACACAGCTTTTTACCTGGCTCGCTCCTCAGGAGCGCTGGTGGCACAGGGGGTAAGCACTCTGTGGTCTGAACCCACCAACCCCTTGGCGGTGATGTGGGAATTTGCTTCTCTAAAGATTTATAGCCTTAGAAACCCACCACCTTTCTAAATCTGCCCTCTGTGCTTGGCCATCCTCCATGTCCTTACCCTACTTCATTTCTTCATAGTGTTTATCAGCATTCATTAATTCAAGAAATAATTATTGAGCACCTATTTTGGTTCTACACATACGAGCCACACGTTGGGGAACAGAAAACAACCCTACCCCTGGTGGAGTTTGGGGGAAGGGGCAAACAGAAGCTAATATAACAACAAATAAACACATTTTTCCATATCTTAGGGGTGGGCCTGGCTATATAGGGCTGCTATAACAAATAGCATCAGAGGATGTCTTTAACAATGCATTCCCTTGCAGTTTGGAAGCTGGAGGCTACATTCAAGTGTTAGGTCTTGGAGAAAGCTTTCTGACTGCCCCCGGGGAAGGCCTTTTTCTCCCTTCAACATCTGTGGCCCCCACCTTCCTTGGAGATCCCCATGTGTCTCGGCATCTGCTTTCTGCTAGGCCTCTAGGAGATTCTCAGGGCACGGATCCTGGATCCACAGGATGTGTGTTTCAGGTCCCTCTTCTACTTTCTTGGTTGTACTGAGGTCCCTCTGCCCAAGCGTCCTGGTAGCATCTGTACCGAGTGACTTAGCACTTGGGCTGCTAACCACAGGTAAATAGCTTGAAACCACCAGCTGTTTTGCAGGAGGACCAACAAGCTTTCTACTTTCCTAAAGATGTACAGTCTCTGAAAGCCACAGAGAGGCTGTGAGTGGGAATCCACACAATGGCAGGAGTTTGGTAAGGCTTAGAAGATAAAAGGAGATGCAGGCCACTCCCCCGAGGGCTATTACCTGAATTAAGAGTGTTGCATCCCACCTTAATCCTTACAACTGATTGGCTGATTACAGTAGATCACATCACAGGGGATGCTGACACCATGATATAATTGCTAAACCACTGAGACTCACAGTTTAGCCAAGTTGGCACATCATTGGGGTGGGGGGGCACACAATTAAACCTGTGACAAAGGCCCAGGAAAAAATTATAGTCAGGTCTTGGAAGAGGAGGGTGCAGCGTTTTCTGTGAGGTGCTCAGAGATGGTTCTTGAGAGCTGACACTGAGATACAGCTAAAGACAAAGTTAGAAAACCTAAAAAAGCAAACTCACTGCCCAGGAGTTAATTCCGACTCAGAGGGACCCAATGCGACAGAGTAGAATTGCCCCTGTGCCTTTCCGGGGCTGCCTCAAACTTTCTCCGGAGCTTTTGTTGGGTTCGAACTTCTGACCTTGCTGTTAGCAGTTAAACTTGTAACTCGCAACACCACCAGGGCTCCTTTCAGCAAGGAGGAAAGCAAAAAGTAGGGAGGTAAGGACGGTAACGTTGTTTTCCCCCGAATTTGTTTTTGATGATGTTTTCCGTGGGAACCTCCTGTCTTCATTGCCCCGTGATTAACTGGAAGACGTTACAGCCTGTCCCGGGACTGGGAGACCGCAGAACCCCAGCCCCAACAGTGCCAGGCATACATACAGTATGTGTGTGGGGGAGTGCTCATAAACTATTTGTCGAATGACTACGTGAAGCAAAGCTCGGAGCGATGGCTGGGTCCTTGCCTCCGCCTCCCTTTCCTGAGTAGCGCCACCACAACGGCGCCCGCTGGTCCGCAGTCCAGGGTAGGTCCTCCTGTTGGGGAATTCCTTGGGAGCACAGGACTCCCAAGGACAGGGCCCGCCCCGCAGCCTGCCTCCGACTGGGCATTGGGTCATGTGTAAAGCCTGGAGTCCATGAGCGGGCCCTACACCAGTTGCAAGGTTGTGCAGCGCACTGGGCATGCTCGGAGCTGAGGACCCAGTAGGAGGAGCCCACGGTGGGGGTGGGGGTGAGGGTGGCTACGCCCCTGCAGAGCACTGAGTGACCCTCCACCTCCTGATCCTGGCTCTCCACCCCCTTTAAGGGAGACCGGGGAGCCTTTTTGCCCCTTAAACTACTGTGGACAGTAGCTGAGATTTTCAAGTCTGTGGAAGTCGTTCTCTATCCATCCCTGGATGCCGAGTGATCCGAGGGGAGCACACACCCTCTCTGTGCCTCACGTCCTGTCCAGTACCTTCCGCTTCAGTCTGGGCTGTGTGTGGAGATGAAACGAGTCAAGAACATGAACTTGTTTGGCCCGTTCCAAAGCCAAGTTTCCTAAGGGTCTGCACCAGTTAGTTACCTCTCGTCCTCACACCAATTTGTCAGACGCCTGAGAGGAAGAAACAGGTTGTGTCATGCGAGTTGTTGACAGTGCCCCAGTTAGCTGTCTACCCAAACTGGACTGAACCCACTGCCCGCAAGCATTCGCTGACATATTGTTCTCCAGTCGGGCTAGAAACAGTCCCACATCCCAATCTTTTCTAAAGCGTGCCTTTCAGAAACAGAACAAATGAGGACTGCTTAAATCAGAACCAAGCTAAAGGCCCAACAAGAGTGATACATTTAATCAGGTTAACAACAACAAAACAAACCCAACCCACTGCCCTGGAGTTAATTCTGACCCATGGTGACCCTGGAAGACAGGGTAGAACTTCTCCCTAGGGTTTCGAAGAGACTGCCAGTCTTTCTGGGAGGGGGCCGCCTCACTTCTCCCTGAGCAGCTGCTGGTTCACACCCACCCACTGACCTTTCCATTAGAAGCCCAATGCTTAATCCACCGTGCCACTCTGGTTCCTTTAATCCGACGAGGGTCTGCTTATGGAAATAATCATGAACTAGCTTACCATGTTTCTAAGAGGAACCGTGTACCATCCAGTAGGTGGAAAAATGACTACATCTGTGCCATGAATTGCTGTAAGATTATGACTGTACATTGATTAAGGTTAGAAGACAGGTCTAATTTTTGTTAGTGAAATTGAAGGTGGGTCTCCTACCACCACCTAAGGTTTATTTTATCTGTTAATGCCACAATGCTGTTTTAGCAATGGCATTTTAAAAATCGAATGAAACATTCCGGAAATGCTTTGTAAATCTATTAATGATAATGACTGATACTGATGAGCAGGCTTCCTGGCAGTGGGATCCGTGGTTTACAACTACTATTTTCTCTCCAGTCTCTAAGCCCACTCCACAATGGGGGTGTTTTAGCTCCGTTTTACTGCGGAGACAATCTAGGAGCTGTCCACACAGCTGCTAAGACAGGGACAGGATCTGAATGAGAGTGATCTGACCTCAAGGCTGGAGGGTTACATTTTATGACAGGCCTTCTTTGTGCAATCTCTTACAATGTATTGACGATAAGAGAAGCCAGGTATCATTTCATTTTGTCTTTTTTTTTTTTTTTTGGCCTTCTTCCCTCTATCCTTTGATGTGTGTAGGCCACAGATTACCCCGTCTCCTGTTACTGTTTTATTTTTGAGGCCAAGATGTTAAAGTCCATCCTTTTAAGCTGCTGCACCTGGAGTGGCCTGATCTTTTTATCAACAATGACACTTGCCCTTCTTTCATAAAGCTCCCAAATCTTATGCAAATAGGGCTTTTGGAAGGACACATAATCTTCTTAGTCTAGGTTGTCCCCTGCCAAACCAGGAGTAGAGCCCCCCTTGAGCTTCAGAGAATAAGGTGCTCCAGAGAGGACCCACACAGATTTGGGGGACCTTGTCACAACAGAAGGACCTGCTGGTAGCATGGTGGACTATACATTCAGCAGCTAGCCACAAAGGCAACAGTGAACCCATGTGTGGCTTCCTGGTAGCAAGACGTCTGTCTGCACCCATAAAAATTTTAAGTCTCAGAAGCCCAAAGGGACCATTCTATTCCATCCTCTAAGGTTTCTATTCGCTGGAATTGACTCAGTGGCAGTGCATTTGATGTTTGGTAGCTTCACAGCATCATGGGACCACATGATGAAAAGATGTGGCACTGGTTTTTGCCCAGAGAAAAGCAGGGCACTCAGAGCAGCTCACCTACTGTGAGTCAGCTAAAAAATAGCTTTCCCTCCTTTTATCAGTGCTGGGAGATGGAATCTGGGCCAGCACTCCAGAAACAACATAAAAACTAACAAGGTTCATTCCGCTGGGGAGGAAGATAGGACACAAACTGAATTGAGATCACTGGTAATGAACCAGATTTAGACACATTTAGAAGAATAGATGAGCAAGTGAACACAGTTATTAGGAGCATTCCCAGAAGCGGCCTCTCCGGCAGCACTCGGGTGCCAGGCGCTGCATGTAGGCAGTTGGCTGACAGCATTTATAGGAAGGGTTTCCTTCCTGGAAGAAGCACGCAGGATTGTCATTCACCTCCAGAGTCAGGAAGTCTGGGCACCACGAGAACGGTTTCAGTGATTTACAGGGCAGGCTTCCCAGCTGAGAGGCTAATGCGATTCGCCTAATACTCATCAATGACTTGGGCTGGTAATGCAAGCTCGACAAAGGCCCTTAGACCCCACAATAACACGGGCCAGTAGTGCTGTTAGAATGGGAAGTGAGAAGAAGGGAAAGTGAGAGGATATGCAAAGTTTGGCTTCATCTGTGCAGTTTTCTAAAGCCAGACATATCTTCTCGAAAGTGGTTGGCTCTCAGCAGCTCCCTATCTTTCAACTTAATGCGACCTCATGAGAAAAAGGCAAGAAAGAACACACAAGGAAGAAAATGCCAATGGTGGCTGTATCTGATGATTGGCCTTGAGGACACAGGAGCAAGATACAGAAGGCATTTGGTATAAATCAGGAGAAGGCCAAACCTTTGAACAGCTGCTCCTTTGTGTTTCTAGTTCTTTATGTTTTATTGTACAGTAAGCGTGTGTTTCTTTTGTAGTCAGGATAAATGTAACCCAGATAAGACCTGGCAAGTCAAGGAAAATGATCTAAAGCAGTGGTTTTCAACTGTGGGTCGCGACCCATTTGGGGGCCAAACAACCTTTCACAGGGTTCACCCAATTCATAGCAGTAACAAAATGACAGTTATGCAGTAGCAATGAAAATCGTTTCATGGTTGGGAGGTCACCACAACATGAGGAACTGTATTAAAGGGCCGCAGTATTAGGAAGGTTGAGAACCACTGATATAAAGTGAGCAGGGGAGAAGGCAACTCTAGAATTGCACAAACATGATTAGATGCAGCTCCACCCACCTTCAGTCAACGAGGACTCCCAGGGAGAGCAAGGTCAGTTGCTGGCTAGGAGGGTCAGAGAGAAGAAGTGGTCAGTGGTCAGCCCGAAGCCTGCTGGAAAAGCTTACCCAAATACAGACTTCTCACATGGCCTATGTCCTCAGAACTCCTGCAATTCATGGCTCTCTGAGAAACACACACTTTTAAAACTAAAGTTCTGTCCACTGACAACGGTCTTCCAATGTGCAAGTCATCTTTGAACAAGATGAGCTTTGCCTTTAAAATGAATAAACTCGTTCATCATGAATACAAGAATGGATATGAGGTGATGGCTGCCAATTAGGCATTAGGGAGTTCATTCATCAAGCATTTATTAAGTACCTATTGTGTGCCAGGCAAGGAGCTATTGTGGTGTCACGTGCTCAACTGCCCAACAACATCTTTGTGGTTGGAACCTACCAACTGTTCCACCAGGAAAGATGTGGTGCTCTGCTTCTGTGAAGACTGACAGCCTTGGACACCGTACCGGGCAGCACTGACGTCATGGCAATGGGTTTGATTTGAGGTTCGGCATAGCGAACACTGTTTGAGGTGCTTGACATGCGGCTCTCAATCCTCTTCTGATGTGTGCCCACTGTAAAACTAACAGAAGACCAGACAGACCCCAAGATGCCTATGGACCGCTGCATCCTTTGCTTTCCATGAGAATAGGGAAATGTAAGTCTAGAGAGTATGAGATCCTGCTCCAGAAACGCAAAGCAATGGGGATGCTTCTACAACTGAAGGCCATGCAAACAGAAATGATGAATGCATGGAGTGGACACTGACAAGAATGGCTATTGGCGTCCTGGGCTGTGACTGACTGCAGGTAAACAGTGATTTTCCTGAAAGGGGTGGTGTAGTCTGATAAAACCTAGGGAGAACGGGTTTGTCAGGGGTCTCCAACCATGTCTACAGTGTTCACATACTGAAAACAGAACAGGAGAGAGAAAAATACCATGGCAATACAGACTAATCAGACGGTTGCGATGACTTCTAAAAGCCAGTGATAATGAAGCAAGCACTCAGTAATTTTTAATAGAAGATTCTGGGGAGGAGACCTCAGGCAGGAGCCATCCACGTACTGGAGGCAGTATTTCTGTAAGTACAAC